>NW_026530019.1:227468-509280 GCF_028500815.1 Rissa tridactyla | reverse complement strand
TGGCGCGGCGCCAAGTGGGAAAGGGTGGTTTTGAGGCTGAAGGCAGCAGGAAAGCCTGCAGCCCCCAGGTCTGTGGGGCTACGCAAGCGGTTCCCAAAGAGCTTTAGAAGAAGGCATAGTTTTCCCTGCTGGCTCTTTGGACGGGGGACCCATTTCCAGCCGTATGGCCATTTTTGTGCCTAGCGCGGCGCAAGTGGGAAAGGGTGGTTTGAGCTGAAGGCAGCAGGAAAGCCGCAGCCCCCAGGTGTGTGGGGCTACGCAAGCAGTTCCCAAAGAGCTTTAGAACAAGGCAAAGTTTTTCCCTGCTGGATCTTTGGGCGTGGGACCAATCTCCACAGATAAGGCCATTTTTGTGTCTGGCACGGCGCCAAGTGGGAAAGGGTGGTTTTGAGGCTGAAGGCAGCAGGAAAGCCTGCAGCCCCCAGGTGTGTGGGGCTACGCAAGCGGTTCCCAAAGAGCTTGAGAACAAGGCATAGTTTTCCCTGCTGGCTCTTTGTGCATGGGACCAATCTCCACAGATAAGGCCATTTTTGTGTCTGGCGCGGTGCCAAGTGGGAAAGGGTGGTTTTGAGGCTGAAGGCAGCAGGAAAGCCTGCAGCCCCCAGGTGTGTGGGGCTACGCAAGCGGTTCCCAAAGAGCTTTAGAACAAGGCATAGTTTTCCCTGCTGGCTCTTTGGGCGTGGGACCAATCTCCACAGATAAGGCCATTTTTGTGTCTGGCGCGGCGCCAGGAAAGGGTGGTTTTGAGGCTGAAGGCAGCAGGAAAGCCTGCAGCCCCCAGGTCTGTGGGGCTACGCAAGCGGTTCCCAAAGAGCTTGAGAACAAGGCATAGTTTTCCCTGCTGGCTCTTTGGGCGTGGGACCAATCTCCTGAGATATGGCCTTTTTTGGGCCTAGCGCGGCGCCAAGTGGGAAAGGGTGGTTTTGAGGCTGAAGGCAGCAGGAAAGCCTGCAGCCCCCAGGTCTGTGGGGCTACGCAAGCGGTTCCCAAAGAGCTTTAGAACAAGGCATAGTTTTCCCTGCTGGCTCTTTGTGCATGGGACCAATCTCCTGAGATATGGCCATTTTTGTGCCTGGCGCGGCGCCAAGTGGGAAAGGGTGGTTTTGAGGCTGAAGGCAGCAGGAAAGCCTGCAGCCCCCAGGTGTGTGGGGCTACGCAAGCGGTTCCCAAAGAGCTATAGAACAAGGCATAGTTTTCCCTGCTGGCTCTTTGGGCGTGGGACCAATCTCCTGAGATATGGCCTTTTTTGGGCCTAGCGCGGCGCCAAGTGGGAAAGGGTGGTTTTGAGGCTGAAGGCAGCAGGAAAGCCTGCAGCCCCCAGGTCTGTGGGGCTACGCAAGCGGTTCCCAAAGAGCTTTAGAACAAGGCATAGTTTTCCCTGCTGGCTCTTTGTGCATGGGACCAATCTCCACAGATAAGGCCATTTTTGTGCCTTGCGCGGCGCCAAGTGGGAAAGGGTGGTTTTGAGGCTGAAGGCAGCAGGAAAGCCTGCAGCCCCCAGGTGTGTGGGGCTACGCAAGCGGTTCCCAAAGAGCTTGAGAACAAGGCATAGTTTTCCCGGCTGGCTCTTTGGGCGTGGGACCAATCTCCTGAGATATGGCCATTTTTGGGCGTAGCGGGGCGCCAAGTGGGAAAGGGTGGTTTTGAGGCTGAAGGCAGCAGGAAAGCCTGCAGCCCCCAGGTGTGTGGGGCTACGCAAGCGGTTCCCAAAGAGTTATAGAACAAGGCATAGTTTTCCCTGCTGGCTCTTTGGGCGTGGGACCAATCTCCAGGCAGATGGCCATTTTTGGGCCTGGCGTGACGCCAAGTGGGAAAGGGTGGTTTTGAGGCTGAAGGCAGCAGGAAAGCCTGCAGCCCCCAGGTGTGTGGGGCTACGCAAGCGGTTCCCAAAGAGCTTTAGAACAAGGCATAGTTTTCCCTGCTGGCTCTTTGGGCGTGGGACCAATCTCCAGACAGATGGCCATTTTTGGGCCTGGCGTGACGCCAAGTGGGAAAGGGTGGTTTTGAGGCTGAAGGCAGCAGGAAAGCCTGCAGCCCCCAGGTCTGTGGGGCTACGCAAGCGGTTCCCAAAGAGCTTGAGAGCAAGGTATAGTTTTCCCTGCTGGCTCTTTGGGCGTGGGACCAATCTCCAGGCAGATGGCCATTTTTGGGCCTGGCGTGATGCCAAGTGGAAAAGGGTGGTTTTGAGGCTGAAGGCAGCAGGAAAGCCTGCAGCCCCCAGGTGTGTGGGGCTACGCAAGCGGTTCCCAAAGAGCTTTAGAACAAGGCATAGTTTTTCCTGCTGGCTCTTTGGGCGTGGGACCAATCTCCAGACAGATGGCCATTTTTGGGCCTGGCGTGACGCCAAGTGGAAAAGGGTGGTTTTGAGGCTGAAGGCAGCAGGAAAGCCTGCAGCCCCCAGGTCTGTGGGGCTACGCAAGCGGTTCCCAAAGAGCTTGAGAGCAAGGCATAGTTTTCCCTGCTGGCTCTTTGGGCGTGGGACCAATCTCCAGGCACATGGCCATTTTTGGGCCTGGCGTGATGCCAAGTGGAAAAGGGTGGTTTTGAGGCTGAAGGCAGCAGGAAAGCCTGCAGCCCCCAGGTGTGTGGGGCTACGCAAGCGGTTCCCAAAGAGCTTTAGAACAAGGCATAGTTTTTCCTGCTGGCTCTTTGTGCATGGGACCAATCTCCAGAGATAATGCCATTTTTGTGCCTGGCGCGGCGCCAAGTGGGAAAGGGTGGTGTGAGGCTGAAGGCAGCAGGAAAGCCTGCAGCCCCCAAGTATGTGGGGCTACGCAAGCGGTTCCCAAAGAGCTTTAGAACAAGGCATAGTTTTCCCTGCTGGCTCTTTGGGCGTGGGACCAATCTCCAGACAGATGGCCATTTTTGGGCCTGGCGTGACGCCAAGTGGGAAAGGGTGGTTTTGAGGCTGAAGGCAGCAGGAAAGCCTGCAGCCCCCAGGTGTGTGGGGCTAAGCAAGCGGTTCCCAAAGAGCTATAGAACAAGGCATAGTTTTCCCTGCTGGCTCTTTGGGCGTGGGACCAATCTCCAGACAGATGGCCATTTTTGTGCCTGGCGCGGCGCCAAGTGGGAAAGGGTGGTTTTGAGGCTGAAGGCAGCAGGAAAGCCTGCAGCCCCCAGGTGTGTGGGGCTACGCAAGCGGTTCCCAAAGAGCTTGAGAACAAGGCATAGTTTTCCCTGCTGGCTCTTTGGGCGTGGCACCAATCTCCAGACAGATGGCCATTTTTGGGCCTGGTGCGGCGCCATGTGGGAAAGGGTGGTTTTGAGGCTGAAGGCAGCAGGAAAGCCTGCAGCCCCTAGGTCTGTGGGGCTACGCAAGCGGTTCCCAAAGAGCTTTAAAAAAAGGCATAGTTTTCCCTGCTGGCTCTTTGGGCGTGTGAACAATCTCCAGACAGATGTCCATTTTAGTGCCTGGCGCGGCGCCAAGTGGGAAAGGGTGGTTTTGAGGCTGAAGGCAGCAGGAAAGCCTGCAGCCCCCAGGTGTGTGGGGCTATGCAAGCGGTTCCGAAAGAGCTTTAGAACAAGGCATAGTTTTCCCTGCTGGCTCTTTGGGCGTGGGACCAATCTCCTGAGATATGGCCTTTTTTGGGCCTAGCGCGGCGCCAAGTGGGAAAGGGTGGTTTTGAGGCTGAAGGCAGCAGGAAAGCCTGCAGCCCCCAGGTGTGTGGGGCTACGCAAGCAGTTCCCAAAGAGCTTTAGAACAAGGCAAAGTTTTCCCTGCTGGCTCTTTGGGCGTGGGACCAATCTCCACAGATAAGGCCATTTTTGTGTCTGGCACGGCGCCAAGTGGGAAAGGGTGGTTTTGAGGCTGAAGGCAGCAGGAAAGCCTGCAGCCCCCAGGTGTGTGGGGCTACGCAAGCGGTTCCCAAAGAGCTTGAGAACAAGGCATAGTTTTCCCTGCTGGCTCTTTGTGCATGGGACCAATCTCCACAGATAAGGCCATTTTTGTGTCTGGCGCGGTGCCAAGTGGGAAAGGGTGGTTTTGAGGCTGAAGGCAGCAGGAAAGCCTGCAGCCCCCAGGTGTGTGGGGCTACGCAAGCGGTTCCCAAAGAGCTTTAGAACAAGGCATAGTTTTCCCTGCTGGCTCTTTGGGCGTGGGACCAATCTCCACAGATAAGGCCATTTTTGTGTCTGGCGCGGCGCCAAGTGGGAAAGGGTGGTTTTGAGGCTGAAGGCAGCAGGAAAGCCTGCAGCCCCCAGGTCTGTGGGGCTACGCAAGCGGTTCCCAAAGAGCTTGAGAACAAGGCATAGTTTTCCCTGCTGGCTCTTTGGGCGTGGGACCAATCTCCTGAGATATGGCCTTTTTTGGGCCTAGCGCGGCGCCAAGTGGGAAAGGGTGGTTTTGAGGCTGAAGGCAGCAGGAAAGCCTGCAGCCCCCAGGTGTGTGGGGCTACGCAAGCGGTTCCCAAAGAGCTTTAGAACAAGGCATAGTTTTCCCTGCTGGCTCTTTGGGCATGGGACCAATCTCCTGAGATATGGCCATTTTTGTGCCTGGCGCGGCACCAAGTGGGAAAGGGTGGTTTTGAGGCTGAAGGCAGCAGGAAAGCCTGCAGCCCCCAGGTGTGTGGGGCTACGCAAGCGGTTCCCAAAGAGCTATAGAACAAGGCATAGTTTTCCCGGCTGGCTCTTTGGGCGTGGGACCAATCTCCTGAGATATGGCCATTTTTGGGCGTAGCGGGGCGCCAAGTGGGAAAGGGTGGTTTTGAGGCTGAAGGCAGCAGGAAAGCCTGCAGCCCCCAGGTGTGTGGGGCTACGCAAGCGGTTCCCAAAGAGTTATAGAACAAGGCATAGTTTTCCCTGCTGGCTCTTTGGGCGTGGGACCAATCTCCAGACAAATGGCCATTTTTGGGCCTGGCGCGGCGCCAAGTGGGAAAGGGTGGTTTTGAGGCTGAAGGCAGCAGGAAAGCCTGCAGCCCCCAGGTCTGTGGGGCTACGCAAGTGGTTCCCAAAGAGCTTTAAAAAAAGGCATACTTTTCCCTGCTGGCTCTTTGGGCGTGTGAACAATCTCCAGACAGATGTCCATTTTAGTGCCTGGCGCGGCGCCAAGTGGGAAAGGGTGGTTTTGAGGCTGAAGGCAGCAGGAAAGCCTGCAGCCCCCAGGTGTGTGGGGCTACGCAAGCGGTTCCCAAAGAGCTTTAGAACAAGGCATAGTTTTCCCTGCTGGCTCTTTGGGCGTGGGACCAATCTCCAGGCAGATGGCCATTTTTGGGCCTGGCGTGACGCCAAGTGGAAAAGGGTGGTTTTGAGGCTGAAGGCAGCAGGAAAGCCTGCAGCCCCCAGGTGTGTGGGGCTACGCAAGCGGTTCCCAAAGAGCTTGAGAGCAAGGCATAGTTTTCCCTGCTGGCTCTTTGGGCGTGGGACCAATCTCCAGGCAGATGGCCATTTTTGGGCCTGGCGTGATGCCAAGTGGAAAAGGGTGGTTTTGAGGCTGAAGGCAGCAGGAAAGCCTGCAGCCCCCAGGTGTGTGGGGCTACGCAAGCGGTTCCCAAAGAGCTTTAGAACAAGGCATAGTTTTTCCTGCTGGCTCTTTGGGCGTGGGACCAATCTCCAGAGATAATGCCATTTTTGTGCCTGGCGCGGCGCCAAGTGGGAAAGGGTGGTGTGAGGCTGAAGGCAGCAGGAAAGCCTGCAGCCCCCAAGTATGTGGGGCTACGCAAGCGGTTCCCAAAGAGCTTTAGAACAAGGCATAGTTTTCCCTGCTGGCTCTTTGGGCGTGGGACCAATCTACAGACAGATGGCCATTTTTGTGCCTGGCGTGACGCCAAGTGGGAAAGGGTGGTTTTGAGGCTGAAGGCAGCAGGAAAGCCTGCAGCCCCCAGGTCTGTGGGGCTACGCAAGCGGTTCCGAAAGAGCTTTAGAACAAGGCATAGTTTTCCCTGCTGGCTCTTTGGGCGTGGGACCAATCTCCAGACAGATGGCCATTTTTGGGCCTGGCGTGACGCCAAGTGGGAAAGGGTGGTTTTGAGGCTGAAGGCAGCAGGAAAGCCTGCAGCCCCCAGGTGTGTGGGGCTACGCAAGCGGTTCCCAAAGAGCTTTAGAACAAGGCATAGTTTTCCCTGCTGTCTCTTTGGGCGTGGGACCAATCTCCAGACAGATGGCCATTTTTGGGCCTGGCGTGACGCCAAGTGGAAAAGGGTTGTTTTGAGGCTGAAGGCAGCAGGAAAGCCTGCAGCCCCCAGATCTGTGGGGCTACGCAAGCGGTTCCGAAAGAGCTTGAGAACAAGGCATAGTTTTCCCTGCTGGCTCTTTGGGCGTGGGACCAATCTCCAGGCAGATGGCCATTTTTGGGCCTGGCGTGATGCCAAGTGGAAAAGGGTGGTTTTGAGGCTGAAGGCAGCAGGAAAGCCTGCAGCCCCCAGGTGTGTGGGGCTACGCAAGCGGTTCCCAAAGAGCTTGAGAACAAGGCATAGTTTTTCCTGCTGGCTCTTTGTGCATGGGACCAATCTCCAGAGATAATGCCATTTTTGTGCCTGGCGCGGCGCCAAGTGGGAAAGGGTGGTGTGAGGCTGAAGGCAGCAGGAAAGCCTGCAGCCCCCAAGTATGTGGGGCTACGCAAGCGGTTCCCAAAGAGCTTTAGAACAAGGCATAGTTTTCCCTGCTGGCTCTTTGGGCGTGGGACCAATCTCCACAGATAAGGCCATTTTTGTGTCTGGCGCGGCGCCAAGTGGGAAAGGGTGGTTTTGAGGCTGAAGGCAGCAGGAAAGCCTGCAGCCCCCAGGTCTGTGGGGCTACGCAAGCGGTTCCCAAAGAGCTTGAGAACAAGGCATAGTTTTCCCTGCTGGCTCTTTGGGCGTGGGACCAATCTCCTGAGATATGGCCTTTTTTGGGCCTAGCGCGGCGCCAAGTGGGAAAGGGTGGTTTTGAGGCTGAAGGCAGCAGGAAAGCCTGCAGCCCCCAGGTCTGTGGGGCTACGCAAGCGGTTCCCAAAGAGCTTTAGAACAAGGCATAGTTTTCCCTGCTGGCTCTTTGTGCATGGGACCAATCTCCACAGATAAGGCCATTTTTGTGCCTGGCGCGGCGCCAAGTGGGAAAGGGTGGTTTTGAGGCTGAAGGCAGCAGGAAAGCCTGCAGCCCCCAGGTGTGTGGGGCTACGCAAGCGGTTCCCAAAGAGCTATAGAACAAGGCATAGTTTTCCCGGCTGGCTCTTTGGGCGTGGGACCAATCTCCTGAGATATGGCCATTTTTGGGCGTAGCGGGGCGCCAAGTGGGAAAGGGTGGTTTTGAGGCTGAAGGCAGCAGGAAAGCCTGCAGCCCCCAGTTGTGTTGGGCTACGCAAGCGGTTCCCAAAGAGTTATAGAACAAGGCATAGTTTTCCCTGCTGGCTCTTTGGGCGTGGGACCAATCTCCAGACAAATGGCCATTTTTGTGTCTGGCGCGGCGCCAAGTGGGAAAGGGTGGTTTTGAGGCTGAAGGCAGCAGGAAAGCCTGCAGCCCCCAGGTCTGTGGGGCTACGCAAGCGGTTCCCAAAGAGCTTTAAAAAAAGGCATACTTTTCCCTGCTGGCTCTTTGGGCGTGTGAACAATCTCCAGACAGATGTCCATTTTAGTGCCTGGCGCGGCGCCAAGTGGGAAAGGGTGGTTTTGAGGCTGAAGGCAGCAGGAAAGCCTGCAGCCCCCAGGTGTGTGGGGCTACGCAAGCGGTTCCCAAAGAGCTTTAGAACAAGGCATAGTTTTCCCTGCTGGCTCTTTGGGCGTGGGACCAATCTCCAGGCAGATGGCCATTTTTGGGCCTGGCGTGACGCCAAGTGGAAAAGGGTGGTTTTGAGGCTGAAGGCAGCAGGAAAGCCTGCAGCCCCCAGGTGTGTGGGGCTACGCAAGCGGTTCCCAAAGAGCTTGAGAGCAAGGCATAGTTTTCCCTGCTGGCTCTTTGGGCGTGGGACCAATCTCCAGGCAGATGGCCATTTTTGGGCCTGGCGTGATGCCAAGTGGAAAAGGGTGGTTTTGAGGCTGAAGGCAGCAGGAAAGCCTGCAGCCCCCAGGTGTGTGGGGCTACGCAAGCGGTTCCCAAAGAGCTTTAGAACAAGGCATAGTTTTTCCTGCTGGCTCTTTGTGCATGGGACCAATCTCCAGAGATAATGCCATTTTTGTGCCTGGCGCGGCGCCAAGTGGGAAAGGGTGGTGTGAGGCTGAAGGCAGCAGGAAAGCCTGCAGCCCCCAAGTATGTGGGGCTACGCAAGCGGTTCCCAAAGAGCTTTAGAACAAGGCATAGTTTTCCCTGCTGGCTCTTTGGGCGTGGGACCAATCTCCAGGCAGATGGCCATTTTTGGGCCTGGCGTGATGCCAAGTGGAAAAGGGTGGTTTTGAGGCTGAAGGCAGCAGGAAAGCCTGCAGCCCCCAGGTGTGTGGGGCTACGCAAGCGGTTCCCAAAGAGCTTTAGAACAAGGCATAGTTTTTCCTGCTGGCTCTTTGGGCGTGGGACCAATCTCCAGAGATAATGCCATTTTTGTGCCTGGCGCGGCGCCAAGTGGGAAAGGGTGGTGTGAGGCTGAAGGCAGCAGGAAAGCCTGCAGCCCCCAAGTATGTGGGGCTACGCAAGCGGTTCCCAAAGAGCTTTAGAACAAGGCATAGTTTTCCCTGCTGGCTCTTTGGGCGTGGGACCAATCTACAGACAGATGGCCATTTTTGTGCCTGGCGTGACGCCAAGTGGGAAAGGGTGGTTTTGAGGCTGAAGGCAGCAGGAAAGCCTGCAGCCCCCAGGTCTGTGGGGCTACGCAAGCGGTTCCGAAAGAGCTTTAGAACAAGGCATAGTTTTCCCTGCTGGCTCTTTGGGCGTGGGACCAATCTCCAGACAGATGGCCATTTTTGGGCCTGGCGTGACGCCAAGTGGGAAAGGGTGGTTTTGAGGCTGAAGGCAGCAGGAAAGCCTGCAGCCCCCAGGTGTGTGGGGCTACGCAAGCGGTTCCCAAAGAGCTTTAGAACAAGGCATAGTTTTCCCTGCTGTCTCTTTGGGCGTGGGACCAATCTCCAGACAGATGGCCATTTTTGGGCCTGGCGTGACGCCAAGTGGAAAAGGGTTGTTTTGAGGCTGAAGGCAGCAGGAAAGCCTGCAGCCCCCAGATCTGTGGGGCTACGCAAGCGGTTCCGAAAGAGCTTGAGAACAAGGCATAGTTTTCCCTGCTGGCTCTTTGGGCGTGGGACCAATCTCCAGGCAGATGGCCATTTTTGGGCCTGGCGTGATGCCAAGTGGAAAAGGGTGGTTTTGAGGCTGAAGGCAGCAGGAAAGCCTGCAGCCCCCAGGTGTGTGGGGCTACGCAAGCGGTTCCCAAAGAGCTTGAGAACAAGGCATAGTTTTTCCTGCTGGCTCTTTGTGCATGGGACCAATCTCCAGAGATAATGCCATTTTTGTGCCTGGCGCGGCGCCAAGTGGGAAAGGGTGGTGTGAGGCTGAAGGCAGCAGGAAAGCCTGCAGCCCCCAAGTATGTGGGGCTACGCAAGCGGTTCCCAAAGAGCTTTAGAACAAGGCATAGTTTTCCCTGCTGGCTCTTTGGGCGTGGGACCAATCTCCACAGATAAGGCCATTTTTGTGTCTGGCGCGGCGCCAAGTGGGAAAGGGTGGTTTTGAGGCTGAAGGCAGCAGGAAAGCCTGCAGCCCCCAGGTCTGTGGGGCTACGCAAGCGGTTCCCAAAGAGCTTGAGAACAAGGCATAGTTTTCCCTGCTGGCTCTTTGGGCATGGGACCAATCTCCACAGATAAGGCCATTTTTGTGCCTGGCGCGGCGCCAAGTGGGAAAGGGTGGTTTTGAGGCTGAAGGCAGCAGGAAAGCCTGCAGCCCCCAGGTGTGTGGGGCTACGCAAGCGGTTCCCAAAGAGCTATAGAACAAGGCATAGTTTTCCCGGCTGGCTCTTTGGGCGTGGGACCAATCTCCTGAGATATGGCCATTTTTGGGCGTAGCGGGGCGCCAAGTGGGAAAGGGTGGTTTTGAGGCTGAAGGCAGCAGGAAAGCCTGCAGCCCCCAGTTGTGTTGGGCTACGCAAGCGGTTCCCAAAGAGTTATAGAACAAGGCATAGTTTTCCCTGCTGGCTCTTTGGGCGTGGGACCAATCTCCAGACAAATGGCCATTTTTGTGTCTGGCGCGGCGCCAAGTGGGAAAGGGTGGTTTTGAGGCTGAAGGCAGCAGGAAAGCCTGCAGCCCCCAGGTCTGTGGGGCTACGCAAGCGGTTCCCAAAGAGCTTTAAAAAAAGGCATACTTTTCCCTGCTGGCTCTTTGGGCGTGTGAACAATCTCCAGACAGATGTCCATTTTAGTGCCTGGCGCGGCGCCAAGTGGGAAAGGGTGGTTTTGAGGCTGAAGGCAGCAGGAAAGCCTGCAGCCCCCAGGTGTGTGGGGCTACGCAAGCGGTTCCCAAAGAGCTTTAGAACAAGGCATAGTTTTCCCTGCTGGCTCTTTGGGCGTGGGACCAATCTCCAGGCAGATGGCCATTTTTGGGCCTGGCGTGACGCCAAGTGGGAAAGGGTGGTTTTGAGGCTGAAGGCAGCAGGAAAGCCTGCAGCCCCCAGGTGTGTGGGGCTACGCAAGCGGTTCCCAAAGAGCTTGAGAGCAAGGCATAGTTTTCCCTGCTGGCTCTTTGGGCGTGGGACCAATCTCCAGGCAGATGGCCATTTTTGGGCCTGGCGTGATGCCAAGTGGAAAAGGGTGGTTTTGAGGCTGAAGGCAGCAGGAAAGCCTGCAGCCCCCAGGTGTGTGGGGCTACGCAAGCGGTTCCCAAAGAGCTTTAGAACAAGGCATAGTTTTTCCTGCTGGCTCTTTGTGCATGGGACCAATCTCCAGAGATAATGCCATTTTTGTGCCTGGCGCGGCGCCAAGTGGGAAAGGGTGGTGGTGAGGCTGAAGGCAGCAGGAAAGCCTGCAGCCCCCAAGTATGTGGGGCTACGCAAGCGGTTCCCAAAGAGCTTTAGAACAAGGCATAGTTTTCCCTGCTGGCTCTTTGGGCGTGGGACCAATCTCCAGACAGATGGCCATTTTTGTGTCTGGCGCGGCGCCAAGTGGGAAAGGGTGGTTTTGAGGCTGAAGGCAGCAGGAAAGCCTGCAGCCCCCAGGTCTGTGGGGCTACGCAAGCGGTTCCGAAAGAGCTTTAGAACAAGGCATAGTTTTCCCTGCTGGCTCTTTGGGCGTGGGACCAATCTCAGGCAGATGGCCATTTTTGGGCCTGGCGTGATGCCAAGTGGGAAAGGGTGGTTTTGAGGCTGAAGGCAGCAGGAAAGCCTGCAGCCCCCAGGTGTGTGGGGCTACGCAAGCGGTTCCCAAAGAGCTTTAGAACAAGGCATAGTTTTTCCTGCTGGCTCTTTGTGCATGGGACCAATCTCCAGAGATAAGGCCATTTTTGTGCCTGGCGCGGCGCCAAGTGGGAAAGGGTGGTGTGAGGCTGAAGGCAGCAGGAAAGCCTGCAGCCCCCAAGTATGTGGGGCTACGCAAGCGGTTCCCAAAGAGCTTTAGAACAAGGCATAGTTTTCCCTGCTGGCTCTTTGGGCGTGGGACCAATCTCCAGACAGATGGCCATTTTTGGGCCTGGCGAGGCGCCAAGTGGGAAAGGGTGGTTTTGAGGCTGAAGGCAGCAGGAAAGCCTGCAGCCCCCAGGTGTGTGGGGCTAAGCAAGCGGTTCCCAAAGAGCTTTAGAACAAGGCATAGTTTTCCCTGCTGGCTCTTTGGGCGTGGGACCAATCTCCAGACAGATGGCCATTTTTGGGCCTGGCGTGACGCCAAGTGGGAAAGGGTGGTTTTGAGGCTGAAGGCAGCAGGAAAGCCTGCAGCCCCCCAGGTCTGTGGGGCTACGCAAGCGGTTCCCAAAGAGCTTTAGAACAAGGCATAGTTTTCCCTGCTGGCTCTTTGGGCGTGGGACCAATCTCCAGACAGATGGCCATTTTTGTGCCTGGCGCGGCGCCAAGTGGGAAAGGGTGGTTTTGAGGCTGAAGGCAGCAGGAAAGCCTGCAGCCCCCAGGTGTGTGGGGCTACGCAAGCAGTTCCCAAAGAGCTTTAGAACAAGGCATAGTTTTCCCTGCTGGCTCTTTGGGCGTGGGACCAATCTCCACAGATAAGGCCATTTTTGTGTCTGGCACGGCGCCAAGTGGGAAAGGGTGGTTTGAGGCTGAAGGCAGCAGGAAAGCCTGCAGCCCCCAGGTGTGTGGGGCTACGCAAGCGGTTCCCAAAGAGCTTGAGAACAAGGCATAGTTTTCCCTGCTGGCTCTTTGGGCGTGGGACCAGTCTCCAGAGAGATGGCCATTTTTGTGCCTGGCGCGGCGCCAAGTGGAAAGGGTGGTTTTGAGGCTGAAGGCAGCAGGAAAGCCTGCAGCCCCCAGATCTGTGGGGCTACGCAAGCGGTTCCCAAAGAGCTTGAGAACAAGGCATAGTTTTCCCTGCTGGCTCTTTGGGCGTGGGACCAATCTCTAAACCGATGGCCATTTTTGGGCCTGGTGCGGCGCCAAGTGGGAAGGGGTGGTTTTGAGGCTGAAGGCAGCAGGAAAGCCTGCAGCCCCCAGGTGTCTGGGGCTACGCTAGCGGTTCCCAAAGAGCTTTAGAACAAGGCATAGTTTTCCCTGCTGGCTCTTTCGGCGTGGGACCAATCTCCAGACAGATGGCCATTTTTGGGCCTGGCGTGACGCCAAGTGGGAAAGGGTGGTTTTGAGGCTGAAGGCAGCAGGAAAGCCTGCAGCCCCCAGGTGTGTGGGGCTACGCTAGCGGTTCCGAAAGAGCTTTAGAACAAGGCATAGTTTTCCCTGCTGGCTCTTTGGGCGTGGGACCAATCTCCAGACAGATGGCCATTTTTGGGCCTGGTGCGGCGCCAAGTGGGAAAGGGTGGTTTTGAGGCTGAAGGCAGCAGGAAAGCCTGCAGCCCCCAGGTCTGTGGGGCTACGCAAGCGGTTCCCAAAGAGCTTTAGAACAAGGCATAGTTTTACCTGCTGGCTCTTTTTTGCATGGGACCAATCACCACAGATAAGGCCATTTTTGTGCCTGGCACGGCGCCAAGTGGGAAAGGGTGGTTTTGAGGCTGAAGGCAGCAGGAAAGCCTGCAGCCCCCAGGTGTGTGGGGCTACGCAAGCGGTTCCCAAAGAGCTATAGAACAAGGCATAGTTTTCCCTGCTGGCTCTTTGGGCGTGGGACCAATCTCCTGAGATATGGCCATTTTTGGGCCTAGCGCGGCGCCAAGTGGGAAAGGGTGGTTTTGAGGCTGAAGGCAGCAGGAAAGCCTGCAGCCCCCAGGTGTGTGGGGCTACGCAAGCGGTTCCCAAAGAGCTTTAGAACAAGGCATAGTTTTCCCTGCTGACTCTTTGGGCGTGGGACCAATCTCCAGACAAATGGCCATTTTTGTGTCTGGCGCGGCGCCAAGTGGGAAAGGGTGGTTTTGAGGCTGAAGGCAGCAGGAAGCCTGCAGCCCCCAGGTGTGTGGGGCTACGCAAGCGGTTCCGAAAGAGCTTTAGAACAAGGCATAGTTTTCCCTGCTGGCTCTTTGGGCGTGGGCCCAATCTCCAGGCAGATGGCCATTTTTGGGCCTGGCGTGACGCCAAGTGGGAGAGGGTGGTTTTGAGGCTGAAGGCAGCAGGAAAGCCTGCAGCCCCCAGGTGTGTGGGGCTAAGCAAGAGGTTCCCAAAGAGCTTTAGAACAAGGCATAGTTTTCCCTGCTGTCTCTTTGGGCGTGGGACCAATCTCCAGACAGATGGCCATTTTTGGGCCTGGCGTGACGCCAAATGGGAAAGGGTGGTTTTGAGGCTGAAGGCAGCAGGAAAGCCTGCAGCCCCCAGGTGTGTGGGGCTACGCAAGCGGTTCCGAAAGAGCTTGAGAACAAGGCATAGTTTTCCCTGCTGGCTCTTTGGGCGTGGGACCAGTCTCCAGACAGATGGCCATTTTTGGGCCTAGCGCGGCGCCAAGTGGGAAAGGGTGGTTTTGAGGCTGAAGGCAGCAGGAAAGCCTGCAGCCCCCAGATCTGTGGGGCTACGCAAGCGGTTCCCAAAGAGCTTTAGAACAAGGCATAGTTTTCCCTGCTGTCTCTTTGGCCGTGGGACCAATCTCCAGACAGATGGCCATTTTTGGCCCTGGCGCGGCGCCAAGTGGGAAAGGGTGGTTTTGAGGCTGAAGGCAGCAGGAAACCCTGCAGCCCCCAGGTGTCTGGGGCTACGCTAGCGGTTCCGAAAGAGCTTTAGAACAAGGCATAGTTTTCCCTGCTGGCTCTTTGGGCGTGGGACCAATCTCCAGACAGATGGCCATTTTTGTGCCTGGCGCGGCGCCAAGTGGGAAAGGATGGTTTTGAGGCTGAAGGCAGCAGGAAAGCCTGCAGCCCCCAGGTGTGTGGGGCTACGCAAGCGGTTTCCAAAGAGCTATAGAACAAGGCATAGTTTTCCCTGCTGGCTCTTTGGGCGTGGGACCAATCTCCAGACAGATGGCCATTTTTGGGCCTGGCGCGGCGCCAAGTGGGAAAGGGTGGTTTTGAGGCTGAAGGCAGCAGGAAAGCCTGCAGCCCCCAGGTCTGTGGGGCTACGCAAGTGGTTCCCAAAGAGCTATAGAACAAGGCATAGTTTTCCCTGCTGGCTCTTTGTGCATGGGACCAATCTCCACAGATAAGGCCATTTTTGTGTCTGGCGCGGTGCCAAGTGGGAAAGGGTGGTTTTGAGGCTGAAGGCAGCAGGAAAGCCTGCAGCCCCCAGGTGTGTGGGGCTACGCAAGCGGTTCCCAAAGAGCTTTAGAACAAGGCATAGTTTTCCCTGCTGGCTCTTTGGGCGTGGGACCAATCTCCACAGATAAGGCCATTTTTGTGTCTGGCGCGGCGCCAAGTGGGAAAGGGTGGTTTTGAGGCTGAAGGCAGCAGGAAAGCCTGCAGCCCCCAGGTCTGTGGGGCTACGCAAGCGGTTCCCAAAGAGCTTGAGAACAAGGCATAGTTTTCCCTGCTGGCTCTTTGGGCGTGGGACCAATCTCCTGAGATATGGCCTTTTTTGGGCCTAGCGCGGCGCCAAGTGGGAAAGGGTGGTTTTGAGGCTGAAGGCAGCAGGAAAGCCTGCAGCCCCCAGGTCTGTGGGGCTACGCAAGCGGTTCCCAAAGAGCTTTAGAACAAGGCATAGTTTTCCCTGCTGGCTCTTTGTGCATGGGACCAATCTCCACAGATAAGGCCATTTTTGTGCCTAGCGCGGCGCCAAGTGGGAAAGGGTGGTTTTGAGGCTGAAGGCAGCAGGAAAGCCTGCAGCCCCCAGGTGTGTGGGGCTACGCAAGCGGTTCCCAAAGAGTTATAGAACAAGGCATAGTTTTCCCTGCTGGCTCTTTGGGCGTGGGACCAATCTCCAGACAAATGGCCATTTTTGTGTCTGGCGCGGCGCCAAGTGGGAAAGGGTGGTTTTGAGGCTGAAGGCAGCAGGAAAGCCTGCAGCCCCCAGGTCTGTGGGGCTACGCAAGTGGTTCCCAAAGAGCTTTAAAAAAAGGCATACTTTTCCCTGCTGGCTCTTTGGGCGTGTGAACAATCTCCAGACAGATGTCCATTTTAGTGCCTGGCGCGGCGCCAAGTGGGAAAGGGTGGTTTTGAGGCTGAAGGCAGCAGGAAAGCCTGCAGCCCCCAGGTGTGTGGGGCTACGCAAGCGGTTCCCAAAGAGCTTTAGAACAAGGCATAGTTTTCCCTGCTGGCTCTTTGGGCGTGGGACCAATCTCCAGACAGATGGCCATTTTTGGGCCTGGCGTGACGCCAAGTGGAAAAGGGTGGTTTTGAGGCTGAAGGCAGCAGGAAAGCCTGCAGCCCCCAGGTGTGTGGGGCTATGCAAGCGGTTCCCAAAGAGCTTGAGAGCAAGGCATAGTTTTCCCTGCTGGCTCTTTGGGCGTGGGACCAATCTCCAGGCAGATGGCCATTTTTGGGCCTGGCGTGATGCCAAGTGGAAAAGGGTGGTTTTGAGGCTGAAGGCAGCAGGAAAGCCTGCAGCCCCCAGGTGTGTGGGGCTACGCAAGCGGTTCCCAAAGAGCTTTAGAACAAGGCATAGTTTTTCCTGCTGGCTCTTTGTGCATGGGACCAATCTCCAGAGATAATGCCATTTTTGTGCCTGGCGCGGCGCCAAGTGGGAAAGGGTGGTGTGAGGCTGAAGGCAGCAGGAAAGCCTGCAGCCCCCAAGTATGTGGGGCTACGCAAGCGGTTCCCAAAGAGCTTTAGAACAAGGCATAGTTTTCCCTGCTGGCTCTTTGGGCGTGGGACCAATCTCCAGACAGATGGCCATTTTTGGGCGTGGCGAGGCGCCAAGTGTGAAAGGGTGGTTTTGAGGCTGAAGGCAGCAGGAAAGCCTGCAGCCCCCAGGTCTGTGGGGCTACGCAAGCGGTTCCCAAAGAGCTTGAGAACAAGGCATAGTTTTCCCTGCTGGCTCTTTGGGCGTGGGACCAATCTACAGACAGATGGCCATTTTTGGGCCTGGCGTGACGCCAAGTGGGAAAGGGTGGTTTTGAGGCTGAAGGCAGCAGGAAAGCCTGCAGCCCCCAGGTGTGTGGGGCTACGCAAGCGGTTCCGAAAGAGCTTTAGAACAAGGCATAGTTTTCCCTGCTGGCTCTTTGGGCGTGGGACCAATCTCCAGACAGATGGCCATTTTTGGGCCTGGCGTGACGCCAAGTGGGAAAGGGTGGTTTTGAGGCTGAAGGCAGCAGGAAAGCCTGCAGCCCCCAGGTGTGTGGGGCTAAGCAAGCGGTTCCCAAAGAGCTTTAGAACAAGGCATAGTTTTCCCTGCTGACTCTATGGGCGTGGGACCAATCTCCAGACAAATGGCCATTTTTGTGTCTGGCGCGGCGCCAAGTGGGAAAGGGTGGTTTTGAGGCTGAAGGCAGCAGGAAAGCCTGCAGCCCCCAGGTGTGTGGGGCTACGCAAGCGGTTCCGAAAGAGCTTGAGAACAAGGCATAGTTTTCCCTGCTGGCTCTTTGGGCGTGGGACCAGTCTCCAGACAGATGGCCATTTTTGGGCCTAGCGCGGCGCCAAGTGGGAAAGGGTGGTTTTGAGGCTGAAGGCAGCAGGAAAGCCTGCAGCCCCCAGATCTGTGGGGCTACGCAAGCGGTTCCCAAAGAGCTTTAGAACAAGGCATAGTTTTCCCTGCTGTCTCTTTGGGCGTGGGACCAATCTCCAGACAGATGGCCATTTTTGGCCCTGGCGCGGCGCCAAGTGGGAAAGGGTGGTTTTGAGGCTGAAGGCAGCAGGAAAGCCTGCAGCCCCCAGGTGTGTGGGGCTACGCAAGCGGTTTCCAAAGAGCTATAGAACAAGGCATAGTTTTCCCTGCTGGCTCTTTGGGCGTGGGACCAGTCTCCAGACAGATGGCCATTTTTGGGCCTGGCGCGGCGCCAAGTGGGAAAGGGTGGTTTTGAGGCTGAAGGCAGCAGGAAAGCCTGCAGCCCCCAGGTCTGTGGGGCTACGCAAGTGGTTCCCAAAGAGCTATAGAACAAGGCATAGTTTTCCCTGCTGGCTCTTTGTGCATGGGACCAATCTCCACAGATAAGGCCATTTTTGTGTCTGGCGCGGTGCCAAGTGGGAAAGGGTGGTTTTGAGGCTGAAGGCAGCAGGAAAGCCTGCAGCCCCCAGGTCTGTGGGGCTACGCAAGCGGTTCCCAAAGAGCTTTAGAACAAGGCATAGTTTTCCCTGCTGGCTCTTTGGGCGTGGGACCAATCTCCACAGATAAGGCCATTTTTGTGTCTGGCGCGGCGCCAAGTGGGAAAGGGTGGTTTTGAGGCTGAAGGCAGCAGGAAAGCCTGCAGCCCCCAGGTCTGTGGGGCTACGCAAGCGGTTCCCAAAGAGCTTGAGAACAAGGCATAGTTTTCCCTGCTGGCTCTTTGGGCGTGGGACCAATCTCCTGAGATATGGCCTTTTTTGGGCCTAGCGCGGCGCCAAGTGGGAAAGGGTGGTTTTGAGGCTGAAGGCAGCAGGAAAGCCTGCAGCCCCCAGGTCTGTGGGGCTACGCAAGCGGTTCCCAAAGAGCTTTAGAACAAGGCATAGTTTTCCCTGCTGGCTCTTTGTGCATGGGACCAATCTCCACAGATAAGGCCATTTTTGTGCCTAGCGCGGCGCCAAGTGGGAAAGGGTGGTTTTGAGGCTGAAGGCAGCAGGAAAGCCTGCAGCCCCCAGGTGTGTGGGGCTACGCAAGCGGTTCCCAAAGAGTTATAGAACAAGGCATAGTTTTCCCTGCTGGCTCTTTGGGCGTGGGACCAATCTCCAGACAAATGGCCATTTTTGTGTCTGGCGCGGCGCCAAGTGGGAAAGGGTGGTTTTGAGGCTGAAGGCAGCAGGAAAGCCTGCAGCCCCCAGGTCTGTGGGGCTACGCAAGTGGTTCCCAAAGAGCTTTAAAAAAAGGCATACTTTTCCCTGCTGGCTCTTTGGGCGTGTGAACAATCTCCAGACAGATGTCCATTTTAGTGCCTGGCGCGGCGCCAAGTGGGAAAGGGTGGTTTTGAGGCTGAAGGCAGCAGGAAAGCCTGCAGCCCCCAGGTGTGTGGGGCTACGCAAGCGGTTCCCAAAGAGCTTTAGAACAAGGCATAGTTTTCCCTGCTGGCTCTTTGGGCGTGGGACCAATCTCCAGACAGATGGCCATTTTTGGGCCTGGCGTGACGCCAAGTGGGAAAGGGTGGTTTTGAGGCTGAAGGCAGCAGGAAAGCCTGCAGCCCCCAGGTGTGTGGGGCTATGCAAGCGGTTCCCAAAGAGCTTGAGAGCAAGGCATAGTTTTCCCTGCTGGCTCTTTGGGCGTGGGACCAATCTCCAGGCAGATGGCCATTTTTGGGCCTGGCGTGATGCCAAGTGGAAAAGGGTGGTTTTGAGGCTGAAGGCAGCAGGAAAGCCTGCAGCCCCCAGGTGTGTGGGGCTACGCAAGCGGTTCCCAAAGAGCTTTAGAACAAGGCATAGTTTTTCCTGCTGGCTCTTTGTGCATGGGACCAATCTCCAGAGATAATGCCATTTTTGTGCCTGGCGCGGCGCCAAGTGGGAAAGGGTGGTGTGAGGCTGAAGGCAGCAGGAAAGCCTGCAGCCCCCAGGTCTGTGGGGCTACGCAAGCGGTTCCCAAAGAGCTTGAGAACAAGGCATAGTTTTCCCTGCTGGCTCTTTGGGCGTGGGACCAATCTACAGACAGATGGCCATTTTTGGGCCTGGCGTGACGCCAAGTGGGAAAGGGTGGTTTTGAGGCTGAAGGCAGCAGGAAAGCCTGCAGCCCCCAGGTGTGTGGGGCTACGCAAGCGGTTCCGAAAGAGCTTTAGAACAAGGCATAGTTTTCCCTGCTGGCTCTTTGGGCGTGGGACCAATCTCCAGACAGATGGCCATTTTTGGGCCTGGCGTGACGCCAAGTGGGAAAGGGTGGTTTTGAGGCTGAAGGCAGCAGGAAAGCCTGCAGCCCCCAGGTGTGTGGGGCTAAGCAAGCGGTTCCCAAAGAGCTTTAGAACAAGGCATAGTTTTCCCTGCTGACTCTATGGGCGTGGGACCAATCTCCAGACAAATGGCCATTTTTGTGTCTGGCGCGGCGCCAAGTGGGAAAGGGTGGTTTTGAGGCTGAAGGCAGCAGGAAAGCCTGCAGCCCCCAGGTGTGTGGGGCTACGCAAGCGGTTCCGAAAGAGCTTGAGAACAAGGCATAGTTTTCCCTGCTGGCTCTTTGGGCGTGGGACCAGTCTCCAGACAGATGGCCATTTTTGGGCCTAGCGCGGCGCCAAGTGGGAAAGGGTGGTTTTGAGGCTGAAGGCAGCAGGAAAGCCTGCAGCCCCCAGATCTGTGGGGCTACGCAAGCGGTTCCCAAAGAGCTTTAGAACAAGGCATAGTTTTCCCTGCTGGCTCTTTGGGCGTGGGACCAATCTCTAAACCGATGGCCATTTTTGGGTCTGGCGCGGCACCAAGTGGGAAGGGGTGGTTTTGAGGCTGAAGGCAGCAGGAAACCCTGCATCCCCCAGGTGTGTGGGGCTACGCTAGCGGTTCCGAAAGAGCTTTAGAACAAGGCATAGTTTTCCCTGCTGTCTCTTTGGGCGTGGGACCAATCTCCAGACAGATGGCCATTTTTGGCCCTGGCGCGGCGCCAAGTGGGAAAGGGTGGTTTTGAGGCTGAAGGCAGCAGGAAAGCCTGCAGCCCCCAGGTGTCTGGGGCTACGCTAGCGGTTCCGAAAGAGCTTTAGAACAAGGCATAGTTTTCCCTGCTGGCTCTTTGGGCGTGGGACCAATCTCCAGACAGATGGCCATTTTTGGGCCTGGCGTGATGCCAAGTGGAAAAGGGTGGTTTTGAGGCTGAAGGCAGCAGGAAAGCCTGCAGCCCCCAGGTGTGTGGGGCTACGCAAGCGGTTCCCAAAGAGCTTTAGAACAAGGCATAGTTTTTCCTGCTGGCTCTTTGTGCATGGGACCAATCTCCAGAGATAATGCCATTTTTGTGCCTGGCGCGGCGCCAAGTGGGAAAGGGTGGTGTGAGGCTGAAGGCAGCAGGAAAGCCTGCAGCCCCCAAGTGTGTGGGGCTACGCAAGCGGTTCCCAAAGAGCTTTAGAACAAGGCATAGTTTTCCCTGCTGGCTCTTTGGGCGTGGGACCAATCTCCAGACAGATGGCCATTTTTGGGCCTGGCGAGGCGCCAAGTGGGAAAGGGTGGTTTTGAGGCTGAAGGCAGCAGGAAAGCCTGCAGCCCCCAGGTCTGTGGGGCTACGCAAGCGGTTCCCAAAGAGCTATAGAACAAGGCATAGTTTTCCCTGCTGGCTCTTTGGGCGTGGGACCAATCTACAGACAGATGGCCATTTTTGGGCCTGGCGTGACGCCAAGTGGGAAAGGGTGGTTTTGAGGCTGAAGGCAGCAGGAAAGCCTGCAGCCCCCAGGTGTGTGGGGCTACGCAAGCGGTTCCGAAAGAGCTTTAGAACAAGGCATAGTTTTCCCTGCTGGCTCTTTGGGCGTGGGACCAATCTCCAGACAGATGGCCATTTTTGGGCCTGGCGTGACGCCAAGTGGGAAAGGGTGGTTTTGAGGCTGAAGGCAGCAGGAAAGCCTGCAGCCCCCAGGTGTGTGGGGCTAAGCAAGCGGTTCCCAAAGAGCTTTAGAACAAGGCATAGTTTTCCCTGCTGACTCTATGGGCGTGGGACCAATCTCCAGACAAATGGCCATTTTTGTGTCTGGCGCGGCGCCAAGTGGGAAAGGGTGGTTTTGAGGCTGAAGGCAGCAGGAAAGCCTGCAGCCCCCAGGTGTGTGGGGCTACGCAAGCGGTTCCGAAAGAGCTTGAGAACAAGGCATAGTTTTCCCTGCTGGCTCTTTGGGCGTGGGACCAGTCTCCAGACAGATGGCCATTTTTGGGCCTAGCGCGGCGCCAAGTGGGAAAGGGTGGTTTTGAGGCTGAAGGCAGCAGGAAAGCCTGCAGCCCCCAGATCTGTGGGGCTACGCAAGCGGTTCCCAAAGAGCTTTAGAACAAGGCATAGTTTTCCCTGCTGGCTCTTTGGGCGTGGGACCAATCTCTAAACCGATGGCCATTTTTGGGTCTGGCGCGGCACCAAGTGGGAAGGGGTGGTTTTGAGGCTGAAGGCAGCAGGAAACCCTGCAGCCCCCAGGTGTGTGGGGCTACGCAAGCGGTTCCCAAAGAGCTTTAGAACAAGGCATAGTTTTCCCTGCTGGCTCTTTGGGCGTGGGACCAATCTCCAGACAGATGGCCATTTTTGGGCCTGGCGTGACGCCAAGTGGAAAAGGGTGGTTTTGAGGCTGAAGGCAGCAGGAAAGCCTGCAGCCCCCAGGTGTGTGGGGCTATGCAAGCGGTTCCCAAAGAGCTTGAGAGCAAGGCATAGTTTTCCCTGCTGGCTCTTTGGGCGTGGGACCAATCTCCAGGCAGATGGCCATTTTTGGGCCTGGCGTGATGCCAAGTGGAAAAGGGTGGTTTTGAGGCTGAAGGCAGCAGGAAAGCCTGCAGCCCCCAGGTGTGTGGGGCTACGCAAGCGGTTCCCAAAGAGCTTTAGAACAAGGCATAGTTTTTCCTGCTGGCTCTTTGTGCATGGGACCAATCTCCAGAGATAATGCCATTTTTGTGCCTGGCGCGGCGCCAAGTGGGAAAGGGTGGTGTGAGGCTGAAGGCAGCAGGAAAGCCTGCAGCCCCCAAGTATGTGGGGCTACGCAAGCGGTTCCCAAAGAGCTTTAGAACAAGGCATAGTTTTCCCTGCTGGCTCTTTGGGCGTGGGACCAATCTCCAGGCAGATGGCCATTTTTGGGCCTGGCGTGACGCCAAGTGGGAAAGGGTGGTTTTGAGGCTGAAGGCAGCAGGAAAGCCTGCAGCCCCCAGGTGTGTGGGGCTACGCAAGCGGTTCCGAAAGAGCTTTAGAACAAGGCATAGTTTTCCCTGCTGGCTCTTTGGGCGTGGGACCAATCTCCAGACAGATGGCCATTTTTGGGCCTGGCGTGACGCCAAGTGGGAAAGGGTGGTTTTGAGGCTGAAGGCAGCAGGAAAGCCTGCAGCCCCCAGGTGTGTGGGGCTAAGCAAGCGGTTCCCAAAGAGCTTTAGAACAAGGCATAGTTTTCCCTGCTGACTCTATGGGCGTGGGACCAATCTCCAGACAAATGGCCATTTTTGTGTCTGGCGCGGCGCCAAGTGGGAAAGGGTGGTTTTGAGGCTGAAGGCAGCAGGAAAGCCTGCAGCCCCCAGGTGTGTGGGGCTACGCAAGCGGTTCCGAAAGAGCTTGAGAACAAGGCATAGTTTTCCCTGCTGGCTCTTTGGGCGTGGGACCAGTCTCCAGACAGATGGCCATTTTTGGGCCTAGCGCGGCGCCAAGTGGGAAAGGGTGGTTTTGAGGCTGAAGGCAGCAGGAAAGCCTGCAGCCCCCAGATCTGTGGGGCTACGCAAGCGGTTCCCAAAGAGCTTTAGAACAAGGCATAGTTTTCCCTGCTGGCTCTTTGGGCGTGGGACCAATCTCTAAACCGATGGCCATTTTTGGGTCTGGCGCGGCACCAAGTGGGAAGGGGTGGTTTTGAGGCTGAAGGCAGCAGGAAAGCCTGCAGCCCCCAGGTGTGTGGGGCTACGCTAGCGGTTCCGAAAGAGCTTTAGAACAAGGCATAGTTTTCCCTGCTGGCTCTTTGGGCGTGGGACCAATCTCCAGACAGATGGCCATTTTTGGCCCTGGCGCGGCGCCAAGTGGGAAAGGGTGGTTTTGAGGCTGAAGGCAGCAGGAAAGCCTGCAGCCCCCAGGTGTCTGGGGCTACGCTAGCGGTTCCGAAAGAGCTTTAGAACAAGGTATAGTTTTCCCTGCTGGCTCTTTGGGCGTGGGACCAATCTCCAGACAGATGGCCATTTTTGTGCCTGGCGCGGCGCCAAGTGGGAAAGGATGGTTTTGAGGCTGAAGGCAGCAGGAAAGCCTGCAGCCCCCAGGTGTGTGGGGCTACGCAAGCGGTTCCCAAAGAGCTATAGAACAAGGCATAGTTTTCCCTGCTGGCTCTTTGGGCGTGGTACCAATCTCCAGACAGATGGCCATTTTTGGGCCTGGCGCGGCGCCAAGTGGGAAAGGGTGGTTTTGAGGCTGAAGGCAGCAGGAAAGCCTGCAGCCCCCAGGTCTGTGGGGCTACGCAAGTGGTTCCCAAAGAGCTATAGAACAAGGCATAGTTTTCCCTGCTGGCTCTTTGTGCATGGGACCAATCTCCACAGATAAGGCCATTTTTGTGTCTGGCGCGGTGCCAAGTGGGAAAGGGTGGTTTTGAGGCTGAAGGCAGCAGGAAAGCCTGCAGCCCCCAGGTGTGTGGGGCTACGCAAGCGGTTCCCAAAGAGCTTTAGAACAAGGCATAGTTTTCCCTGCTGGCTCTTTGGGCGTGGGACCAATCTCCACAGATAAGGCCATTTTTGTGCCTGGCGCGGCGCCAAGTGGGAAAGGGTGGTTTTGAGGCTGAAGGCAGCAGGAAAGCCTGCAGCCCCCAGGTGTGTGGGGCTACGCAAGCGGTTCCCAAAGAGCTATAGAAGAAGGCATAGTTTTCCCGGCTGGCTCTTTGGGCGTGGGACCAATCTCCTGAGATATGGCCATTTTTGGGCCTAGCGCGGCGCCAAGTGGGAAAGGGTGGTTTTGAGGCTGAAGGCAGCAGGAAAGCCTGCAGCCCCCAGGTGTGTGGGGCTACGCAAGCGGTTCCCAAAGAGTTATAGAACAAGGCATAGTTTTCCCTGCTGGCTCTTTGGGCGTGGGACCAATCTCCAGACAAATGGCCATTTTTGTGTCTGGCGCGGCGCCAAGTGGGAAAGGGTGGTTTTGAGGCTGAAGGCAGCAGGAAAGCCTGCAGCCCCCAGGTCTGTGGGGCTACGCAAGTGGTTCCCAAAGAGCTTTAAAAAAAGGCATACTTTTCCCTGCTGGCTCTTTGGGCGTGTGAACAATCTCCAGACAGATGTCCATTTTAGTGCCTGGCGCGGCGCCAAGTGGGAAAGGGTGGTTTTGAGGCTGAAGGCAGCAGGAAAGCCTGCAGCCCCCAGGTGTGTGGGGCTACGCAAGCGGTTCCCAAAGAGCTTTAGAACAAGGCATAGTTTTCCCTGCTGGCTCTTTGGGCGTGGGACCAATCTCCAGACAGATGGCCATTTTTGGGCCTGGCGTGATGCCAAGTGGAAAAGGGTGGTTTTGAGGCTGAAGGCAGCAGGAAAGCCTGCAGCCCCCAGGTGTGTGGGGCTATGCAAGCGGTTCCCAAAGAGCTTGAGAGCAAGGCATAGTTTTCCCTGCTGGCTCTTTGGGCGTGGGACCAATCTCCAGGCAGATGGCCATTTTTGGGCCTGGCGTGATGCCAAGTGGAAAAGGGTGGTTTTGAGGCTGAAGGCAGCAGGAAAGCCTGCAGCCCCCAGGTGTGTGGGGCTACGCAAGCGGTTCCCAAAGAGCTTGAGAACAAGGCATAGTTTTCCCTGCTGGCTCTTTGTGCATGGGACCAATCTCCAGAGATAATGCCATTTTTGTGCCTGGCGCGGCGCCAAGTGGGAAAGGGTGGTGTGAGGCTGAAGGCAGCAGGAAAGCCTGCAGCCCCCAAGTATGTGGGGCTACGCAAGCGGTTCCCAAAGAGCTTTAGAACAAGGCATAGTTTTCCCTGCTGGCTCTTTGGGCGTGGGACCAATCTCCAGACAGATGGCCATTTTTGGGCCTGGCGAGGCGCCAAGTGGGAAAGGGTGGTTTTGAGGCTGAAGGCAGCAGGAAAGCCTGCAGCCCCCAGGTGTGTGGGGCTACGCAAGCGGTTCCCAAAGAGCTATAGAACAAGGCATAGTTTTCCCTGCTGGCTCTTTGGGCGTGGGACCAATCTACAGACAGATGGCCATTTTTGGGCCTGGCGTGACGCCAAGTGGGAAAGGGTGGTTTTGAGGCTGAAGGCAGCAGGAAAGCCTGCAGCCCCCAGGTCTGTGGGGCTACGCAAGCGGTTCCCAAAGAGCTTTAGAACAAGGCATAGTTTTCCCTGCTGGCTCTTTGGGCGTGGGACCAATCTCCAGACAGATGGCCATTTTTGGGCCTGGCGTGACGCCAAGTGGGAAAGGGTGGTTTTGAGGCTGAAGGCAGCAGGAAAGCCTGCAGCCCCCAGGTGTGTGGGGCTAAGCAAGCGGTTCCCAAAGAGCTTTAGAACAAGGCATAGTTTTCCCTGCTGGCTCTTTGGGCGTGGGACCAATCTCCAGACAGATGGCCATTTTTGGGCCTGGCGTGACGCCAAGTGGGAAAGGGTGGTTTTGAGGCTGAAGGCAGCAGGAAAGCCTGCAGCCCCCAGGTCTGTGGGGCTACGCAAGCGGTTCCCAAAGAGCTTTAGAACAAGGCATAGTTTTCCCTGCTGGCTCTTTGGGCGTGGGACCAATCTCCAGACAGATGGCCATTTTTGGCCCTGGCGCGGCGCCAAGTGGGAAAGGGTGGTTTTGAGGCTGAAGGCAGCAGGAAAGCCTGCAGCCCCCAGGTGTGTGGGGCTACGCAAGCGGTTCCCAAAGAGCTTGAGAACAAGGCATAGTTTTCCCTGCTGGCTCTTTGGGCGTGGGACCAATCTCCAGACAGATGGCCATTTTTGGGCCTGGCGCGGCGCCAAGTGGGAAAGGGTGGTTTTGAGGCTGAAGGCAGCAGGAAAGCCTGCAGCCCCCAGGTGTGTGGGGCTACGCAAGTGGTTCCCAAAGAGCTTTAAAAAAAGGCATACTTTTCCCTGCTGGCTCTTTGGGCGTGTGAACAATCTCCAGACAGATGTCCATTTTAGTGCCTGGCGCGGCGCCAAGTGGGAAAGGGTGGTTTTGAGGCTGAAGGCAGCAGGAAAGCCTGCAGCCCCCAGGTGTGTGGGGCTACGCAAGCGGTTCCCAAAGAGCTTTAGAACAAGGCATAGTTTTCCCTGCTGGCTCTTTGGGCGTGGGACCAATCTCCAGACAGATGGCCATTTTTGGGCCTGCCGTGACGCCAAGTGGAAAAGGGTGGTTTTGAGGCTGAAGGCAGCAGGAAAGCCTGCAGCCCCCAGGTGTGTGGGGCTATGCAAGCGGTTCCCAAAGAGCTTGAGAGCAAGGCATAGTTTTCCCTGCTGGCTCTTTGGGCGTGGGACCAATCTCCAGGCAGATGGCCATTTTTGGGCCTGGCGTGATGCCAAGTGGAAAAGGGTGGTTTTGAGGCTGAAGGCAGCAGGAAAGCCTGCAGCCCCCAGGTCTGTGGGGCTACGCAAGCGGTTCCCAAAGAGCTTTAGAACAAGGCATAGTTTTTCCTGCTGGCTCTTTGTGCATGGGACCAATCTCCAGAGATAATGCCATTTTTGTGCCTGGCGCGGCGCCAAGTGGGAAAGGGTGGTTTTGAGGCTGAAGGCAGCAGGAAAGCCTGCAGCCCCCAGGTGTGTGGGGCTACGCAAGCGGTTCCGAAAGAGCTTGAGAACAAGGCATAGTTTTCCCTGCTGGCTCTTTGGGCGTGGGACCAGTCTCCAGACAGATGGCCATTTTTGGGCCTAGCGCGGCGCCAAGTGGGAAAGGGTGGTTTTGAGGCTGAAGGCAGCAGGAAAGCCTGCAGCCCCCAGATCTGTGGGGCTACGCAAGCGGTTCCCAAAGAGCTTTAGAACAAGGCATAGTTTTCCCTGCTGGCTCTTTGGGCGTGGGACCAATCTCTAAACCGATGGCCATTTTTGGGTCTGGCGCGGCACCAAGTGGGAAGGGGTGGTTTTGAGGCTGAAGGCAGCAGGAAACCCTGCAGCCCCCAGGTGTGTGGGGCTACGCTAGCGGTTCCGAAAGAGCTTTAGAACAAGGCATAGTTTTCCCTGCTGTCTCTTTGGGCGTGGGACCAATCTCCAGACAGATGGCCATTTTTGGCCCTGGCGCGGCGCCAAGTGGGAAAGGGTGGTTTTGAGGCTGAAGGCAGCAGGAAAGCCTGCAGCCCCCAGGTGTTTGGGGCTACGCTAGCGGTTCCGAAAGAGCTTTAGAACAAGGCATAGTTTTCCCTGCTGGCTCTTTGGGCGTGGGACCAATCTCCAGACAGATGGCCATTTTTGTGCCTGGCGCGGCGCCAAGTGGGAAAGGATGGTTTTGAGGCTGAAGGCAGCAGGAAAGCCTGCAGCCCCCAGGTGTGTGGGGCTACGCAAGCGGTTCCCAAAGAGCTATAGAACAAGGCATAGTTTTCCCTGCTGGCTCTTTGGGCGTGGGACCAATCTCCAGACAGATGGCCATTTTTGGGCCTGGCGCGGCGCCAAGTGGGAAAGGGTGGTTTTGAGGCTGAAGGCAGCAGGAAAGCCTGCAGCCCCCAGGTCTGTGGGGCTACGCAAGTGGTTCCCAAAGAGCTATAGAACAAGGCATAGTTTTCCCTGCTGGCTCTTTGTGCATGGGACCAATCTCCACAGATAAGGCCATTTTTGTGTCTGGCGCGGTGCCAAGTGGGAAAGGGTGGTTTTGAGGCTGAAGGCAGCAGGAAAGCCTGCAGCCCCCAGGTCTGTGGGGCTACGCAAGCGGTTCCCAAAGAGCTTTAGAACAAGGCATAGTTTTCCCTGCTGGCTCTTTGGGCGTGGGACCAATCTCCACAGATAAGGCCATTTTTGTGCCTGGCGCGGCGCCAAGTGGGAAAGGGTGGTTTTGAGGCTGAAGGCAGCAGGAAAGCCTGCAGCCCCCAGGTGTGTGGGGCTACGCAAGCGGTTCCCAAAGAGCTATAGAACAAGGCATAGTTTTCCCGGCTGGCTCTTTGGGCGTGGGACCAATCTCCTGAGATATGGCCATTTTTGGGCCTAGCGCGGCGCCAAGTGGGAAAGGGTGGTTTTGAGGCTGAAGGCAGCAGGAAAGCCTGCAGCCCCCAGGTGTGTGGGGCTACGCAAGCGGTTCCCAAAGAGTTATAGAACAAGGCATAGTTTTCCCTGCTGGCTCTTTGGGCGTGGGACCAATCTCCAGACAAATGGCCATTTTTGTGTCTGGCGCGGCGCCAAGTGGGAAAGGGTGGTTTTGAGGCTGAAGGCAGCAGGAAAGCCTGCAGCCCCCAGGTCTGTGGGGCTACGCAAGTGGTTCCCAAAGAGCTTTAAAAAAAGGCATACTTTTCCCTGCTGGCTCTTTGGGCGTGTGAACAATCTCCAGACAGATGTCCATTTTTGGGCCTGGCGTGACGCCAAGTGGGAAAGGGTGGTTTTGAGGCTGAAGGCAGCAGGAAAGCCTGCAGCCCCCAGGTGTGTGGGGCTACGCAAGCGGTTCCCAAAGAGCTTTAGAACAAGGCATAGTTTTCCCTGCTGGCTCTTTGGGCGTGGGACCAATCTCCAGACAGATGGCCATTTTTGGGCCTGGCGTGATGCCAAGTGGAAAAGGGTGGTTTTGAGGCTGAAGGCAGCAGGAAAGCCTGCAGCCCCCAGGTGTGTGGGGCTATGCAAGCGGTTCCCAAAGAGCTTGAGAGCAAGGCATAGTTTTCCCTGCTGGCTCTTTGGGCGTGGGACCAATCTCCAGGCAGATGGCCATTTTTGGGCCTGGCGTGATGCCAAGTGGAAAAGGGTGGTTTTGAGGCTGAAGGCAGCAGGAAAGCCTGCAGCCCCCAGGTGTGTGGGGCTACGCAAGCGGTTCCCAAAGAGCTTGAGAACAAGGCATAGTTTTCCCTGCTGGCTCTTTGTGCATGGGACCAATCTCCAGAGATAATGCCATTTTTGTGCCTGGCGCGGCGCCAAGTGGGAAAGGGTGGTGTGAGGCTGAAGGCAGCAGGAAAGCCTGCAGCCCCCAAGTATGTGGGGCTACGCAAGCGGTTCCCAAAGAGCTTTAGAACAAGGCATAGTTTTCCCTGCTGGCTCTTTGGGCGTGGGACCAATCTCCAGACAGATGGCCATTTTTGGGCCTGGCGAGGCGCCAAGTGGGAAAGGGTGGTTTTGAGGCTGAAGGCAGCAGGAAAGCCTGCAGCCCCCAGGTCTTTGGGGCTACGCAAGCGGTTCCCAAAGAGCTATAGAACAAGGCATAGTTTTCCCTGCTGGCTCTTTGGGCGTGGGACCAATCTACAGACAGATGGCCATTTTTGGGCCTGGCGTGACGCCAAGTGGGAAAGGGTGGTTTTGAGGCTGAAGGCAGCAGGAAAGCCTGCAGCCCCCAGGTCTGTGGGGCTACGCAAGCGGTTCCCAAAGAGCTTTAGAACAAGGCATAGTTTTCCCTGCTGGCTCTTTGGGCGTGGGACCAATCTCCAGACAGATGGCCATTTTTGGGCCTGGCGTGACGCCAAGTGGGAAAGGGTGGTTTTGAGGCTGAAGGCAGCAGGAAAGCCTGCAGCCCCCAGGTGTGTGGGGCTAAGCAAGCGGTTCCCAAAGAGCTTTAGAACAAGGCATAGTTTTCCCTGCTGGCTCTTTGGGCGTGGGACCAATCTCCAGACAGATGGCCATTTTTGGGCCTGGCGTGACGCCAAGTGGGAAAGGGTGGTTTTGAGGCTGAAGGCAGCAGGAAAGCCTGCAGCCCCCAGGTCTGTGGGGCTACGCAAGCGGTTCCCAAAGAGCTTTAGAACAAGGCATAGTTTTCCCTGCTGGCTCTTTGGGCGTGGGACCAATCTCCAGACAGATGGCCATTTTTGGGCCTGGCGCGGCGCCAAGTGGGAAAGGGTGGTTTTGAGGCTGAAGGCAGCAGGAAAGCCTGCAGCCCCCAGGTCTGTGGGGCTACGCAAGCGGTTCCCAAAGAGCTTGAGAACAAGGCATAGTTTTCCCGGCTGGCTCTTTGGGCGTGGGACCAATCTCCTGAGATATGGCCATTTTTGGGCCTAGCGCGGCGCCAAGTGGGAAAGGGTGGTTTTGAGGCTGAAGGCAGCAGGAAAGCCTGCAGCCCCCAGGTGTGTGGGGCTACGCAAGCGGTTCCCAAAGAGTTATAGAACAAGGCATAGTTTTCCCTGCTGGCTCTTTGGGCGTGGGACCAATCTCCAGACAAATGGCCATTTTTGTGTCTGGCGCGGCGCCAAGTGGGAAAGGGTGGTTTTGAGGCTGAAGGCAGCAGGAAAGCCTGCAGCCCCCAGCTCTGTGGGGCTACGCAAGTGGTTCCCAAAGAGCTTTAAAAAAAGGCATACTTTTCCCTGCTGGCTCTTTGGGCGTGTGAACAATCTCCAGACAGATGTCCATTTTAGTGCCTGGCGCGGCGCCAAGTGGGAAAGGGTGGTTTTGAGGCTGAAGGCAGCAGGAAAGCCTGCAGCCCCCAGGTGTGTGGGGCTACGCAAGCGGTTCCCAAAGAGCTTTAGAACAAGGCATAGTTTTCCCTGCTGGCTCTTTGGGCGTGGGACCAATCTCCAGACAGATGGCCATTTTTGGGCCTGCCGTGACGCCAAGTGGAAAAGGGTGGTTTTGAGGCTGAAGGCAGCAGGAAAGCCTGCAGCCCCCAGGTGTGTGGGGCTATGCAAGCGGTTCCCAAAGAGCTTGAGAGCAAGGCATAGTTTTCCCTGCTGGCTCTTTGGGCGTGGGACCAATCTCCAGGCAGATGGCCATTTTTGGGCCTGGCGTGATGCCAAGTGGAAAAGGGTGGTTTTGAGGCTGAAGGCAGCAGGAAAGCCTGCAGCCCCCAGGTCTGTGGGGCTACGCAAGCGGTTCCCAAAGAGCTTTAGAACAAGGCATAGTTTTTCCTGCTGGCTCTTTGTGCATGGGACCAATCTCCAGAGATAATGCCATTTTTGTGCCTGGCGCGGCGCCAAGTGGGAAAGGGTGGTGTGAGGCTGAAGGCAGCAGGAAAGCCTGCAGCCCCCAAGTATGTGGGGCTACGCAAGCGGTTCCGAAAGAGCTTTAGAACAAGGCATAGTTTTCCCTGCTGGCTCTTTGGGCGTGGGACCAATCTCCAGACAGATGGCCATTTTTGGGCCTGGCGTGACGCCAAGTGGGAAAGGGTGGTTTTGAGGCTGAAGGCAGCAGGAAAGCCTGCAGCCCCCAGGTCTGTGGGGCTAAGCAAGCGGTTCCCAAAGAGCTTGAGAACAAGGCATAGTTTTCCCTGCTGGCTCTTTGGGCGTGGGACCAATCTCCAGACAGATGGCCATTTTTGGGCCTGGCGTGACGCCAAGTGGGAAAGGGTGGTTTTGAGGCTGAAGGCAGCAGGAAAGCCTGCAGCCCCCAGGTGTGTGGGGCTACGCAAGCGGTTCCCAAAGAGCTTTAGAACAAGGCATAGTTTTCCCTGCTGGCTCTTTGGGCGTGGGACCAATCTCCAGACAGATGGCCATTTTTGGGCCTGGCGCGGCGCCAAGTGGGAAAGGGTGGTTTTGAGGCTGAAGGCAGCAGGAAACCCTGCAGCCCCCAGGTCTGTGGGGCTACGCAAGCGGTTCCCAAAGAGCTTGAGAACAAGGCATAGTTTTCCCGGCTGGCTCTTTGGGCGTGGGACCAATCTCCAGACAAATGGCCATTTTTGTGTCTGGCGCGGCGCCAAGTGGGAAAGGGTGGTTTTGAGGCTGAAGGCAGCAGGAAAGCCTGCAGCCCCCAAGTGTGTGGGGCTACGCAAGCGGTTCCCAAAGAGCTTTAAAAAAAGGCATACTTTTCCCTGCTGGCTCTTTGGGCGTGTGAACAATCTCCAGACAGATGTCCATTTTAGTGCCTGGCGCGGCGCCAAGTGGGAAAGGGTGGTTTTGAGGCTGAAGGCAGCAGGAAAGCCTGCAGCCCCCAGGTGTGTGGGGCTACGCAAGCGGTTCCGAAAGAGCTTTAGAACAAGGCATAGTTTTCCCTGCTGGCTCTTTGGGCGTGGGACCAATCTCCTGAGATATGGCCTTTTTTGGGCCTAGCGCGGCGCCAAGTGGGAAAGGGTGGTTTTGAGGCTGAAGGCAGCAGGAAAGCCTGCAGCCCCCAGGTGTGTGGGGCTACGCAAGCAGTTCCCAAAGAGCTTTAGAACAAGGCAAAGTTTTCCCTGCTGGCTCTTTGGGCGTGGGACCAATCTCCACAGATAAGGCCATTTTTGTGTCTGGCACGGCGCCAAGTGGGAAAGGGTGGTTTTGAGGCTGAAGGCAGCAGGAAAGCCTGCAGCCCCCAGGTGTGTGGGGCTACGCAAGCGGTTCCCAAAGAGCTTGAGAACAAGGCATAGTTTTCCCTGCTGGCTCTTTGGGCGTGGGACCAGTCTCCAGAGAGATGGCCATTTTTGTGCCTGGCGCGGCGCCAAGTGGGAAAGGGTGGTTTTGAGGCTGAAGGCAGCAGGAAAGCCTGCAGCCCCCAGATCTGTGGGGCTACGCAAGCGGTTCCCAAAGAGCTTGAGAACAAGGCATAGTTTTCCCTGCTGGCTCTTTGGGTGTGGGACCAATCTCTAAACCGATGGCCATTTTTGGGCCTGGCGTGGCGCCAAGTGGGAAGGGGTGGTTTTGAGGCTGAAGGCAGCAGGAAACCCTGCAGCCCCCAGGTGTCTGGGGCTACGCTAGCGGTTCCGAAAGAGCTTTAGAACAAGGCATAGTTTTCCCTGCTGGCTCTTTGGGCGTGGGACCAATCTCCAGACAGATGGCCATTTTTGGGCCTGGCGTGACGCCAAGTGGGAAAGGGTGGTTTTGAGGCTGAAGGCAGCAGGAAAGCCTGCAGCCCCCAGGTGTGTGGGGCTACGCTAGCGGTTCCCAAAGAGCTTTAGAACAAGGCATAGTTTTCCCTGCTGGCTCTTTGTGCATGGGACCAATCTCCACAGATAAGGCCATTTTTGTGCCTGGCGCGGCGCCAAGTGGGAAAGGGTGGTTTTGAGGCTGAAGGCAGCAGGAAAGCCTGCAGCCCCCAGGTGTGTGGGGCTACGCAAGCGGTTCCCAAAGAGTTATAGAACAAGGCATAGTTTTCCCTGCTGGCTCTTTGGGCGTGGGACCAATCTCCAGACAAATGGCCATTTTTGTGTCTGGCGCGGCGCCAAGTGGGAAAGGGTGGTTTTGAGGCTGAAGGCAGCAGGAAAGCCTGCAGCCCCCAGGTCTGTGGGGCTACGCAAGTGGTTCCCAAAGAGCTTTAAAAAAAGGCATACTTTTCCCTGCTGGCTCTTTGGGCGTGTGAACAATCTCCAGACAGATGTCCATTTTAGTGCCTGGCGCGGCGCCAAGTGGGAAAGGGTGGTTTTGAGGCTGAAGGCAGCAGGAAAGCCTGCAGCCCCCAGGTGTGTGGGGCTACGCAAGCGGTTCCCAAAGAGCTTTAGAACAAGGCATAGTTTTCCCTGCTGGCTCTTTGGGCGTGGGACCAATCTCCAGACAGATGGCCATTTTTGGGCCTGCCGTGACGCCAAGTGGAAAAGGGTGGTTTTGAGGCTGAAGGCAGCAGGAAAGCCTGCAGCCCCCAGGTGTGTGGGGCTATGCAAGCGGTTCCCAAAGAGCTTGAGAGCAAGGCATAGTTTTCCCTGCTGGCTCTTTGGGCGTGGGACCAATCTCCAGGCAGATGGCCATTTTTGGGCCTGGCGTGATGCCAAGTGGAAAAGGGTGGTTTTGAGGCTGAAGGCAGCAGGAAAGCCTGCAGCCCCCAGGTCTGTGGGGCTACGCAAGCGGTTCCCAAAGAGCTTTAGAACAAGGCATAGTTTTTCCTGCTGGCTCTTTGTGCATGGGACCAATCTCCAGAGATAATGCCATTTTTGTGCCTGGCGCGGCGCCAAGTGGGAAAGGGTGGTGTGAGGCTGAAGGCAGCAGGAAAGCCTGCAGCCCCCAAGTATGTGGGGCTACGCAAGCGGTTCCCAAAGAGTTATAGAACAAGGCATAGTTTTCCCTGCTGGCTCTTTGGGCGTGGGACCAATCTCCAGACAGATGGCCATTTTTGGGCCTGGCGAGGCGCCAAGTGGGAAAGGGTGGTTTTGAGGCTGAAGGCAGCAGGAAAGCCTGCAGCCCCCAGGTCTGTGGGGCTACGCAAGCGGTTCCGAAAGAGCTTTAGAACAAGGCATAGTTTTCCCTGCTGGCTCTTTGGGCGTGGGACCAATCTCCAGACAGATGGCCATTTTTGGGCCTGGCGTGACGCCAAGTGGGAAAGGGTGGTTTTGAGGCTGAAGGCAGCAGGAAAGCCTGCAGCCCCCAGGTCTGTGGGGCTAAGCAAGCGGTTCCCAAAGAGCTTTAGAACAAGGCATAGTTTTCCCTGCTGGCTCTTTGGGCGTGGGACCAATCTCCAGACAGATGGCCATTTTTGGGCCTGGCGTGACGCCAAGTGGGAAAGGGTGGTTTTGAGGCTGAAGGCAGCAGGAAAGCCTGCAGCCCCCAGGTCTGTGGGGCTACGCAAGCGGTTCCCAAAGAGCTTTAGAACAAGGCATAGTTTTCCCTGCTGGCTCTTTGGGCGTGGGACCAATCTCCAGACAGATGGCCATTTTTGGGCCTGGCGCGGCGCCAAGTGGGAAAGGGTGGTTTTGAGGCTGAAGGCAGCAGGAAACCCTGCAGCCCCCAGGTCTGTGGGGCTACGCAAGCGGTTCCCAAAGAGCTTGAGAACAAGGCATAGTTTTCCCGGCTGGCTCTTTGGGCGTGGGACCAATCTCCAGACAAATGGCCATTTTTGTGTCTGGCGCGGCGCCAAGTGGGAAAGGGTGGTTTTGAGGCTGAAGGCAGCAGGAAAGCCTGCAGCCCCCAGATCTGTGGGGCTACGCAAGCGGTTCCCAAAGAGCTTTAAAAAAAGGCATACTTTTCCCTGCTGGCTCTTTGGGCGTGTGAACAATCTCCAGACAGATGTCCATTTTAGTGCCTGGCGCGGCGCCAAGTGGGAAAGGGTGGTTTTGAGGCTGAAGGCAGCAGGAAAGCCTGCAGCCCCCAGGTGTGTGGGGCTACGCAAGCGGTTCCGAAAGAGCTTTAGAACAAGGCATACTTTTCCCTGCTGGCTCTTTGGGCGTGGGACCAATCTCCTGAGATATGGCCTTTTTTGGGCCTAGCGCGGCGCCAAGTGGGAAAGGGTGGTTTTGAGGCTGAAGGCAGCAGGAAAGCCTGCAGCCCCCAGGTGTGTGGGGCTACGCAAGCAGTTCCCAAAGAGCTTTAGAACAAGGCAAAGTTTTCCCTGCTGGCTCTTTGGGCGTGGGACCAATCTCCACAGATAAGGCCATTTTTGTGTCTGGCACGGCGCCAAGTGGGAAAGGGTGGTTTTGAGGCTGAAGGCAGCAGGAAAGCCTGCAGCCCCCAGGTGTGTGGGGCTACGCAAGCGGTTCCCAAAGAGCTTGAGAACAAGGCATAGTTTTCCCTGCTGGCTCTTTGGGCGTGGGACCAGTCTCCAGAGAGATGGCCATTTTTGTGCCTGGCGCGGCGCCAAGTGGGAAAGGGTGGTTTTGAGGCTGAAGGCAGCAGGAAAGCCTGCAGCCCCCAGATCTGTGGGGCTACGCAAGCGGTTCCCAAAGAGCTTGAGAACAAGGCATAGTTTTCCCTGCTGGCTCTTTGGGTGTGGGACCAATCTCAAACCGATGGCCATTTTTGGGCCTGGCGTGGCGCCAAGTGGGAAGGGGTGGTTTTGAGGCTGAAGGCAGCAGGAAACCCTGCAGCCCCCAGGTGTCTGGGGCTACGCTAGCGGTTCCGAAAGAGCTTTAGAACAAGGCATAGTTTTCCCTGCTGGCTCTTTGGGCGTGGGACCAATCTCCAGACAGATGGCCATTTTTGGGCCTGGCGTGACGCCAAGTGGGAAAGGGTGGTTTTGAGGCTGAAGGCAGCAGGAAAGCCTGCAGCCCCCAGGTGTGTGGGGCTACGCAAGCGGTTCCCAAAGAGCTTTAGAACAAGGCATAGTTTTCCCTGCTGGCTCTTTGTGCATGGGACCAATCTCCACAGATAAGGCCATTTTTGTGCCTGGCGCGGCGCCAAGTGGGAAAGGGTGGTTTTGAGGCTGAAGGCAGCAGGAAAGCCTGCAGCCCCCAGGTGTGTGGGGCTACGCAAGCGGTTCCCAAAGAGCTATAGAACAAGGCATAGTTTTCCCGGCTGGCTCTTTGGGCGTGGGACCAATCTCCTGAGATATGGCCATTTTTGGGCCTAGCGCGGCGCCAAGTGGGAAAGGGTGGTTTTGAGGCTGAAGGCAGCAGGAAAGCCTGCAGCCCCCAGGTGTGTGGGGCTACGCAAGCGGTTCCCAAAGAGCTTTAGAACAAGGCATAGTTTTCCCTGCTGACTCTTTGGGCGTGGGACCAATCTCCAGACAAATGGCCATTTTTGGGCCTGGCGCGGCGCCAAGTGGGAAAGGGTGGTTTTGAGGCTGAAGGCAGCAGGAAAGCCTGCAGCCCCCAGGTGTGTGGGGCTACGCAAGCGGTTCCGAAAGAGCTTTAGAACAAGGCATAGTTTTCCCTGCTGGCTCTTTGGGCGTGGGACCAATCTCCAGGCAGATGGCCATTTTTGGGCCTGGCGTGACGCCAAGTGGGAAAGGGTGGTTTTGAGGCTGAAGGCAGCAGGAAACCCTGCAGCCCCCAGGTGTCTGGGGCTACGCTAGCGGTTCCGAAAGAGCTTTAGAACAAGGCATAGTTTTCCCTGCTGTCTCTTTGGGCGTGGGACCAATCTCTAAACCGATGGCCATTTTTGGGTCTGGCGCGGCACCAAGTGGGAAGGGGTGGTTTTGAGGCTGAAGGCAGCAGGAAACCCTGCAGCCCCCAGGTGTCTGGGGCTACGCAAGCGGTTCCGAAAGAGCTTTAGAACAAGGCATAGTTTTCCCTGCTGTCTCTTTGGGCGTGGGACCAATCTCCAGACAGATGGCCATTTTTGGGCCTGGCGCGGCGCCAAGTGGGAAAGGGTGGTTTTGAGGCTGAAGGCAGCAGGAAACCCTGCAGCCCCCAGGTGTCTGGGGCTACGCTAGCGGTTCCGAAAGAGCTTTAGAACAAGGCATAGTTTTCCCTGCTGGCTCTTTGGGCGTGGGACCAATCTCCAGACAGATGGCCATTTTTGTGCCTGGAGCGGCGCCAAGTGGGAAAGGGTGGTTTTGAGGCTGAAGGCAGCAGGAAAGCCTGCAGCCCCCAGGTCTGTGGGGCTACGCAAGCGGTTCCCAAAGAGCTTTAGAACAAGGCATAGTTTTCCCTGCTGGCTCTTTGTGCATGGGACCAATCTCCACAGATAAGGCCATTTTTGTGCCTGGCGCGGCGCCAAGTGGGAAAGGGTGGTTTTGAGGCTGAAGGCAGCAGGAAAGCCTGCAGCCCCCAGGTGTGTGGGGCTACGCAAGCGGTTCCCAAAGAGCTTGAGAACAAGGCATAGTTTTCCCTGCTGGCTCTTTGGGCGTGGGACCAATCTCCTGAGATATGGCCATTTTTGGGCCTAGCGCGGCGCCAAGTGGGAAAGGGTGGTTTTGAGGCTGAAGGCAGCAGGAAAGCCTGCAGCCCCCAGGTGTGTGGGGCTACGCAAGCGGTTCCCAAAGAGCTATAGAACAAGGCATAGTTTTCCCTGCTGGCTCTTTGGGCGTGGGACCAATCTCCAGACAAATGGCCATTTTTGTGTCTGGCGCGGCGCCAAGTGGGAAAGGGTGGTTTTGAGGCTGAAGGCAGCAGGAAAGCCTGCAGCCCCCAGGTGTGTGGGGCTACGCAAGCGGTTCCCAAAGAGCTTGAGAGCAAGGCATAGTTTTCCCTGCTGGCTCTTTGGGCGTGGGACCAATCCCCAGGCAGATGGCCATTTTTGGGCCTGGCGTGACGCCAAGTGGAAAAGGGTGGTTTTGAGGCTGAAGGCAGCAGGAAAGCCTGCAGCCCCCAGGTGTGTGGGGCTACGCAAGCGGTTCCCAAAGAGCTTTAGAACAAGGCATAGTTTTTCCTGCTGGCTCTTTGTGCATGGGACCAATCTCCAGAGATAATGCCATTTTTGTGCCTGGCGCGGCGCCAAGTGGGAAAGGGTGGTGTGAGGCTGAAGGCAGCAGGAAAGCCTGCAGCCCCCAGGTCTGTGGGGCTACGCAAGCGGTTCCCAAAGAGCTTTAGAACAAGGCATAGTTTTCCCTGCTGGCTCTTTGGGCGTGGGACCAATCTCCAGACAGATGGCCATTTTTGGGCCTGGCGAGGCGCCAAGTGGGAAAGGGTGGTTTTGAGGCTTAAGGCAGCAGGAAAGCCTGCAGCCCCCAGGTCTGTGGGGCTACGCAAGCGGTTCCCAAAGAGCTATAGAACAAGGCATAGTTTTCCCTGCTGGCTCTTTGGGCGTGGGACCAATCTACAGACAGATGGCCATTTTAGTGCCTGGCGCGGTGCCAAGTGGAAAAGGGTGGTTTTGAGGCTGAAGGCAGCAGGAAAGCCTGCAGCCCCCAGGTCTGTGGGGCTACGCAAGCGGTTCCCAAAGAGCTTTAGAACAAGGCATAGTTTTCCCTGCTGACTCTTTGGGCGTGGGACCAATCTCCAGGCAGATGGCCATTTTTGGGCCTGGCGTGACGCCAAGTGGGAAAGGGTGGTTTTGAGGATGAAGGCAGCAGGAAAGCCTGCAGCCCCCAGGTCTGTGGGGCTAAGCAAGAGGTTCCCAAAGAGCTTTAGAACAAGGCATAGTTTTCCCTGCTGGCTCTTTGGGCGTGGGACCAATCTCCAGACAGATGGCCATTTTTGGGCCTAGCGCGGTGCCAAGTGGGAAAGGGTGGTTTTGAGGCTGAAGGCAGCAGGAAAGCCTGCAGCCCCCAGGTGTGTGGGGCTACGCAAGCGGTTCCCAAAGAGCTTGAGAACAAGGCATAGTTTTCCCTGCTGGCTCTTTGGGCGTGGGACCAATCTCTAAACCGATGGCCATTTTTGGGTCTGGCGTGGCACCAAGTGGGAAGGGGTGGTTTTGAGGCTGAAGGCAGCAGGAAACCCTGCAGCCCCCAGGTGTCTGGGGCTACGCTAGCGGTTCCGAAAGAGCTTTAGAACAAGGCATAGTTTTCCCTGCTGTCTCTTTGGGCGTGGGACCAATCTCCAGGCAGATGGCCATTTTTGGGCCTGCCGTGACGCCAAGTGGAAAAGGGTGGTTTTGAGGCTGAAGGCAGCAGGAAAGCCTGCAGCCCCCAGGTGTGTGGGGCTATGCAAGCGGTTCCCAAAGAGCTTGAGAGCAAGGCATAGTTTTCCCTGCTGGCTCTTTGGGCGTGGGACCAATCTCCAGGCAGATGGCCATTTTTGGGCCTGGCGTGATGCCAAGTGGAAAAGGGTGGTTTTGAGGCTGAAGGCAGCAGGAAAGCCTGCAGCCCCCAGGTCTGTGGGGCTACGCAAGCGGTTCCCAAAGAGCTTTAGAACAAGGCATAGTTTTTCCTGCTGGCTCTTTGTGCATGGGACCAATCTCCAGAGATAATGCCATTTTTGTGCCTGGCGCGGCGCCAAGTGGGAAAGGGTGGTTTTGAGGCTGAAGGCAGCAGGAAAGCCTGCAGCCCCCAAGTATGTGGGGCTACGCAAGCGGTTCCGAAAGAGTTATAGAACAAGGCATAGTTTTCCCTGCTGGCTCTTTGGGCGTGGGACCAGTCTCCAGACAGATGGCCATTTTTGGGCCTAGCGCGGCGCCAAGTGGGAAAGGGTGGTTTTGAGGCTGAAGGCAGCAGGAAAGCCTGCAGCCCCCAGATCTGTGGGGCTACGCAAGCGGTTCCCAAAGAGCTTTAGAACAAGGCATAGTTTTCCCTGCTGGCTCTTTGGGCGTGGGACCAATCTCTAAACCGATGGCCATTTTTGGGTCTGGCGCGGCACCAAGTGGGAAGGGGTGGTTTTGAGGCTGAAGGCAGCAGGAAACCCTGCAGCCCCCAGGTGTGTGGGGCTACGCTAGCGGTTCCGAAAGAGCTTTAGAACAAGGCATACTTTTCCCTGCTGGCTCTTTGGGCGTGGGACCAATCTACAGACAGATGGCCATTTTTGGGCCTGGCGTGACGCCAAGTGGGAAAGGGTGGTTTTGAGGCTGAAGGCAGCAGGAAAGCCTGCAGCCCCCAGGTGTGTGGGGCTACGCAAGCGGTTCCGAAAGAGCTTTAGAACAAGGCATAGTTTTCCCTGCTGGCTCTTTGGGCGTGGGACCAATCTCCAGACAGATGGCCATTTTTGGGCCTGGCGTGACGCCAAGTGGGAAAGGGTGGTTTTGAGGCTGAAGGCAGCAGGAAAGCCTGCAGCCCCCAGGTCTGTGGGGCTAAGCAAGCGGTTCCCAAAGAGCTTTAGAACAAGGCATAGTTTTCCCTGCTGGCTCTTTGGGCGTGGGACCAATCTCCAGACAGATGGCCATTTTTGGGCCTGGCGTGACGCCAAGTGGGAAAGGGTGGTTTTGAGGCTGAAGGCAGCAGGAAAGCCTGCAGCCCCCAGGTCTGTGGGGCTACGCAAGCGGTTCCGAAAGAGCTTTAGAACAAGGCATAGTTTTCCCTGCTGGCTCTTTGGGCGTGGGACCAATCTCCAGACAGATGGCCATTTTTGGGCCTGGCGCGGCGCCAAGTGGGAAAGGGTGGTTTTGAGGCTGAAGGCAGCAGGAAACCCTGCAGCCCCCAGGTCTGTGGGGCTACGCAAGCGGTTCCCAAAGAGCTTGAGAACAAGGCATAGTTTTCCCGGCTGGCTCTTTGGGCGTGGGACCAATCTCCAGACAAATGGCCATTTTTGTGTCTGGCGCGGCGCCAAGTGGGAAAGGGTGGTTTTGAGGCTGAAGGCAGCAGGAAAGCCTGCAGCCCCCAAGTGTGTGGGGCTACGCAAGCGGTTCCCAAAGAGCTTTAAAAAAAGGCATACTTTTCCCTGCTGGCTCTTTGGGCGTGTGAACAATCTCCAGACAGATGTCCATTTTAGTGCCTGGCGCGGCGCCAAGTGGGAAAGGGTGGTTTTGAGGCTGAAGGCAGCAGGAAAGCCTGCAGCCCCCAGGTGTGTGGGGCTACGCAAGCGGTTCCGAAAGAGCTTTAGAACAAGGCATAGTTTTCCCTGCTGGCTCTTTGGGCGTGGGACCAATCTCCTGAGATATGGCCTTTTTTGGGCCTAGCGCGGCGCCAAGTGGGAAAGGGTGGTTTTGAGGCTGAAGGCAGCAGGAAAGCCTGCAGCCCCCAGGTGTGTGGGGCTACGCAAGCAGTTCCCAAAGAGCTTTAGAACAAGGCAAAGTTTTCCCTGCTGGCTCTTTGGGCGTGGGACCAATCTCCACAGATAAGGCCATTTTTGTGTCTGGCACGGCGCCAAGTGGGAAAGGGTGGTTTTGAGGCTGAAGGCAGCAGGAAAGCCTGCAGCCCCCAGGTGTGTGGGGCTACGCAAGCGGTTCCCAAAGAGCTTGAGAACAAGGCATAGTTTTCCCTGCTGGCTCTTTGGGTGTGGGACCAATCTCTAAACCGATGGCCATTTTTGGGCCTGGCGTGGCGCCAAGTGGGAAGGGGTGGTTTTGAGGCTGAAGGCAGCAGGAAACCCTGCAGCCCCCAGGTGTCTGGGGCTACGCTAGCGGTTCCGAAAGAGCTTTAGAACAAGGCATAGTTTTCCCTGCTGGCTCTTTGGGCGTGGGACCAATCTCCAGACAGATGGCCATTTTTGGGCCTGGCGTGACGCCAAGTGGGAAAGGGTGGTTTTGAGGCTGAAGGCAGCAGGAAAGCCTGCAGCCCCCAGGTGTGTGGGGCTACGCTAGCGGTTCCCAAAGAGCTTTAGAACAAGGCATAGTTTTCCCTGCTGGCTCTTTGTGCATGGGACCAATCTCCACAGATAAGGCCATTTTTGTGCCTGGCGCGGCGCCAAGTGGGAAAGGGTGGTTTTGAGGCTGAAGGCAGCAGGAAAGCCTGCAGCCCCCAGGTGTGTGGGGCTACGCAAGCGGTTCCCAAAGAGCTATAGAACAAGGCATAGTTTTCCCGGCTGGCTCTTTGGGCGTGGGACCAATCTCCTGAGATATGGCCATTTTTGGGCCTAGCGCGGCGCCAAGTGGGAAAGGGTGGTTTTGAGGCTGAAGGCAGCAGGAAAGCCTGCAGCCCCCAGGTGTGTGGGGCTACGCAAGCGGTTCCCAAAGAGCTTTAGAACAAGGCATAGTTTTCCCTGCTGACTCTTTGGGCGTGGGACCAATCTCCAGACAAATGGCCATTTTTGGGCCTGGCGCGGCGCCAAGTGGGAAAGGGTGGTTTTGAGGCTGAAGGCAGCAGGAAAGCCTGCAGCCCCCAGGTGTGTGGGGCTACGCAAGCGGTTCCGAAAGAGCTTTAGAACAAGGCATAGTTTTCCCTGCTGGCTCTTTGGGCGTGGGACCAATCTCCAGGCAGATGGCCATTTTTGGGCCTGGCGTGACGCCAAGTGGGAAAGGGTGGTTTTGAGGCTGAAGGCAGCAGGAAACCCTGCAGCCCCCAGGTGTCTGGGGCTACGCTAGCGGTTCCGAAAGAGCTTTAGAACAAGGCATAGTTTTCCCTGCTGGCTCTTTGGGCGTGGGACCAATCTCCAGACAGATGGCCATTTTTGTGCCTGGAGCGGCGCCAAGTGGGAAAGGGTGGTTTTGAGGCTGAAGGCAGCAGGAAAGCCTGCAGCCCCCAGGTCTGTGGGGCTACGCAAGCGGTTCCCAAAGAGCTTTAGAACAAGGCATAGTTTTCCCTGCTGGCTCTTTGTGCATGGGACCAATCTCCACAGATAAGGCCATTTTTGTGCCTGGCGCGGCGCCAAGTGGGAAAGGGTGGTTTTGAGGCTGAAGGCAGCAGGAAAGCCTGCAGCCCCCAGGTGTGTGGGGCTACGCAAGCGGTTCCCAAAGAGCTTGAGAACAAGGCATAGTTTTCCCTGCTGGCTCTTTGGGCGTGGGACCAATCTCCTGAGATATGGCCATTTTTGGGCCTAGCGCGGCGCCAAGTGGGAAAGGGTGGTTTTGAGGCTGAAGGCAGCAGGAAAGCCTGCAGCCCCCAGGTGTGTGGGGCTACGCAAGCGGTTCCCAAAGAGCTATAGAACAAGGCATAGTTTTCCCTGCTGGCTCTTTGGGCGTGGGACCAATCTCCAGACAAATGGCCATTTTTGTGTCTGGCGCGGCGCCAAGTGGGAAAGGGTGGTTTTGAGGCTGAAGGCAGCAGGAAAGCCTGCAGCCCCCAGGTGTGTGGGGCTACGCAAGCGGTTCCCAAAGAGCTTGAGAGCAAGGCATAGTTTTCCCTGCTGGCTCTTTGGGCGTGGGACCAATCCCCAGGCAGATGGCCATTTTTGGGCCTGGCGTGACGCCAAGTGGAAAAGGGTGGTTTTGAGGCTGAAGGCAGCAGGAAAGCCTGCAGCCCCCAGGTGTGTGGGGCTACGCAAGCGGTTCCCAAAGAGCTTTAGAACAAGGCATAGTTTTTCCTGCTGGCTCTTTGTGCATGGGACCAATCTCCAGAGATAATGCCATTTTTGTGCCTGGCGCGGCGCCAAGTGGGAAAGGGTGGTGTGAGGCTGAAGGCAGCAGGAAAGCCTGCAGCCCCCAAGTATGTGGGGCTACGCAAGCGGTTCCCAAAGAGCTTTAGAACAAGGCATAGTTTTCCCTGCTGGCTCTTTGGGCGTGGGACCAATCTCCAGACAGATGGCCATTTTTGGGCCTGGCGAGGCGCCAAGTGGGAAAGGGTGGTTTTGAGGCTTAAGGCAGCAGGAAAGCCTGCAGCCCCCAGGTCTGTGGGGCTACGCAAGCGGTTCCCAAAGAGCTATAGAACAAGGCATAGTTTTCCCTGCTGGCTCTTTGGGCGTGGGACCAATCTACAGACAGATGGCCATTTTAGTGCCTGGCGCGGTGCCAAGTGGAAAAGGGTGGTTTTGAGGCTGAAGGCAGCAGGAAAGCCTGCAGCCCCCAGGTCTGTGGGGCTACGCAAGCGGTTCCCAAAGAGCTTTAGAACAAGGCATAGTTTTCCCTGCTGACTCTTTGGGCGTGGGACCAATCTCCAGGCAGATGGCCATTTTTGGGCCTGGCGTGACGCCAAGTGGGAAAGGGTGGTTTTGAGGATGAAGGCAGCAGGAAAGCCTGCAGCCCCCAGGTCTGTGGGGCTAAGCAAGAGGTTCCCAAAGAGCTTTAGAACAAGGCATAGTTTTCCCTGCTGGCTCTTTGGGCGTGGGACCAATCTCCAGACAGATGGCCATTTTTGGGCCTAGCGCGGTGCCAAGTGGGAAAGGGTGGTTTTGAGGCTGAAGGCAGCAGGAAAGCCTGCAGCCCCCAGGTGTGTGGGGCTACGCAAGCGGTTCCCAAAGAGCTTGAGAACAAGGCATAGTTTTCCCTGCTGGCTCTTTGGTCGTGGGACCAATCTCTAAACCGATGGCCATTTTTGGGTCTGGCGTGGCACCAAGTGGGAAGGGGTGGTTTTGAGGCTGAAGGCAGCAGGAAACCCTGCAGCCCCCAGGTGTCTGGGGCTACGCTAGCGGTTCCGAAAGAGCTTTAGAACAAGGCATAGTTTTCCCTGCTGTCTCTTTGGGCGTGGGACCAATCTCCAGGCAGATGGCCATTTTTGGGCCTGGCTCGGCGCCAAGTGGAAAAGGGTGGTTTTGAGGCTGAAGGCAGCAGGAAAGCCTGCAGCCCCCAGGTGTGTGGGGCTATGCAAGCGGTTCCCAAAGAGCTTGAGAGCAAGGCATAGTTTTCCCTGCTGGCTCTTTGGGCGTGGGACCAATCTCCAGGCAGATGGCCATTTTTGGGCCTGGCGTGATGCCAAGTGGAAAAGGGTGGTTTTGAGGCTGAAGGCAGCAGGAAAGCCTGCAGCCCCCAGGTCTGTGGGGCTACGCAAGCGGTTCCCAAAGAGCTTTAGAACAAGGCATAGTTTTTCCTGCTGGCTCTTTGTGCATGGGACCAATCTCCAGAGATAATGCCATTTTTGTGCCTGGCGCGGCGCCAAGTGGGAAAGGGTGGTTTTGAGGCTGAAGGCAGCAGGAAAGCCTGCAGCCCCCAGGTGTGTGGGGCTACGCAAGCGGTTCCGAAAGAGCTTGAGAACAAGGCATAGTTTTCCCTGCTGGCTCTTTGGGCGTGGGACCAGTCTCCAGACAGATGGCCATTTTTGGGCCTAGCGCGGCGCCAAGTGGGAAAGGGTGGTTTTGAGGCTGAAGGCAGCAGGAAAGCCTGCAGCCCCCAGATCTGTGGGGCTACGCAAGCGGTTCCCAAAGAGCTTTAGAACAAGGCATAGTTTTCCCTGCTGGCTCTTTGGGCGTGGGACCAATCTCTAAACCGATGGCCATTTTTGGGTCTGGCGCGGCACCAAGTGGGAAGGGGTGGTTTTGAGGCTGAAGGCAGCAGGAAACCCTGCAGCCCCCAGGTGTGTGGGGCTACGCTAGCGGTTCCGAAAGAGCTTTAGAACAAGGCATAGTTTTCCCTGCTGTCTCTTTGGGCGTGGGACCAATCTCCAGACAGATGGCCATTTTTGGCCCTGGCGCGGCGCCAAGTGGGAAAGGGTGGTTTTGAGGCTGAAGGCAGCAGGAAAGCCTGCAGCCCCCAGGTGTCTGGGGCTACGCTAGCGGTTCCGAAAGAGCTTTAGAACAAGGCATAGTTTTCCCTGCTGGCTCTTTGGGCGTGGGACCAATCTCCAGACAGATGGCCATTTTTGTGCCTGGCGCGGCGCCAAGTGGGAAAGGATGGTTTTGAGGCTGAAGGCAGCAGGAAAGCCTGCAGCCCCCAGGTGTGTGGGGCTACGCAAGCGGTTCCCAAAGAGCTTGAGAACAAGGCATAGTTTTCCCTGCTGGCTCTTTGGGCGTGGGACCAATCTCCAGACAGATGGCCATTTATGGGCCTGGCGCGGCGCCAAGTGGGAAAGGGTGGTTTTGAGGCTGAAGGCAGCAGGAAAGCCTGCAGCCCCCAGGTCTGTGGGGCTACGCAAGTGGTTCCCAAAGAGCTATAGAACAAGGCATAGTTTTCCCTGCTGGCTCTTTGTGCATGGGACCAATCTCCACAGATAAGGCCATTTTTGTGTCTGGCGCGGTGCCAAGTGGGAAAGGGTGGTTTTGAGGCTGAAGGCAGCAGGAAAGCCTGCAGCCCCCAGGTGTGTGGGGCTACGCAAGCGGTTCCCAAAGAGCTTTAGAACAAGGCATAGTTTTCCCTGCTGGATCTTTGGGCGTGGGACCAATCTCCACAGATAAGGCCATTTTTGTGCCTGGCGCGGCGCCAAGTGGGAAAGGGTGGTTTTGAGGCTGAAGGCAGCAGGAAAGCCTGCAGCCCCCAGGTGTGTGGGGCTACGCAAGCGGTTCCCAAAGAGCTATAGAACAAGGCATAGTTTTCCCGGCTGGCTCTTTGGGCGTGGGACCAATCTCCTGAGATATGGCCATTTTTGGGCCTAGCGCGGCGCCAAGTGGGAAAGGGTGGTTTTGAGGCTGAAGGCAGCAGGAAAGCCTGCAGCCCCCAGGTGTGTGGGGCTACGCAAGCGGTTCCCAAAGAGTTATAGAACAAGGCATAGTTTTCCCTGCTGGCTCTTTGGGCGTGGGACCAATCTCCAGACAAATGGCCATTTTTGTGTCTGGCGCGGCGCCAAGTGGGAAAGGGTGGTTTTGAGGCTGAAGGCAGCAGGAAAGCCTGCAGCCCCCAGGTCTGTGGGGCTACGCAAGTGGTTCCCAAAGAGCTTTAAAAAAAGGCATACTTTTCCCTGCTGGCTCTTTGGGCGTGTGAACAATCTCCAGACAGATGTCCATTTTAGTGCCTGGCGCGGCGCCAAGTGGGAAAGGGTGGTTTTGAGGCTGAAGGCAGCAGGAAAGCCTGCAGCCCCCAGGTGTGTGGGGCTACGCAAGCGGTTCCCAAAGAGCTTTAGAACAAGGCATAGTTTTCCCTGCTGGCTCTTTGGGCGTGGGACCAATCTCCAGACAGATGGCCATTTTTGGGCCTGGCGTGATGCCAAGTGGAAAAGGGTGGTTTTGAGGCTGAAGGCAGCAGGAAAGCCTGCAGCCCCCAGGTGTGTGGGGCTATGCAAGCGGTTCCCAAAGAGCTTGAGAGCAAGGCATAGTTTTCCCTGCTGGCTCTTTGGGCGTGGGACCAATCTCCAGGCAGATGGCCATTTTTGGGCCTGGCGTGATGCCAAGTGGAAAAGGGTGGTTTTGAGGCTGAAGGCAGCAGGAAAGCCTGCAGCCCCCAGGTGTGTGGGGCTACGCAAGCGGTTCCCAAAGAGCTTGAGAACAAGGCATAGTTTTCCCTGCTGGCTCTTTGTGCATGGGACCAATCTCCAGAGATAATGCCATTTTTGTGCCTGGCGCGGCGCCAAGTGGGAAAGGGTGGTGTGAGGCTGAAGGCAGCAGGAAAGCCTGCAGCCCCCAAGTATGTGGGGCTACGCAAGCGGTTCCCAAAGAGCTTTAGAACAAGGCATAGTTTTCCCTGCTGGCTCTTTGGGCGTGGGACCAATCTCCAGACAGATGGCCATTTTTGGGCCTGGCGAGGCGCCAAGTGGGAAAGGGTGGTTTTGAGGCTGAAGGCAGCAGGAAAGCCTGCAGCCCCCAGGTCTTTGGGGCTACGCAAGCGGTTCCCAAAGAGCTATAGAACAAGGCATAGTTTTCCCTGCTGGCTCTTTGGGCGTGGGACCAATCTACAGACAGATGGCCATTTTTGGGCCTGGCGTGACGCCAAGTGGGAAAGGGTGGTTTTGAGGCTGAAGGCAGCAGGAAAGCCTGCAGCCCCCAGGTCTGTGGGGCTACGCAAGCGGTTCCCAAAGAGCTTTAGAACAAGGCATAGTTTTCCCTGCTGGCTCTTTGGGCGTGGGACCAATCTCCAGACAGATGGCCATTTTTGGGCCTGGCGTGACGCCAAGTGGGAAAGGGTGGTTTTGAGGCTGAAGGCAGCAGGAAAGCCTGCAGCCCCCAGGTGTGTGGGGCTAAGCAAGCGGTTCCCAAAGAGCTTTAGAACAAGGCATAGTTTTCCCTGCTGGCTCTTTGGGCGTGGGACCAATCTCCAGACAGATGGCCATTTTTGGGCCTGGCGTGACGCCAAGTGGGAAAGGGTGGTTTTGAGGCTGAAGGCAGCAGGAAAGCCTGCAGCCCCCAGGTCTGTGGGGCTACGCAAGCGGTTCCCAAAGAGCTTGAGAACAAGGCATAGTTTTCCCGGCTGGCTCTTTGGGCGTGGGACCAATCTCCTGAGATATGGCCATTTTTGGGCCTAGCGCGGCGCCAAGTGGGAAAGGGTGGTTTTGAGGCTGAAGGCAGCAGGAAAGCCTGCAGCCCCCAGGTGTGTGGGGCTACGCAAGCGGTTCCCAAAGAGTTATAGAACAAGGCATAGTTTTCCCTGCTGGCTCTTTGGGCGTGGGACCAATCTCCAGACAAATGGCCATTTTAGTGCCTGGCGCGGCGCCAAGTGGGAAAGGGTGGTTTTGAGGCTGAAGGCAGCAGGAAAGCCTGCAGCCCCCAGGTCTGTGGGGCTACGCAAGTGGTTCCCAAAGAGCTTTAAAAAAAGGCATACTTTTCCCTGCTGGCTCTTTGGGCGTGTGAACAATCTCCAGACAGATGTCCATTTTAGTGCCTGGCGCGGCGCCAAGTGGGAAAGGGTGGTTTTGAGGCTGAAGGCAGCAGGAAAGCCTGCAGCCCCCAGGTGTGTGGGGCTACGCAAGCGGTTCCCAAAGAGCTTTAGAACAAGGCATAGTTTTCCCTGCTGGCTCTTTGGGCGTGGGACCAATCTCCAGACAGATGGCCATTTTTGGGCCTGCCGTGACGCCAAGTGGAAAAGGGTGGTTTTGAGGCTGAAGGCAGCAGGAAAGCCTGCAGCCCCCAGGTGTGTGGGGCTATGCAAGCGGTTCCCAAAGAGCTTGAGAGCAAGGCATAGTTTTCCCTGCTGGCTCTTTGGGCGTGGGACCAATCTCCAGGCAGATGGCCATTTTTGGGCCTGGCGTGATGCCAATTGGAAAAGGGTGGTTTTGAGGCTGAAGGCAGCAGGAAAGCCTGCAGCCCCCAGGTCTGTGGGGCTACGCAAGCGGTTCCCAAAGAGCTTTAGAACAAGGCATAGTTTTTCCTGCTGGCTCTTTGTGCATGGGACCAATCTCCAGAGATAATGCCATTTTTGTGCCTGGCGCGGCGCCAAGTGGGAAAGGGTGGTGTGAGGCTGAAGGCAGCAGGAAAGCCTGCAGCCCCCAAGTATGTGGGGCTACGCAAGCGGTTCCCAAAGAGCTATAGAACAAGGCATAGTTTTCCCTGCTGGCTCTTTGGGCGTGGGACCAATCTCCAGACAGATGGCCATTTTTGGGCCTGGCGAGGCGCCAAGTGGGAAAGGGTGGTTTTGAGGCTGAAGGCAGCAGGAAAGCCTGCAGCCCCCAGGTCTGTGGGGCTACGCAAGCGGTTCCCAAAGAGCTTGAGAACAAGGCATAGTTTTCCCTGCTGGCTCTTTGGGCGTGGGACCAATCTCCAGACAGATGGCCATTTTTGGGCCTGGCGTGACGCCAAGTGGGAAAGGGTGGTTTTGAGGCTGAAGGCAGCAGGAAAGCCTGCAGCCCCCAGGTCTGTGGGGCTACGCAAGCGGTTCCGAAAGAGCTTTAGAACAAGGCATAGTTTTCCCTGCTGGCTCTTTGGGCGTGGGACCAATCTCCAGACAGATGGCCATTTTTGGGCCTGGCGTGACGCCAAGTGGGAAAGGGTGGTTTTGAGGCTGAAGGCAGCAGGAAAGCCTGCAGCCCCCAGGCCTGTGGGGCTAAGCAAGCGGTTCCCAAAGAGCTTTAGAACAAGGCATAGTTTTCCCTGCTGGCTCTTTGGGCGTGGGAACAATCTCCAGACAGATGGCCATTTTTGGGCCTGGCGTGACGCCAAGTGGGAAAGGGTGGTTTTGAGGCTGAAGGCAGCAGGAAAGCCTGCAGCCCCCAGGTCTGTGGGGCTACGCAAGCGGTTCCCAAAGAGCTTTAGAACAAGGCATAGTTTTCCCTGCTGGCTCTTTGGGCGTGGGACCAATCTCCAGACAGATGGCCATTTTTGGGCCTGGCGCGGCGCCAAGTGGGAAAGGGTGGTTTTGAGGCTGAAGGCAGCAGGAAAGCCTGCAGCCCCCAGGTGTGTGGGGCTACGCAAGCGGTTCCCAAAGAGCTTGAGAACAAGGCATAGTTTTCCCTGCTGGCTCTTTGGGCGTGGGACCAATCTCCAGACAAATGGCCATTTTTGTGTCTGGCGCGGCGCCAAGTGGGAAAGGGTGGTTTTGAGGCTGAAGGCAGCAGGAAAGCCTGCAGCCCCCAAGTGTGTGGGGCTACGCAAGCGGTTCCCAAAGAGCTTTAAAAAAAGGCATACTTTTCCCTGCTGGCTCTTTGGGCGTGTGAACAATCTCCAGACAGATGTCCATTTTAGTGCCTGGCGCGGCGCCAAGTGGGAAAGGGTGGTTTTGAGGCTGAAGGCAGCAGGAAAGCCTGCAGCCCCCAGGTCTGTGGGGCTACGCAAGCGGTTCCGAAAGAGCTTTAGAACAAGGCATAGTTTTCCCTGCTGGCTCTTTGGGCGTGGGACCAATCTCCTGAGATATGGCCTTTTTTGGGCCTAGCGCGGCGCCAAGTGGGAAAGGGTGGTTTTGAGGCTGAAGGCAGCAGGAAAGCCTGCAGCCCCCAGGTGTGTGGGGCTACGCAAGCAGTTCCCAAAGAGCTTTAGAACAAGGCAAAGTTTTCCCTGCTGGCTCTTTGGGCGTGGGACCAATCTCCACAGATAAGGCCATTTTTGTGTCTGGCACGGCGCCAAGTGGGAAAGGGTGGTTTTGAGGCTGAAGGCAGCAGGAAAGCCTGCAGCCCCCAAGTATGTGGGGCTACGCAAGCGGTTCCCAAAGAGCTTGAGAACAAGGCATAGTTTTCCCTGCTGGCTCTTTGGGCGTGGGACCAATCTCCAGAGATAAGGCCATTTTTGTGCCTGGCGCGGCGCCAAGTGGGAAAGGGTGGTTTTGAGGCTGAAGGCAGCAGGAAAGCCTGCAGCCCCCAGATCTGTGGGGCTACGCAAGCGGTTCCCAAAGAGCTTGAGAACAAGGCATAGTTTTCCCTGCTGGCTCTTTGGGTGTGGGACCAATCTCTAAACCGATGGCCATTTTTGGGCCTGGCGCGGCGCCAAGTGGGAAGGGGTGGTTTTGAGGCTGAAGGCAGCAGGAAACCCTGCAGCCCCCAGGTGTCTGGGGCTACGCTAGCGGTTCCGAAAGAGCTTTAGAACAAGGCATAGTTTTCCCTGCTGGCTCTTTGGGCGTGGGACCAATCTCCAGACAGATGGCAATTTTTGGGCCTGGCGTGACGCCAAGTGGGAAAGGGTGGTTTTGAGGCTGAAGGCAGCAGGAAAGCCTGCAGCCCCCAGGTGTGTGGGGCTACGCTAGCGGTTCCCAAAGAGCTTTAGAACAAGGCATAGTTTTCCCTGCTGGCTCTTTGTGCATGGGACCAATCTCCACAGATAAGGCCATTTTTGTGCCTGGCGCGGCGCCAAGTGGGAAAGGGTGGTTTTGAGGCTGAAGGCAGCAGGAAAGCCTGCAGCCCCCAGGTGTGTGGGGCTACGCAAGCGGTTCCCAAAGAGCTATAGAACAAGGCATAGTTTTCCCGGCTGGCTCTTTGGGCGTGGGACCAATCTCCTGAGATATGGCCATTTTTGTGCCTAGCGCGGCGCCAAGTGGGAAAGGGTGGTTTTGAGGCTGAAGGCAGCAGGAAAGCCTGCAGCCCCCAGGTGTGTGGGGCTACGCAAGCGGTTCCCAAAGAGCTTTAGAACAAGGCATAGTTTTCCCTGCTGGCTCTTTGGGCGTGGGACCAATCTCCAGACAAATGGCCATTTTTGTGTCTGGCGCGGCGCCAAGTGGGAAAGGGTGGTTTTGAGGCTGAAGGCAGCAGGAAAGCCTGCAGCCCCCAGGTCTGTGGGGCTACGCAAGCGGTTCCGAAAGAGCTTTAGAACAAGGCATAGTTTTCCCTGCTGGCTCTTTGGGCGTGGGACCAATCTCCAGGCAGATGGCCATTTTTGGGCCTGGCGTGACGCCAAGTGGGAAAGGGTGGTTTTGAGGCTGAAGGCAGCAGGAAACCCTGCAGCCCCCAGGTGTCTGGGGCTACGCTAGCGGTTCCGAAAGAGCTTTAGAACAAGGCATAGTTTTCCCTGCTGTCTCTTTGGGCGTGGGACCAATCTCTAAACCGATGGCCATTTTTGGGCCTGGCGCGGCGCCAAGTGGGAAGGGGTGGTTTTGAGGCTGAAGGCAGCAGGAAACCCTGCAGCCCCCAGGTGTCTGGGGCTACGCTAGCGGTTCCGAAAGAGCTTTAGAACAAGGCATAGTTTTCCCTGCTGTCTCTTTGGGCGTGGGACCAATCTCCAGACAGATGGCCATTTTTGGGCCTGGCGCGGCGCCAAGTGGGAAAGGGTGGTTTTGAGGCTGAAGGCAGCAGGAAACCCTGCAGCCCCCAGGTGTCTGGGGCTACGCTAGCGGTTCCGAAAGAGCTTTAGAACAAGGCATAGTTTTCCCTGCTGGCTCTTTGGGCGTGGGACCAATCTCCAGACAGATGGCCATTTTTGTGCCTGGAGCGGCGCCAAGTGGGAAAGGGTGGTTTTGAGGCTGAAGGCAGCAGGAAAGCCTGCAGCCCCCAGGTCTGTGGGGCTACGCAAGCGGTTCCCAAAGAGCTTTAGAACAAGGCATAGTTTTCCCTGCTGGCTCTTTGTGCATGGGACCAATCTCCACAGATAAGGCCATTTTTGTGCCTGGCGCGGCGCCAAGTGGGAAAGGGTGGTTTTGAGGCTGAAGGCAGCAGGAAAGCCTGCAGCCCCCAGGTGTGTGGGGCTACGCAAGCGGTTCCCAAAGAGCTTGAGAACAAGGCATAGTTTTCCCTGCTGGCTCTTTGGGCGTGGGACCAATCTCCTGAGATATGGCCATTTTTGGCCCTAGCGCGGCGCCAAGTGGGAAAGGGTGGTTTTGAGGCTGAAGGCAGCAGGAAAGCCTGCAGCCCCCAGGTGTGTGGGGCTACGCAAGCGGTTCCCAAAGAGCTATAGAACAAGGCATAGTTTTCCCTGCTGGCTCTTTGGGCGTGGGACCAATCTCCAGACAAATGGCCATTTTTGTGTCTGGCGCGGCGCCAAGTGGGAAAGGGTGGTTTTGAGGCTGAAGGCAGCAGGAAAGCCTGCAGCCCCCAGGTGTGTGGGGCTACGCAAGCGGTTCCCAAAGAGCTTGAGAGCAAGGCATAGTTTTCCCTGCTGGCTCTTTGGGCGTGGGACCAATCCGCAGGCAGATGGCCATTTTTGGGCCTGGCGTGACGCCAAGTGGAAAAGGGTGGTTTTGAGGCTGAAGGCAGCAGGAAAGCCTGCAGCCCCCAGGTGTGTGGGGCTACGCAAGCGGTTCCCAAAGAGCTTGAGAACAAGGCATAGTTTTCCCTGCTGGCTCTTTGTGCATGGGACCAATCTCCAGAGATAATGCCATTTTTGTGCCTGGCGCGGCGCCAAGTGGGAAAGGGTGGTGTGAGGCTGAAGGCAGCAGGAAAGCCTGCAGCCCCCAAGTATGTGGGGCTACGCAAGCGGTTCCCAAAGAGCTTTAGAACAAGGCATAGTTTTCCCTGCTGGCTCTTTGGGCGTGGGACCAATCTCCAGACAGATGGCCATTTTTGGGCCTGGTGAGGCGCCAAGTGGGAAAGGGTGGTTTTGAGGCTTAAGGCAGCAGGAAAGCCTGCAGCCCCCAGGTCTGTGGGGCTACGCAAGCGGTTCCCAAAGAGCTATAGAACAAGGCATAGTTTTCCCTGCTGGCTCTTTGGGCGTGGGACCAATCTACAGACAGATGGCCATTTTAGTGCCTGGCGCGGCGCCAAGTGGAAAAGGGTGGTTTTGAGGCTGAAGGCAGCAGGAAAGCCTGCAGCCCCCAGGTCTGTGGGGCTACGCAAGCGGTTCCCAAAGAGCTTTAGAACAAGGCATAGTTTTCCCTGCTGACTCTTTGGGCGTGGGACCAATCTCCAGGCAGATGGCCATTTTTGGGCCTGGCGTGACGCCAAGTGGGAAAGGGTGGTTTTGAGGATGAAGGCAGCAGGAAAGCCTGCAGCCCCCAGGTCTGTGGGGCTAAGCAAGAGGTTCCCAAAGAGCTTTAGAACAAGGCATAGTTTTCCCTGCTGGCTCTTTGGGCGTGGGACCAATCTCCAGACAGATGGCCATTTTTGTGCCTAGCGCGGTGCCAAGTGGGAAAGGGTGGTTTTGAGGCTGAAGGCAGCAGGAAAGCCTGCAGCCCCCAGGTGTGTGGGGCTACGCAAGCGATTCCGAAAGAGCTTTAGAACAAGGCATAGTTTTCCCTGCTGGCTCTTTGGGCGTGGGACCAATCTCTAAACCGATGGCCATTTTTGGGTCTGGCGCGGCACCAAGTGGGAAGGGGTGGTTTTGAGGCTGAAGGCAGCAGGAAACCCTGCAGCCCCCAGGTGTCTGGGGCTACGCTAGCGGTTCCGAAAGAGCTTTAGAACAAGGCATAGTTTTCCCTGCTGTCTCTTTGGGCGTGGGACCAATCTCCAGACAGATGGCCATTTTTGGGCCTGGCGCGGCGCCAAGTGGGAAAGGGTGGTTTTGAGGCTGAAGGCAGCAGGAAAGCCTGCAGCCCCCAGGTCTGTGGGGCTACGCAAGAGGTTCCGAAAGAGCTTTAGAACAAGGCATAGTTTTCCCTGCTGGCTCTTTGGGCGTGGGACCAATCTCCAGACAGATGGCCATTTTTGGCCCTGGCGCGGCGCCAAGTGGGAAAGGGTGGTTTTGAGGCTGAAGGCAGCAGGAAAGCCTGCAGCCCCCAGGTCTGTGGGGCTACGCAAGCGGTTCCCAAAGAGCTTTAGAACAAGGCATAGTTTTCCCTGCTGGCTCTTTGGGCGTGGGACCAATCTCCACAGATAAGGCCATTTTTGTGTCTGGCGCGGCGCCAAGTGGGAAAGGGTGGTTTTGAGGCTGAAGGCAGCAGGAAAGCCTGCAGCCCCCAGGTGTGTGGGGCTACGCAAGCGGTTCCCAAAGAGCTTTAGAACAAGGCATAGTTTTCCCTGCTGGCTCTTTGGGCGTGGGACCAATCTCCTGAGATATGGCCTTTTTTGGGCCTAGCGCGGCGCCAAGTGGGAAAGGGTGGTTTTGAGGCTGAAGGCAGCAGGAAAGCCTGCAGCCCCCAGGTCTGTGGGGCTACGCAAGCGGTTCCCAAAGAGCTTTAGAACAAGGCATAGTTTTCCCTGCTGGCTCTTTGGGCGTGGGACCAATCTCCAGACAGATGGCCATTTTTGGGCCTGGCGTGACGCCAAGTGGAAAAGGGTGGTTTTGAGGCTGAAGGCAGCAGGAAAGCCTGCAGCCCCCAGGTGTGTGGGGCTACGCAAGCGGTTCCCAAAGAGCTTGAGAGCAAGGCATAGTTTTCCCTGCTGGCTCTTTGGGCGTGGGACCAATCTCCAGGCAGATGGCCATTTTTGGGCCTGGCGTGACGCCAAGTGGAAAAGGGTGGTTTTGAGGCTGAAGGCAGCAGGAAAGCCTGCAGCCCCCAGGTGTGTGGGGCTACGCAAGCGGTTCCCAAAGAGCTTTAGAACAAGGCATAGTTTTTCCTGCTGGCTCTTTGTGCATGGGACCAATCTCCAGAGATAATGCCATTTTTGTGCCTGGCTCGGCGCCAAGTGGGAAAGGGTGGTGTGAGGCTGAAGGCAGCAGGAAAGCCTGCAGCCCCCAAGTATGTGGGGCTACGCAAGCGGTTCCCAAAGAGCTTTAGAACAAGGCATAGTTTTCCCTGCTGGCTCTTTGGGCGTGGGACCAATCTCCTGAGATATGGCCTTTTTTGGGCCTAGCGCGGCGCCAAGTGGAAAAGGGTGGTTTTGAGGCTGAAGGCAGCAGGAAAGCCTGCAGCCCCCAGGTCTGTGGGGCTACGCAAGCGGTTCCCAAAGAGCTTTAGAACAAGGCATAGTTTTCCCTGCTGACTCTTTGGGTGTGGGACCAATCTCCAGGCAGATGGCCATTTTTGGGCCTGGCGTGACGCCAAGTGGGAAAGGGTGGTTTTGAGGATGAAGGCAGCAGGAAAGCCTGCAGCCCCCAGGTCTGTGGGGCTAAGCAAGAGGTTCCCAAAGAGCTTTAGAACAAGGCATAGTTTTCCCTGCTGGCTCTTTGGGCGTGGGACCAATCTCCAGACAGATGGCCATTTTTGGGCCTAGCGCGCTGCCAAGTGGGAAAGGGTGGTTTTGAGGCTGAAGGCAGCAGGAAAGCCTGCAGCCCCCAGGTGTGTGGGGCTACGCAAGCGATTCCGAAAGAGCTTTAGAACAAGGCATAGTTTTCCCTGCTGGCTCTTTGGGCGTGGGACCAATCTCTAAACCGATGGCCATTTTTGGGTCTGGCGCGGCACCAAGTGGGAAGGGGTGGTTTTGAGGCTGAAGGCAGCAGGAAACCCTGCAGCCCCCAGGTGTCTGGGGCTACGCTAGCGGTTCCGAAAGAGCTTTAGAACAAGGCATAGTTTTCCCTGCTGTCTCTTTGGGCGTGGGACCAATCTCCAGACAGATGGCCATTTTTGGGCCTGGCGCGGCGCCAAGTGGGAAAGGGTGGTTTTGAGGCTGAAGGCAGCAGGAAACCCTGCAGCCCCCAGGTGTGTGGGGCTACGCAAGCGGTTCCCAAAGAGCTTTAGAACAAGGCATAGTTTTCCCTGCTGGCTCTTTGGGCGTGGGACCAATCTCCACAGATAAGGCCATTTTTGTGTCTGGCGCGGCGCCAAGTGGGAAAGGGTGGTTTTGAGGCTGAAGGCAGCAGGAAAGCCTGCAGCCCCCAGGTGTGTGGGGCTACGCAAGCGGTTCCCAAAGAGCTTTAGAACAAGGCATAGTTTTCCCTGCTGGCTCTTTGGGCGTGGGACCAATCTCCTGAGATATGGCCTTTTTTGGGCCTAGCGCGGCGCCAAGTGGGAAAGGGTGGTTTTGAGGCTGAAGGCAGCAGGAAAGCCTGCAGCCCCCAGGTCTGTGGGGCTACGCAAGCGGTTCCCAAAGAGCTTTAGAACAAGGCATAGTTTTCCCTGCTGGCTCTTTGTGCATGGGACCAATCTCCACAGATAAGGCCATTTTTGTGCCTGGCGCGGCGCCAAGTGGGAAAGGGTGGTTTTGAGGCTGAAGGCAGCAGGAAAGCCTGCAGCCCCCAGGTCTGTGGGGCTACTCAAGCGTTTCCCAAAGAGCTTGAGAACAAGGCATAGTTTTCCCTGCTGGCTCTTTGGGCGTGGGACCAATCTCCTGAGATATGGCCATTTTTGGGCCTAGCGCGGCGCCAAGTGGGAAAGGGTGGTTTTGAGGCTGAAGGCAGCAGGAAAGCCTGCAGCCCCCAGGTGTGTGGGGCTACGCAAGCGGTTCCCAAAGAGCTATAGAACAAGGCATAGTTTTCCCTGCTGGCTCTTTGGGCGTGGGACCAATCTCCAGACAAATGGCCATTTTTGTGTCTGGCACGGCGCCAAGTGGGAAAGGGTGGTTTTGAGGCTGAAGGCAGCAGGAAAGCCTGCAGCCCCCAGGTGTGTGGGGCTACGCAAGCGGTTCCCAAAGAGCTTTAAAAAAAGGCATACTTTTCCCTGCTGGCTCTTTGGGCGTGTGAACAATCTCCAGACAGATGTCCATTTTAGTGCCTGGCGCGGCGCCAAGTGGGAAAGGGTGGTTTTGAGGCTGAAGGCAGCAGGAAAGCCTGCAGCCCCCAGGTCTGTGGGGCTACGCAAGCGGTTCCCAAAGAGCTTTAGAACAAGGCATAGTTTTCCCTGCTGGCTCTTTGGGCGTGGGACCAATCTCCAGACAGATGGCCATTTTTGGGCCTGGCGTGACGCCAAGTGGAAAAGGGTGGTTTTGAGGCTGAAGGCAGCAGGAAAGCCTGCAGCCCCCAGGTGTGTGGGGCTACGCAAGCGGTTCCCAAAGAGCTTGAGAGCAAGGCATAGTTTTCCCTGCTGGCTCTTTGGGCGTGGGACCAATCTCCAGGCAGATGGCCATTTTTGGGCCTGGCGTGACGCCAAGTGGAAAAGGGTGGTTTTGAGGCTGAAGGCAGCAGGAAAGCCTGCAGCCCCCAGGTGTGTGGGGCTACGCAAGCGGTTCCCAAAGAGCTTTAGAACAAGGCATAGTTTTTCCTGCTGGCTCTTTGTGCATGGGACCAATCTCCAGAGATAATGCCATTTTTGTGCCTGGCGCGGCGCCAAGTGGGAAAGGGTGGTGTGAGGCTGAAGGCAGCAGGAAAGCCTGCAGCCCCCAAGTATGTGGGGCTACGCAAGCGGTTCCCAAAGAGCTTTAGAACAAGGCATAGTTTTCCCTGCTGGCTCTTTGGGCGTGGGACCAATCTCCAGACAGATGGCCATTTTTGGGCCTGGCGAGGCGCCAAGTGGGAAAGGGTGGTTTTGAGGCTGAAGGCAGCAGGAAAGCCTGCAGCCCCCAGGTGTGTGGGGCTACGCAAGCGGTTCCCAAAGAGCTATAGAACAAGGCATAGTTTTCCCTGCTGGCTCTTTGGGCGTGGGACCAATCTCCAGACAGATGGCCATTTTTGGGCCTGGCGTGACGCCAAGTGGGAAAGGGTGGTTTTGAGGCTGAAGGCAGCAGGAAAGCCTGCAGCCCCCAGGTCTGTGGGGCTACGCAAGCGGTTCCCAAAGAGCTTGAGAACAAGGCATAGTTTTCCCTGCTGGCTCTTTGGGCGTGGGACCAATCTCCTGAGATATGGCCATTTTTGGGCCTAGCGCGGCGCCAAGTGGGAAAGGGTGGTTTTGAGGCTGAAGGCAGCAGGAAAGCCTGCAGCCCCCAGGTGTGTGGGGCTACGCAAGCGGTTCCCAAAGAGCTATAGAACAAGGCATAGTTTTCCCTGCTGGCTCTTTGGGCGTGGGACCAATCTCCAGACAAATGGCCATTTTGTGTCTGGCGCGGCGCCAAGTGGGAAAGGGTGGTTTTGAGGCTGAAGGCAGCAGGAAAGCCTGCAGCCCCCAGGTGTGTGGGGCTACGCAAGCGGTTCCCAAAGAGCTTTAAAAAAAGGCATACTTTTCCCTGCTGGCTCTTTGGGCGTGTGAACAATCTCCAGACAGATGTCCATTTTAGTGCCTGGCGTGACGCCAAGTGGGAAAGGGTGGTTTTGAGGCTGAAGGCAGCAGGAAAGCCTGCAGCCCCCAGGTCTGTGGGGCTACGCAAGCGGTTCCCAAAGAGCTTTAGAACAAGGCATAGTTTTCCCTGCTGGCTCTTTGGGCGTGGGACCAATCTCCAGACAGATGGCCATTTTTGGGCCTGGCGTGACGCCAAGTGGAAAAGGGTGGTTTTGAGGCTGAAGGCAGCAGGAAAGCCTGCAGCCCCCAGGTGTGTGGGGCTACGCAAGCGGTTCCCAAAGAGCTTGAGAGCAAGGCATAGTTTTCCCTGCTGGCTCTTTGGGCGTGGGACCAATCTCCAGGCAGATGGCCATTTTTGGGCCTGGCGTGACGCCAAGTGGAAAAGGGTGGTTTTGAGGCTGAAGGCAGCAGGAAAGCCTGCAGCCCCCAGGTGTGTGGGGCTACGCAAGCGGTTCCCAAAGAGCTTTAGAACAAGGCATAGTTTTCCCTGCTGGCTCTTTGGGCGTGGGACCAATCTCCACAGATAAGGCCATTTTTGTGTCTGGCACGGCGCCAAGTGGGAAAGGGTGGTTTTGAGGCTGAAGGCAGCAGGAAAGCCTGCAGCCCCCAGGTCTGTGGGGCTACGCAAGCGGTTCCCAAAGAGCTTTAGAACAAGGCATAGTTTTCCCGGCTGGCTCTTTGGGCGTGGGACCAATCTCCAGACAGATGGCCATTTTTGGGCCTGGCGCGGCGCCAAGTGGGAAAGGGTGGTTTTGAGGCTGAAGGCAGCAGGAAAGCCTGCAGCCCCCAGGTCTGTGGGGCTACGCAAGCGGTTCCCAAAGAGCTATAGAACAAGGCATAGTTTTCCCTGCTGGCTCTTTGGGCGTGGGACCAATCTCCTGAGATATGGCCTTTTTTGGGCCTAGCGCGGCGCCAAGTGGGAAAGGGTGGTTTTGAGGCTGAAGGCAGCAGGAAAGCCTGCAGCCCCCAGGTGTGTGGGGCTACGCAAGCGGTTCCCAAAGAGCTTTAGAACAAGGCATAGTTTTCCCTGCTGGCTCTTTGGGCGTGGGACCAATCTCCACAGATAAGGCCGTTTTTGTGCCTGGCGCGGCGCCAAGTGGGAAAGGGTGGTTTTGAGGCTGAAGGCAGCAGGAAAGCCTGCAGCCCCCAGGTGTGTGGGGCTACGCAAGCGGTTCCCAAAGAGCTATAGAACAAGGCATAGTTTTCCCTGCTGGCTCTTTGGGCGTGGGACCAATCTCCTGAGATATGGCCATATTTGGGCCTAGCGCGGCGCCAAGTGGGAAAGGGTGGTTTTGAGGCTGAAGGCAGCAGGAAAGCCTGCAGCCCCCAGGTGTGTGGGGCTACGCAAGCGGTTCCCAAAGAGCTATAGAACAAGGCATAGTTTTCCCTGCTGGCTCTTTGGGCGTGGGACCAATCTCCAGACAGATGGCCATTTTTGTGTCTGGCGCGGCGCCAAGTGGGAAAGGGTGGTTTTGAGGCTGAAGGCAGCAGGAAAGCCTGCAGCCCCCAGGTGTGTGGGGCTACGCAAGCGGTTCCCAAAGAGCTTTAAAAAAAGGCATACTTTTCCCTGCTGGCTCTTTGGGCGTGTGAACAATCTCCAGACAGATGTCCATTTTAGTGCCTGGCGCGGCGCCAAGTGGGAAAGGGTGGTTTTGAGGCTGAAGGCAGCAGGAAAGCCTGCAGCCCCCAGGTGTGTGGGGCTACGCAAGCGGTTCCCAAAGAGCTTTAGAACAAGGCATAGTTTTCCCTGCTGGCTCTTTGGGCGTGGGACCAATCTCCAGACAGATGGCCATTTTTGGGCCTGGCGTGACGCCAAGTGGGAAAGGGTGGTTTTGAGGCTGAAGGCAGCAGGAAAGCCTGCAGCCCCCAGGTGTGTGGGGCTACGCAAGCGGTTCCCAAAGAGCTTGAGAGCAAGGCATAGTTTTCCCTGCTGGCTCTTTGGGCGTGGGACCAATCTCCAGGCAGATGGCCATTTTTGGGCCTGGCGTGACGCCAAGTGGAAAAGGGTGGTTTTGAGGCTGAAGGCAGCAGGAAAGCCTGCAGCCCCCAGGTCTGTGGGGCTACGCAAGCGGTTCCCAAAGAGCTTTAGAACAAGGCATAGTTTTTCCTGCTGGCTCTTTGTGCATGGGACCAATCTCCAGAGATAATGCCATTTTTGTGCCTGGCGCGGCGCCAAGTGGGAAAGGGTGGTGTGAGGCTGAAGGCAGCAGGAAAGCCTGCAGCCCCCAAGTATGTGGGGCTACGCAAGCGGTTCCCAAAGAGCTATAGAACAAGGCATAGTTTTCCCTGCTGGCTCTTTGGGCGTGGGACCAATCTCCAGACAGATGGCCATTTTTGGGCCTGGCGTGACGCCAAGTGGGAAAGGGTGGTTTTGAGGCTGAAGGCAGCAGGAAAGCCTGCAGCCCCCAGGTGTGTGGGGCTAAGCAATCGGTTCCCAAAGAGCTTTAGAACAAGGCATAGTTTTCCCTGCTGGCTCTTTGGGCGTGGGACCAATCTCCAGACAGATGGCCATTTTTGGGCCTGGCGTGACGCCAAGTGGGAAAGGGTGGTTTTGAGGTTGAAGGCAGCAGGAAAGCCTGCAGCCCCCAGGTCTGTGGGGCTACGCAAGCGGTTCCCAAAGAGCTTTAGAACAAGGCATAGTTTTCCCTGCTGGCTCTTTGGGTGTGGGACCAATCTCCAGACAGATGGCCATTTTTGGGCCTGGCGCGGCGCCAACTGGGAAAGGGTGGTTTTGAGGCTGAAGGCAGCAGGAAAGCCTGCAGCCCCCAGATGTGTGGGGCTACGCAAGCGGTTCCCAAAGAGCTTTAGAACAAGGCATAGTTTTCCCTGCTGGCTCTTTGGGCGTGGGACCAATCTCCTGAGATATGGCCATTTTTGGGCCTAGCGCGGCGCCAAGTGGGAAAGGGTGGTTTTGAGGCTGAAGGCAGCAGGAAAGCCTGCAGCCCCCAGGTGTGTGGGGCTACGCAAGCGGTTCCCAAAGAGCTTTAGAATCACGGAATCACGGAATCACGGAATCACGGAATCTTCAGAGTTGTAAGGGACCTCTAGAGATCATCTAGTCCAACTCCCCTGCTAGAGCAGGATTGCCTAAAGCACATCCCTCAGGGCTGCATCCAGGCGGGTCTTGAAAATCTCCAGAGAAGGGGACTCCACCACCTGCCTGGGCAGCCTGTTCCTTTGCTCTGTCACCCTCACTTTAAAGAAGTTTTTCCGTGTATTTGAACGGAACTTCCTATGTTCTAGCTTGTGCCCATTGCCCCTTGTCCTGTCGCTGGGAACCATTGAAAAGAGCCTGGCTCCGTCCTCCTTAAACCCACCCTTTAGGTACTTGTAAACATTAATCAGGTCCCCCCTCAACCTTCTCTTCTCCAGGCTAAAGAGTCCCAGCTCTTTCAGCCTTTCCTCATAAGGGAGGTGCTCCAGTCCCATAATCATCTTGGTTGCCCTTCGCTGGACTCGCTCCAGTAGTTCCCTGTCCCTCTTGAACTGGGGAGCCCAGAACTGGACACAGTACTCCAGTTGTGGCCTCACCAGTGCAGAGTAGAGGGGGAGAATGACCTCCCTCGACCTACTGGTCACAGTCTTCCCTATGCAGCCCAGGATGCCATTGGCCTTCTTGGCGACAAGGGCACACTGCTGGCTCATGGATAATTTGCTGTCTACCAGGACCCCCAGGTCCTTCTCCTCAGAGCTGCTTCCCAGCATGTCCGCCCCTAACCTATACTGGTGTTTGGCATTCTTCCTTCCCAGGTGCAGGACCCTACACTTGCTTTTGTTGAACCTCATTAGGTTCTTCTCTGCCCAGCTCTCCAGCCTGTCCAGGTCACGCTGGATGGCAGCACGGCCCTCCGGAGTGTCGGCCACCCCTCCCAGCTTGGTATCATCAGCAAACTTGCTGAGGATACACTCTGTCCCCTCATCTAGGTCATTAATGAATATATTGAACAAAATTGGTCCAAGTATTGACCCCTGAGGGACACCACTCGTTACAGGCCTCCAACTGGACTCTGTGCCGCTGATCACAACCCTCTGGGTTCTGTCACTCAGCCAGCTCTCGATCCACCTCACTGTCACCTCGTCTAGCCCATACTTCCTCAGCTTCCTAATGAGGATGTTATGGGAGACAGTGTCAAAAGCCTTGCTAAGGTCAAGGTAGATGACATCTACGGCTCTCCCCTCATCCAGCCAACCCGTTATAACATCATAGAAAGCTATCAGATTGGTCAGGCATGATTTGCCCTTGGTAAATCCATGCTGACCACTTCCAATAACTTCCTGTTCCTCTATGTGTTTGGAGACGACATCCAGAATGAGTCGCTCCATTACCTTCCCAGGGACAGAGGTGAGACTAACCGGCCTGTAGTTCCCTGGGTCCTCCTTCTTGCCTTTTTTGAAGATTGGAGTGACGTTAGCCTTCCTCCAGTCCTCAGGCACCTCTCCTGTTCCCCATGACCTTGCAAAGACAATGGAGAGTGGTCTAGCGATAACATCTGCCAGCTCTCTCAGCACTCGCGGGTGCATCCCGTCAGGGCCCATGGACTTATGAACGTCCAGCTTGGCCAAGTGGTCTCTGACCCTGTCCTCCTCAACTAAGGGAAAATCTTCCTCTCTCCGGACCTTCCCCTTTGCCTCCAGGGTATGGGATGTGTGAGGGACGGCTTTATCAGTGAAGACCGAAGAAAAGAAGGCATTCAGTAACTCTGCCTTCTCTGTGTCTTCCACCACTAGGGCACCCGTCTCATTCATCAGTGGACCTATATTTTCCCTAGTTTTCCTTTTTCTGTTGATATACTGGAAAAATCTCTTCTTGTTGTCTTTAACTGCAGTGGCCAAGCTGAGTTCTGATTGAGCTTTGGCCCTTCTAATCTTCCCCCTGCATAGCTTTGTTATATCTTGATAATCCTCATAAGTTGCTAAGCCCCTTTTCCAGAGAATGTAAGCCTTCCTTTTTTTCCTGAGGTCCAGCCAAAGCTCTCTATTTAGCCAGGCTGGCCTTCTTCCCCGTCGGCTCGTCTTTTGGGACATGGGGATGGCCTTCACCTGTGCTTCTAAGAGCACCTGCTTGAAGTATGACCAGCTTTCCTGGGCACCTTTGCTCTTCAATACTGCCTCCCAAGGGACACTCTCAACCATGCTCCTAAACAGGCTAAAGTCTGCCCTTCGGAAATCCAAGGTGGCAGTTTTGCTGGCTCCCCGCCTCCCTTCACCAAGAATTGAAAACTCTATCATTTCATGGTCACTCTGCCCAAGATGACCTCCAACCTTTACATCCCCCACAAGACCTTCTCTGTTAACAAACAGTAGGTCCAGTAGGGCACTTCCCCTAGTAGGTTCCTTCACCAGCTGTGTTAGGAAGTTGTCTTCCACACACACAGAACACACAGAACAAGGCATAGTTTTCCCTGCTGGCTCTTTGGGCGTGGGACCAATCTCCAGACATATGGCCATTTTTGTGCCTGGCGTGGCGCCAAGTGGGAAAGGGTGGTTTTGAGGCTGAAGGCAGCAGGAAAGCCTGCAGCCCCCAGGTCTGTGGGGCTACGCAAGCGGTTCCCAAAGAGCTTGAGAACAAGGCATAGTTTTCCCTGCTGGCTCTTTGGGCGTGGGACCAATCTCCAGACAAATGGCCATTTTTGTGTCTGGCGCGGCGCCAAGTGGGAAAGGGTGGTTTTGAGGCTGAAGGCAGCAGGAAAGCCTGCAGCCCCCAGGTCTGTGGGGCTACGCAAGCGGTTCCCAAAGAGCTTTAAAAAAAGGCATACTTTTCCCTGCTGGCTCTTTGGGCGTGTGAACAATCTCCAGACAGATGTCCATTTTTCTGCCTGGCGCGGCGCCAAGTGGGAAAGGGTGGTTTTGAGGCTGAAGGCAGCAGGAAAGCCTGCAGCCCCCAGGTGTGTGGGGCTACGCAAGCGGTTCCGAAAGAGCTTGAGAACAAGGCATAGTTTTCCCTGCTGGCTCTTTGGGCGTGGGACCAATCTCCTGAGATATGGCCTTTTTTGGGCCTAGAGCGGCGCCAAGTGGGAAAGGGTGGTTTTGAGGCTGAAGGCAGCAGGAAAGCCTGCAGCCCCCAGGTGTGTGGGGCTACGCAAGCAGTTCCCAAAGAGCTTTAGAACAAGGCATAGTTTTCCCTGCTGGCTCTTTGGGCGTGGGACCAATCTCCACAGATAAGGCCATTTTTGTGTCTGGCACGGCGCCAAGTGGGAAAGGGTGGTTTTGAGGCTGAAGGCAGCAGGAAAGCCTGCAGCCCCCAGGTCTGTGGGGCTACGCAAGCGGTTCCCAAAGAGCTATAGAACAAGGCATAGTTTTCCCTGCTGGCTCTTTGGGCGTGGGACCAATCTCCTGAGATATGGCCTTTTTTGGGCCTAGCGCGGCGCCAAGTGGGAAAGGGTGGTTTTGAGGCTAAAGGCAGCAGGAAAGCCTGCAGCCCCCAGGTCTGTGGGGCTACGCAAGCGGTTCCCAAAGATCTTTAAAAAAAGGCATACTTTTCCCTGCTGGCTCTTTGGGCGTGTGAACAATCTCCAGACAGATGTCCATTTTAGTGCCTGGCGTGACGCCAAGTGGAAAAGGGTGGTTTTGAGGCTGAAGGCAGCAGGAAAGCCTGCAGCCCCCAGGTGTGTGGGGCTACGCAAGCGGTTCCCAAAGAGCTTTAGAACAAGGCATAGTTTTTCCTGCTGGCTCTTTGTGCATGGGACCAATCTCCAGAGATAATGCCATTTTTGTGCCTGGCGCGGCGCCAAGTGGGAAAGGGTGGTGTGAGGCTGAAGGCAGCAGGAAAGCCTGCAGCCCCCAAGTGTGTGGTGCTACGCACGCGATTCCCAAAGAGCTTTAGAACAAGGCATAGTTTTCCCTGCTGGCTCTTTGGGCGTGGGACCAATCTCCAGACAGATGGCCATTTTTGGGCCTGGTGTGACGCCAAGTGGGAAAGGGTGGTTTTGAGGCTGAAGGCAGCAGGAAAGCCTGCAGCCCCCAGGTCTGTGGGGCTACGCAAGCGGTTCCCAAAGAGCTATAGAACAAGGCATAGTTTTCCCTGCTGGCTCTTTGGGCGTGGGACCAATCTCCAGACAAATGGCCATTTTTGTGCCTGGCGCGGCGCCAAGTGGGAAAGGGTGGTTTTGAGGCTGAAGGCACCAGGAAAGCCTGCAGCCCCCAGGTCTGTGGGGCTACGCAAGCGGTTCCCAAAGAGCTTGAGAACAAGGCATAGTTTTCCCTGCTGGCTCTTTGTGCATGGGACCAATCTCCAGAGATAAGGCCATTTTTGTGCCTGGCGCGGCGCCAAGTGGGAAAGGGTGGTTTTGAGGCTGAAGGCAGCAGGAAAGCCTGCAGCCCCCAGGTGTGTGGGGCTACGCAAGCGGTTCCCAAAGAGCTATAGAACAAGGCATAGTTTTCCCTGCTGGCTCTTTGTGCATGGGACCAATCTCCAGAGATAAGGCCATTTTTGTGCCTGGCGCGGCGCCAAGTGGGAAAGGGTGGTGTGAGGCTGAAGGCAGCAGGAAAGCCTGCAGCCCCCAAGTGTGTGGGGCTACGCAAGCGGTTCCGATAGAGCTTTAGAACAAGGCATAGTTTTCCCTGCTGGCTCTTTGGGCGTGGGACCAATCTCCAGACAGATGGCCATTTTTGGGCCTGGCGTGACGCCAAGTGGGAAAGGGTGGTTTTGAGGCTGAAGGCAGCAGGAAAGCCTGCAGCCCCCAGGTCTGTGGGGCTACGCAAGCGGTTCCCAAAGAGCTTTAGAACAAGGCATAGTTTTCCCTGCTGGCTCTTTGGGCGTGGGACCAATCTCCAGACAGATGGCCATTTTTGGGCCTGGCGTGACGCCAAGTGGGAAAGGGTGGTTTTGAGGCTGAAGGCAGCAGGAAAGCCTGCAGCCCCCAGGTCTGTGGGGCTACGCAAGCGGTTCCCAAAGAGCTTTAGAACAAGGCATAGTTTTCCCTGCTGGCTCTTTGTGCATGTGACCAATCTCCACAGATAAGGCCATTTTTGGGCCTGGCGTGACGCCAAGTGGGAAAGGGTGGTTTTGAGGCTGAAGGCAGCAGGAAAGCCTGCAGCCCCCAGGTGTGTGGGGCTACGCAAGCGGTTCCCAAAGAGCTTTAGAACAAGGCATAGTTTTCCCTGCTGGCTCTTTGGGCGTGGGACCAATCTCCTGAGATATGGCCATTTTTGGGCCTAGCGCGGCGCCAAGTGGGAAAGGGTGGTTTTGAGGCTGAAGGCAGCAGGAAAGCCTGCAGCCCCCAGGTCTGTGGGGCTACGCAAGCGGTTCCCAAAGAGCTTTAGAACAAGGCATAGTTTTCCCTGCTGGCTCTTTGTGCATGGGACCAATCTCCAGAGATAAGGCCATTTTTGTGTCTGGCGCGGCGCCAAGTGGGAAAGGGTGGTTTTGAGACTGAAGGCAGCAGGAAAGCCTGCAGCCCCCAGGTGTGTGGGGCTACGCAAGCGGTTCCGAAAGAGCTTTAGAACAAGGCATAGTTTTCCCTGCTGGCTCTTTGTGCATGGGACCAATCTCCACAGATAAGGCCATTTTTGTGTCTGGCACGGCGCCAAGTGGGAAAGGGTGGTTTTGAGGCTAAAGGCAGCAGGAAAGCCTGCAGCCCCCAGGTGTGTGGGGCTACGCAAGCGGTTCCCAAAGAGCTTTAGAACAAGGCATAGTTTTCCCGGCTGGCTCTTTGGGCGTGGGACCAATCTCCTGAGATATGGCCATTTTTGGGCCTGGCGTGACGCCAAGTGGGAAAGGGTGGTTTTGAGGCTGAAGGCAGCAGGAAAGCCTGCAGCCCCCAGGTCTGTGGGGCTACGCAAGCGGTTCCGAAACAGCTTTAGAACAAGGCATAGTTTTCCCTGCTGGCTCTTTGGGCGTGGGACCAATCTCCAGGCAGATGGCCATTTTTGGGCCTGGCGTGATGCCAAGTGGGAAAGGGTGGTTTTGAGGCTGAAGGCAGCAGGAAAGCCTGCAGCCCCCAGGTGTGTGGGGCTACGCAAGCGGTTCTCAAAGAGCTTTAGAACAAGGCATAGTTTTCCCTGCTGGCTCTTTGGGCGTGGGACCAATCTCCAGACAGATGGCCATTTTTGGGCCTGGCGCGGCGCCAAGTGGGAAAGGGTGGTTTTGAGGCTGAAGGCAGCAGGAAAGCCTGCAGCCCCCAGGTCTGTGGGGCTACGCAAGCGGTTCCCAAAGAGCTTTAGAACAAGGCATAATTTTCCCTGCTGGCTCTTTGTGCATGGGACCAATCTCCACAGATAAGGCCATTTTTGTGTCTGGCACGGCGCCAAGTGGGAAAGGGTGGTTTTGAGGCTGAAGGCAGCAGGAAAGCCTGCAGCCCCCAGGTGTGTGGGGCTACGCAAGCGGTTCCCAAAGAGCTATAGAACAAGGCATAGTTTTCCCTGCTGGCTCTTTGGGCGTGGGACCAATCTCCTGAGATATGGCCATTTTTGGGCCTAGCGCGGCGCCAAGTGGGAAAGGGTGGTTTTGAGGCTGAAGGCAGCAGGAAAGCCTGCAGCCCCCAGGTCTGTGGGGCTACGCAAGCGGTTCCCAAAGAGCTTTAGAACAAGGCATAGTTTTCCCTGCTGGCTCTTTGGGCGTGGAACCAATCTCCAGACAGATGGCCATTTTTGGGCCTGGCGTGACGCCAAGTGGGAAAGGGTGGTTTTGAGGCTGAAGGCAGCAGGAAAGCCTGCAGCCCCCAGGTCTGTGGGGCTACGCAAGCGGTTCCCAAAGAGCTTTAGAACAAGGCATAGTTTTCCCTGCTGGCTCTTTGGGCGTGGGACCAATCTCCAGACAGATGGCCATTTTTTGGCCTGGCGTGACGCCAAGCGTTAAAGGGTGGTTTTGAGGCTGAAGGCAGCAGGAAAGCCTGCAGCCCCCAGGTCTGTGGGGCTACGCAAGCGGTTCCCAAAGAGCTTGAGAACAAGGCATAGTTTTCCCTGCTGGCTCTTTGGGCGTGGGACCAATCTCCAGACAGATGGCCATTTTTGGGCCTGGTGTGACGCCAAGTGGAAAAGGGTGGTTTTGAGGCTGAAGGCAGCAGGAAAGCCTGCAGCCCCCAGGTCTGTGGGGCTACGCAAGCGGTTCCCAAAGAGCTATAGAACAAGGCATGGTTTTCCCTGCTGGCTCTTTGTGCATGGGACCAATCTCCAGAGATAATGCCATTTTTGTGTCTGGCGCGGTGCCAAGTGGGAAAGGGTGGTTTTGAGGCTGAAGGCACCAGGAAAGCCTGCAGCCCCCAGGTCTGTGGGGCTACGCAAGCGGTTCCCAAAGAGCTTTAGAACAAGGCATAGTTTTCCCTGCTGGCTCTTTGGGCGTGGGACCAATCTCCAGACAGATGGCCATTTTTGTGCCTGGCGCGGCGCCAAGTGCGAAAGGGTGGTTTTGAGGCTGAAGGCAGCAGGAAAGCCTGCAGCCCCCAGGTCTGTGGGGCTACGCAAGTGGTTCCCAAAGAGCTTTAGAACAAGGCATAGTTTTCCCTGCTGGCTCTTTGTGCATGGGACCAATCTCCAGAGAGAATGCCATTTTTGTGTCTGGCGCAGCGCCAAGTGGGAAAGGGTGGTTTTGAGGCTGAAGGCAGCAGGAAAGCCTGCAGCCCCCAGGTGTGTGGGGCTACGCAAGCGGTTCCAAAAGAGCTTTAGAACAAGGCATAGTTTTCCCTGCTGGCTCTTTGGGCGTGGGACCAATCTCCTGAGATATGGCCATTTTTGGGCCTAGCGCGGCGCCAAGTGGGAAAGGGTGGTTTTGAGGCTGAAGGCAGCAGGAAAGCCTGCAGCCCCCAGGTCTGTGGGGCTACGCAAGCGGTTCCCAAAGAGCTTTAGAACAAGGCATAGTTTTCCCTGCTGGCTCTTTGTGCATGGGACCAATCTCCACAGATAAGGCCATTTTTGTGTCTGGCACGGCGCCAAGTGGGAAAGGGTGGTTTTGAGGCTGAAGGCAGCAGGAAAGCCTGCAGCCCCCGGTGTGTGGGGCTACGCAAGCGGTTCCCAAAGAGCTTTAGAACAAGGCATAGTTTTCCCGGCTGGCTCTTTGGGCGTGGGACCAGTCTCCTGAGATATGGCCACTTTTGGGCCTAGCGCGGCGCCAAGTGGGAAAGGGTGGTTTTGAGGCTGAAGGCAGCAGGAAAGCCTGCAGCCCCCAGGTGTGTGGGGCTACGCAAGCGGTTCCCAAAGAGCTTTAGAACAAGGCATAGTTTTCCCTGCTGGCTCTTTGGGCGTGGGACCAATCTCCAGACAAATGGCCATTTTTGTGTCTGGCGCGGCGCCAAGTGGGAAAGGGTGGTTTTGAGGCTGAAGGCCGCAGGAAAGCCTGCAGCCCCCAGGTGTGTGGGGCTACGCAAGCGGTTCCCAAAGAGCTTTAAAAAAAGGCATACTTTTCCCTGCTGGCTCTTTGGGTGTGGGACCAATCTCCAGACAGATGGCCATTTTAGTGCCTGGCGTGACGCCAAGTGGAAAAGGGTGGTTTTGAGGCTGAAGGCAGCAGGAAAGCCTGCAGCCCCCAGGTCTGTGGGGCTACGCAAGCGGTTCCGAAACAGCTTTAGAACAAGGCATAGTTTTCCCTGCTGGCTCTTTGGGCGTGGGACCAATATCCAGGCAGATGGCCATTTTTGGGCCTGGCGTGACGCCAAGTGGGAAAGGGTGGTTTTGAGGCTGAAGGCAGCAGGAAAGCCTGCAGCCCCCAGGTGTGTGGGGCTACGCAAGCGGTTCCAAAAGAGCTTTAGAACAAGGCATAGTTTTCCCTGCTGGCTCTTTGGGCGTGGGACCAATCTCCAGACATATGGCCATTTTTGGGCCTGGCGTGACGCCAAGTGGGAAAGGGTGGTTTTGAGGCTGAAGGCAGCAGGAAAGCCTGCAGCCCCCAGGTGTGTGGGGCTACGCAAGCGGTTCCCAAAGAGCTTGAGAACAAGGCATAGTTTTCCCTGCTGGCTCTTTGTGCATGGGACCAATCTCCAGAGATAAGGCCATTTTTGGGCCTGGCGCGGCGCCAAGTGGGAAAGGGTGGTTTTGAGGCTGAAGGCAGCAGGAAAGCCTGCAGCCCCCAGGTGTGTGGGGCTACGCAAGCGGTTCTCAAAGAGCTTTAGAACAAGGCATAGTTTTCCCTGCTGGCTCTTTGGGCGTGGGACCAATCTCCAGACAGATGGCCATTTTTGGGCCTGGCGCGGCGCCAAGTGGGAAAGGGTGGTTTTGAGGCTGAAGGCAGCAGGAAAGCCTGCAGCCCCCAGGTCTGTGGGGCTACGCAAGCGGTTCCCAAAGAGCTTTAGAACAAGGCATAATTTTCCCTGCTGGCTCTTTGTGCATTGGACCAATCTCCACAGATAAGGCCATTTTTGTGTCTGGCACGGCGCCAAGTGGGAAAGGGTGGTTTTGAGGCTGAAGGCAGCAGGAAAGCCTGCAGCCCCCAGGTGTGTGGGGCTACGCAAGCGGTTCCCAAAGAGCTATAGAACAAGGCATAGTTTTCCCTGCTGGCTCTTTGGGCGTGGGACCAATCTCCTGAGATATGGCCATTTTTGGGCCTAGCGCGGCGCCAAGTGGGAAAGGGTGGTTTTGAGGCTGAAGGCAGCAGGAAAGCCTGCAGCCCCCAGGTCTGTGGGGCTACGCAAGCGGTTCCCAAAGAGCTTTAGAACAAGGCATAGTTTTCCCTGCTGGCTCTTTGGGCGTGGAACCAATCTCCAGACAGATGGCCATTTTTGGGCCTGGTGTGACGCCAAGTGGGAAAGGGTGGTTTTGAGGCTGAAGGCAGCAGGAAAGCCTGCAGCCCCCAGGTCTGTGGGGCTACGCAAGCGGTTCCCAAAGAGCTTTAGAACAAGGCATAGTTTTCCCTGCTGGCTCTTTGGGCGTGGGACCAATCTCCAGACAGATGGCCATTTTTTGGCCTGGCGTGACGCCAAGCGTTAAAGGGTGGTTTTGAGGCTGAAGGCAGCAGGAAAGCCTGCAGCCCCCAGGTCTGTGGGGCTACGCAAGCGGTTCCCAAAGAGCTTGAGAACAAGGCATAGTTTTCCCTGCTGGCTCTTTGGGCGTGGGACCAATCTCCAGACAGATGGCCATTTTTGGGCCTGGTGTGACGCCAAGTGGAAAAGGGTGGTTTTGAGGCTGAAGGCAGCAGGAAAGCCTGCAGCCCCCAGGTCTGTGGGGCTACGCAAGCGGTTCCAAAAGAGCTATAGAACAAGGCATGGTTTTCCCTGCTGGCTCTTTGTGCATGGGACCAATCTCCAGAGATAATGCCATTTTTGTGTCTGGCGCGGTGCCAAGTGGGAAAGGGTGGTTTTGAGGCTGAAGGCACCAGGAAAGCCTGCAGCCCCCAGGTCTGTGGGGCTACGCAAGCGGTTCCCAAAGAGCTTTAGAACAAGGCATAGTTTTCCCTGCTGGCTCTTTGGGCGTGGGACCAATCTCCAGACAGATGGCCATTTTTGGGCCTAGCGCGGCGCCAAGTGCGAAAGGGTGGTTTTGAGGCTGAAGGCAGCAGGAAAGCCTGCAGCCCCCAGGTCTGTGGGGCTACGCAAGTGGTTCCCAAAGAGCTTTAGAACAAGGCATAGTTTTCCCTGCTGGCTCTTTGTGCATGGGACCAATCTCCAGAGAGAATGCCATTTTTGTGTCTGGCGCAGCGCCAAGTGGGAAAGGGTGGTTTTGAGGCTGAAGGCAGCAGGAAAGCCTGCAGCCCCCAGGTGTGTGGGGCTACGCAAGCGGTTCCGAAAGAGCTTTAGAACAAGGCATAGTTTTCCCTGCTGGCTCTTTGGGCGTGGGACCAATCTCCTGAGATATGGCCATTTTTGGGCCTAGCGCGGCGCCAAGTGGGAAAGGGTGGTTTTGAGGCTGAAGGCAGCAGGAAAGCCTGCAGCCCCCAGGTCTGTGGGGCTACGCAAGCGGTTCCCAAAGAGCTTTAGAACAAGGCATAGTTTTCCCTGCTGGCTCTTTGTGCATGGGACCAATCTCCACAGATAAGGCCATTTTTGTGTCTGGCACGGCGCCAAGTGGGAAAGGGTGGTTTTGAGGCTGAAGGCAGCAGGAAAGCCTGCAGCCCCCGGTGTGTGGGGCTACGCAAGCGGTTCCCAAAGAGCTTTAGAACAAGGCATAGTTTTCCCTGCTGGCTCTTTGGGCGTGGGACCAATCTCCTGAGATATGGCCACTTTTGGGCCTAGCGCGGCGCCAAGTGGGAAAGGGTGGTTTTGAGGCTGAAGGCAGCAGGAAAGCCTGCAGCCCCCAGGTGTGTGGGGCTACGCAAGCGGTTCCCAAAGAGCTTTAGAACAAGGCATAGTTTTCCCTGCTGGCTCTTTGGGCGTGGGACCAATCTCCAGACAAATGGCCATTTTTGTGTCTGGCGCGGCGCCAAGTGGGAAAGGGTGGTTTTGAGGCTGAAGGCAGCAGGAAAGCCTGCAGCCCCCAGGTCTGTGGGGCTACGCAAGCGGTTCCCAAAGAGCTTTAAAAAAAGGCATACTTTTCCCTGCTGGCTCTTTGGGCGTGGGACCAATCTCCAGACAGATGGCAATTTTAGTGCCTGGCGTGACGCCAAGTGGAAAAGGGTGGTTTTGAGGCTGAAGGCAGCAGGAAAGCCTGCAGCCCCCAGGTCTGTGGGGCTACGCAAGCGGTTCCCAAAGAGCTATAGAACAAGGCATAGTTTTCCCTGCTGGCTCTTTGTGCATGGGACCAATCTCCACAGATAAGGCCATTTTTGTGTCTGGCGCGGTGCCAAGTGGGAAAGGGTGGTTTTGAGGCTGAAGGCAGCAGGAAAGCCTGCAGCCCCCAGGTCTGTGGGGCTACGCAAGCGGTTCCCAAAGCGCTATAGAACAAGGCATAGTTTTCCCTGCTGGCTCTTTGGGCGTGGCACCCATCTCCAGACAGATGGCCATTTTTGGGCCTGGCGTGACGCCAAGTGGAAAACGGTGGTTTTGAGGCTGAAGGCAGCAGGAAAGCCTGCAGCCCCCAGGTGTGTGGGGCTACGCAAGCGGTTCCCAAAGAGCTTGAGAACAAGGCATAGTTTTTCCTGTTGGCTCTTTGTGCATGGGACCAATCTCCAGAGATAATGCCATTTTTGTGCCTGGCGCGGCGCCAAGTGGGAAAGGGTGGTGTGAGGCTGAAGGCAGCAGGAAAGCCTGCAGCCCCCGGTGTGTGGGGCTACGCAAGCGGTTCCCAAAGAGCTTTAGAACAAGGCATAGTTTTCCCTGCTGGCTCTTTGGGCGTGGGACCAATCTCCAGACAGATGGCCATTTTTGGGCCTAGCGAGGCGCCAAGTGGGAAAGGATGGTTTTGAGGCTGAAGGCAGCAGGAAAGCCTGCAGCCCCCAGGTGTGTGGGGCTACGCAAGCGGTTCCCAAAGAGCTTGAGAACAAGGCATAGTTTTCCCTGCTGGCTCTTTGGGCGTGGGACCAATGTACAGACAGATGGCCATTTTTGGGCCTGGCGCGGCGCCAAGTGGGAAAGGGTGGTTTTGAGGCTGAAGGCAGCAGGAAAGCCTGCAGCCCCCAGGTGTGTGGGGCTACGCAAGCGGTTCCGAAAGAGCTTTAGAACAAGGCATAGTTTTCCCTGCTGGCTCTTTGGGCGTGGGACCAATCTCCAGGCAGATGGCCATTTTTGGGCCTGGCGTGACGCCAAGTGGGAAAGGGTGGTTTTGAGGCTGAAGGCAGCAGGAAAGCCTGCAGCCCCCAGGTCTGTGGGGCTAAGCAAGAGGTTCCCAAAGAGCTTTAGAACAAGGCATAGTTTTCCCTGCTGGCTCTTTGGGCGTGGGACCAATCTCCAGACAGATGGCCATTTTTGGGCCTGGCGTGACGCCAAGTGGGAAAGGGTGGTTTTGAGGCTGAAGGCAGCAGGAAAGCCTGCAGCACCCAGGTGTGTGGGGCTACGCAAGCGGTTCCCAAAGAGCTTTCGAACAAGGCATAGTTTTCCCTGCTGGCTCTTTGGGCGTGGGACCAGTCTCCAGACAGATGGCCATTTTTGGGCCTGGCGCGGCGCCAAGTGGGAAAGGGTGGTTTTGAGGCTGAAGGCAGCAGGAAAGCCTGCAGCCCCCAGGTGTGTGGGGCTACGCAAGCGGTTCCCAAAGAGCTATAGAACAAGGCATAGTTTTCCCTGCTGGCTCTTTGTGCATGGGACCAATATCCACAGATAAGGCCATTTTTGTGTCTGGCGCGGTGCCAAGTGGGAAAGGGTGGTTTTGAGGCTGAAGGCAGCAGGAAAGCCTGCAGCCCCCAGTTGTGTGGGGCTAAGCAAGAGGTTCCCAAAGAGCTTTAGAGCAAGGCATAGTTTTCCCTGCTGGCTCTTTGGGCGTGGGACCAATCTCCAGACAGATGGCCATTTTTGGGCCTGGCGTGACGCCAAGTGGGAAAGGGTGGTTTTGAGGCTGAAGGCAGCAGGAAAGCCTGCAGCCCCCAGGTGTGCGGGGCTACGCAAGCGGTTCCCAAAGAGCTTTAGAACAAGGCATAGTTTTCCCTGCTGGCTCTTTGGGCGTGGGACCAATCTCCAGACAGATGGCCATTTTTGTGCCTGGCGCGGCGCCAAGTGGGAAAGGGTGGTTTTGAGGCTGAAGGCAGCAGGAAAGCCTGCAGCCCCCAGATCTGTGGGGCTACGCAAGCGGTTCCCAAAGAGCTTGAGAACAAGGCATAGTTTTCCCTGCTGGCTCTTTGGGCGTGGGACCAATCTCTAAACCGATGGCCATTTTTGGGCCTGGCGCGGCGCCAAGTGGGAAGGGGTGGTTTTGAGGCTGAAGGCAGCAGGAAAGCCTGCAGCCCCCAGGTGTGTGGGGCTACGCAAGCGGTTCCGAAAGAGCTTTAGAACAAGGCATAGTTTTCCCTGCTGGCTCTTTGGGCGTGGGACCAATCTCCTGAGATATGGCCATTTTTGGGCCTAGCGCGGCGCCAAGTGGGAAAGGGTGGTTTTGAGGCTGAAGGCAGCAGGAAAGCCTGCAGCCCCCAGGTCTGTGGGGCTACGCAAGCGGTTCCCAAAGAGCTTTAGAACAAGGCATAGTTTTCCCTGCTGGCTCTTTGTGCATGGGACCAATCTCCACAGATAAGGCCATTTTTGTGTCTGGCACGGCGCCAAGTGGGAAAGGGTGGTTTTGAGGCTGAAGGCAGCAGGAAAGCCTGCAGCCCCCGGTGTGTGGGGCTACGCAAGCGGTTCCCAAAGAGCTTTAGAACAAGGCATAGTTTTCCCTGCTGGCTCTTTGGGCGTGGGACCAATCTCCTGAGATATGGCCACTTTTGGGCCTAGCGCGGCGCCAAGTGGGAAAGGGTGGTTTTGAGGCTGAAGGCAGCAGGAAAGCCTGCAGCCCCCAGGTGTGTGGGGCTACGCAAGCGGTTCCCAAAGAGCTTTAGAACAAGGCATAGTTTTCCCTGCTGGCTCTTTGGGCGTGGGACCAATCTCCAGACAAATGGCCATTTTTGTGTCTGGCGCGGCGCCAAGTGGGAAAGGGTGGTTTTGAGGCTGAAGGCAGCAGGAAAGCCTGCAGCCCCCAGGTCTGTGGGGCTACGCAAGCGGTTCCCAAAGAGCTTTAAAAAAAGGCATACTTTTCCCTGCTGGCTCTTTGGGCGTGGGACCAATCTCCAGACAGATGGCAATTTTAGTGCCTGGCGTGACGCCAAGTGGAAAAGGGTGGTTTTGAGGCTGAAGGCAGCAGGAAAGCCTGCAGCCCCCAGGTCTGTGGGGCTACGCAAGCGGTTCCCAAAGAGCTATAGAACAAGGCATAGTTTTCCCTGCTGGCTCTTTGTGCATGGGACCAATCTCCACAGATAAGGCCATTTTTGTGTCTGGCGCGGTGCCAAGTGGGAAAGGGTGGTTTTGAGGCTGAAGGCAGCAGGAAAGCCTGCAGCCCCCAGGTCTGTGGGGCTACGCAAGCGGTTCCCAAAGCGCTATAGAACAAGGCATAGTTTTCCCTGCTGGCTCTTTGGGCGTGGCACCCATCTCCAGACAGATGGCCATTTTTGGGCCTGGCGTGACGCCAAGTGGAAAACGGTGGTTTTGAGGCTGAAGGCAGCAGGAAAGCCTGCAGCCCCCAGGTGTGTGGGGCTACGCAAGCGGTTCCCAAAGAGCTTGAGAACAAGGCATAGTTTTTCCTGTTGGCTCTTTGTGCATGGGACCAATCTCCAGAGATAATGCCATTTTTGTGCCTGGCGCGGCGCCAAGTGGGAAAGGGTGGTGTGAGGCTGAAGGCAGCAGGAAAGCCTGCAGCCCCCGGTGTGTGGGGCTACGCAAGCGGTTCCCAAAGAGCTTTAGAACAAGGCATAGTTTTCCCTGCTGGCTCTTTGGGCGTGGGACCAATCTCCAGACAGATGGCCATTTTTGGGCCTAGCGAGGCGCCAAGTGGGAAAGGATGGTTTTGAGGCTGAAGGCAGCAGGAAAGCCTGCAGCCCCCAGGTGTGTGGGGCTACGCAAGCGGTTCCCAAAGAGCTATAGAACAAGGCATAGTTTTCCCTGCTGGCTCTTTGGGCGTGGGACCAATGTACAGACAGATGGCCATTTTTGGGCCTGGCGCGGCGCCAAGTGGGAAAGGGTGGTTTTGAGGCTGAAGGCAGCAGGAAAGCCTGCAGCCCCCAGGTGTGTGGGGCTACGCAAGCGGTTCCGAAAGAGCTTTAGAACAAGGCATAGTTTTCCCTGCTGGCTCTTTGGGCGTGGGACCAATCTCCAGGCAGATGGCCATTTTTGGGCCTGGCGTGACGCCAAGTGGGAAAGGGTGGTTTTGAGGCTGAAGGCAGCAGGAAAGCCTGCAGCCCCCAGGTCTGTGGGGCTAAGCAAGAGGTTCCCAAAGAGCTTTAGAACAAGGCATAGTTTTCCCTGCTGGCTCTTTGGGCGTGGGACCAATCTCCAGACAGATGGCCATTTTTGGGCCTGGCGTGACGCCAAGTGGGAAAGGGTGGTTTTGAGGCTGAAGGCAGCAGGAAAGCCTGCAGCACCCAGGTGTGTGGGGCTACGCAAGCGGTTCCCAAAGAGCTTTCGAACAAGGCATAGTTTTCCCTGCTGGCTCTTTGGGCGTGGGACCAGTCTCCAGACAGATGGCCATTTTTGGGCCTGGCGCGGCGCCAAGTGGGAAAGGGTGGTTTTGAGGCTGAAGGCAGCAGGAAAGCCTGCAGCCCCCAGGTGTGTGGGGCTACGCAAGCGGTTCCCAAAGAGCTATAGAACAAGGCATAGTTTTCCCTGCTGGCTCTTTGTGCATGGGACCAATATCCACAGATAAGGCCATTTTTGTGTCTGGCGCGGTGCCAAGTGGGAAAGGGTGGTTTTGAGGCTGAAGGCAGCAGGAAAGCCTGCAGCCCCCAGTTGTGTGGGGCTAAGCAAGAGGTTCCCAAAGAGCTTTAGAGCAAGGCATAGTTTTCCCTGCTGGCTCTTTGGGCGTGGGACCAATCTCCAGACAGATGGCCATTTTTGGGCCTGGCGTGACGCCAAGTGGGAAAGGGTGGTTTTGAGGCTGAAGGCAGCAGGAAAGCCTGCAGCCCCCAGGTGTGCGGGGCTACGCAAGCGGTTCCCAAAGAGCTTTAGAACAAGGCATAGTTTTCCCTGCTGGCTCTTTGGGCGTGGGACCAATCTCCAGACAGATGGCCATTTTTGTGCCTGGCGCGGCGCCAAGTGGGAAAGGGTGGTTTTAGGCTGAAGGCAGCAGGAAAGCCTGCAGCCCCCAGATCTGTGGGGCTACGCAAGCGGTTCCCAAAGAGCTTGAGAACAAGGCATAGTTTTCCCTGCTGGCTCTTTGGGCGTGGGACCAATCTCTAAACCGATGGCCATTTTTGGGCCTGGCGCGGCGCCAAGTGGGAAGGGGTGGTTTTGAGGCTGAAGGCAGCAGGAAACCCTGCAGCCCCCAGGTGTCTGGGGCTACGCAAGCGGTTCCGAAAGAGCTTTAGAACAAGGCATAGTTTTCCCTGCTGGCTCTTTGGGCGTGGGACCAATCTCCAGACAGATGGCCATTTTTGGGCCTGGCGCGGCGCCAAGTGGGAAAGGGTGGTTTTGAGGCTGAAGGCAGCAGGAAACCCTGCAGCCCCCAGGTGTCTGGGGCTACGCTAGCGGTTCCGAAAGAGCTTTAGAACAAGGCATAGTTTTCCCTGCTGGCTCTTTGGGCGTGGGACCAATCTCCAGACAGATGGCCATTTTTGGGCCTGGCGCGGTGCCAAGTGGGAAAGGGTGGTTTTGAGGCTGAAGGCAGCAGGAAAGCCTGCAGCCCCCAGGTCTGTGGGGCTACGCAAGCGGTTCCCAAAGAGCTATAGAACAAGGCATAGTTTTCCCTGCTGGCTCTTTGTGCATGGGACCAATCTCCACAGATAAGGCCATTTTTGTGTCTGGCGCGGTGCCAAGTGGGAAAGGGTGGTTTTGAGGCTGAAGGCAGCAGGAAAGCCTGCAGCCCCCAGGTGTGTGGGGCTACGCAAGCGGTTCCCAAAGAGCTTTAGAACAAGGCATAGTTTTCCCTGCTGGCTCTTTGGGCGTGGGACCAATGTACAGACAGATGGCCATTTTTGGGCCTGGCGCGGCGCCAAGTGGGAAAGGGTGGTTTTGAGGCTGAAGGCAGCAGGAAAGCCTGCAGCCCCCAGGTCTGTGGGGCTAAGCAATCGGTTCCCAAAGAGCTTTAGAACAAGGCATAGTTTTCCCTGCTGGCTCTTTGTGTATGGGACCAATCTCCACAGATATGGTCATTTTTGTGTCTGGCGCGGTGCCAAGTGGGAAAGGGTGGTGTGAGGCTGAAGGCAGCAGGAAAGCCTGCAGCCCCCAAGTGTGTGGGGCTACGCAAGAGGTTCCCAAAGAGCTTTAGAACAAGGCATAGTTTTCCCTGCTGGCTCTTTGGGCGTTGGACCAATCTCCACACGGATGGCCTTTTTTGGGCCTAGCGAGGCGCCAAGTGGGAAAGGATGGTTTTGAGGCTGAAGGCAGCAGGAAAGCCTGCAGCCCCCAGGTGTGTGGGGCTACGCAAGCGGTTCCCAAAGAGCTATAGAACAAGGCATAGTTTTCCCTGCTGGCTCTTTGGGCGTGGGACCAATGTACAGACAGATGGCCATTTTTGGGCCTGGCGCGGCGCCAAGTGGGAAAGGGTGGTTTTGAGGCTGAAGGCAGCAGGAAAGCCTGCAGCCCCCAGGTGTGTGGGGCTACGCAAGCGGTTCCGAAAGAGCTTTAGAACAAGGCATAGTTTTCCCTGCTGGCTCTTTGGGCGTGGGACCAATCTCCAGGCAGATGGCCATTTTTGGGCCTGGCGGGACGCCAAGTGGGAAAGGGTGGTTTTGAGGCTGAAGGCAGCAGGAAAGCCTGCAGCCCCCAGGTCTGTGGGGCTAAGCAAGAGGTTCCCAAAGAGCTTTAGAACAAGGCATAGTTTTCCCTGCTGGCTCTTTGGGCGTGGGACCAATCTCCAGACAGATGGCCATTTTTGTGCCTGGCGTGACGCCAAGTGGGAAAGGGTGGTTTTGAGGCTGAAGGCAGCAGGAAAGCCTGCAGCCCCCAGGTGTGCGGGGCTACGCAAGCGGTTCCCAAAGAGCTTTAGAACAAGGCATAGTTTTCCCTGCTGGCTCTTTGGGCGTGGGACCAATCTCCAGACAGATGGCCATTTTTGGGCCTGGCGCGACGCCAAGTGGGAAAGGGTGGTTTTGAGGCTGAAGGCAGCAGGAAAGCCTGCAGCCCCCAGATCTGTGGGGCTACGCAAGCGGTTCCCAAAGAGCTTGAGAACAAGGCATAGTTTTCCCTGCTGGCTCTTTGGGCGTGGGACCAATCTCTAAACCGATGGCCATTTTTGGGCCTGGCGCGGCGCCAAGTGGGAAGGGGTGGTTTTGAGGCTGAAGGCAGCAGGAAACCCTGCAGCCCCCAGGTGTCTGGGGCTACGCAAGCGGTTCCGAAAGAGCTTTAGAACAAGGCATAGTTTTCCCTGCTGGCTCTTTGGGCGTGGGACCAATCCCTGCAGCCCCCAGGTGTCTGGGGCTACGCTAGCGGTTCCGAAAGAGCTTTAGAACAAGGCATAGTTTTCCCTGCTGGCTCTTTGGGCGTGGGACCTTTCTCCAGGGATGTGGCCATTTTTGTGCCAGGCACGGCACCAAGTGGGAAAGGGTGGTTTTGAGGCTGAAGGCAGCAGGAAAGCCTGCAGCCCCCAGGTGTGTGGGGCTACGCAAGCGGTTCCCAAAGAGCTATAGAACAAGGCATAGTTTTCCCTGCTGGCTCTTTGTGCATGGGACCAATCTCCACAGATAAGGCCATTTTTGTGTCTGGCGCGGTGCCAAGTGGGAAAGGGTGGTTTTGAGGCTGAAGGCAGCAGGAAAGCCTGCAGCCCCCAGGTGTGTGGGGCTACGCAAGCGGTTCCCAAAGAGCTTTAGAACAAGGCATAGTTTTCCCTGCTGGCTCTTTGGGCGTGGGACCAATCTCCACAGATAAGGCCATTTTTGTGTCTGGCGCGGCGCCAAGTGGGAAAGGGTGGTTTTGAGGCTGAAGGCAGCAGGAAAGCCTGCAGCCCCCAGGTCTGTGGGGCTACGCAAGCGGTTCCCAAAGAGCTTGAGAACAAGGCATAGTTTTCCCTGCTGGCTCCTTGGGCGTGGGACCAATTTCCAGACAGATGGCCATTATTGTGACTGGCGCGGCGCCAAGTGGGAAAGGGTGGTTTTGAGGCTGAAGGCAGCAGGAAAGCCTGCAGCCCCCAGGTGTGTGGGGCTACGCAAGCGGTTCCCAAAGAGCTTTCGAACAAGGCATAGTTTTCCCTGCTGGCTCTTTGGGCGTGGGACCAGTCTCCAGACAGATGGCCATTTTTGGGCCTGGCGCGGCGCCAAGTGGGAAAGGGTGGTTTTGAGGCTGAAGGCAGCAGGAAAGCCTGCAGCCCCCAGGTGTGTGGGGCTACGCAAGCGGTTCCAAAGAGCTATAGAACAAGGCATAGTTTTCCCTGCTGGCTCTTTGTGCATGGGACCAATATCCACAGATAAGGCCATTTTTGTGTCTGGCGCGGTGCCAAGTGGGAAAGGGTGGTTTTGAGGCTGAAGGCAGCAGGAAAGCCTGCAGCCCCCAGTTGTGTGGGGCTAAGCAAGAGGTTCCCAAAGAGCTTTAGAGCAAGGCATAGGTTTTCCCTGCTGCTCTTTGGGGCGTGGGACCAATCTCCAGACAGATGGCCATTTTTGGGCCTGGCGTGACGCCAAGTGGGAAAGGTGGTTTTGAGGCTGAAGGCAGCAGGAAAGCCTGCAGCCCCCAGGTGTGCGGGGCTACGCAAGCGGTTCCCAAAGAGCTTTAGAACAAGGCATAGTTTTCCCTGCTGGCTCTTTGGGCGTGGGACCAATCTCCAGACAGATGGCCATTTTTGTGCCTGGCGCGGCGCCAAGTGGGAAAGGGTGGTTTTGAGGCTGAAGGCAGCAGGAAAGCCTGCAGCCCCCAGATCTGTGGGGCTACGCAAGCGGTTCCCAAAGAGCTTGAGAACAAGGCATAGTTTTCCCTGCTGGCTCTTTGGGCGTGGGACCAATCTCTAAACCGATGGCCATTTTTGGGCCTGGCGCGGCGCCAAGTGGGAAGGGGTGTTTTGAGGCTGAAGGCAGCAGGAAACCCTGCAGCCCCCAGGTGTCTGGGGCTACGCAAGCGGTTCCGAAAGAGCTTTAGAACAAGGCATAGTTTTTCCCTGCTGGCTCTTTGGGCGTGGGACCAATCTCCAGACAGATGGCCATTTTTGGGCCTGGCGCGGCGCCAAGTGGGAAAGGGTGGTTTTGAGGCTGAAGGCAGCAGGAAACCCTGCAGCCCCCAGGTGTCTGGGGCTACGCTAGCGGTTCCGAAAGAGCTTTAGAACAAGGCATAGTTTTCCCTGCTGGCTCTTTGGGCGTGGGACCAATCTCCAGACAGATGGCCATTTTTGGGCCTGGCGCGGTGCCAAGTGGGAAAGGGTGGTTTTGAGGCTGAAGGCAGCAGGAAAGCCTGCAGCCCCCAGGTCTGTGGGGCTACGCAAGCGGTTCCCAAAGAGCTATAGAACAAGGCATAGTTTTCCCTGCTGGCTCTTTGTGCATGGGACCAATCTCCACAGATAAGGCCATTTTTGTGTCTGGCGCGGTGCCAAGTGGGAAAGGGTGGTTTTGAGGCTGAAGGCAGCAGGAAAGCCTGCAGCCCCCAGGTGTGTGGGGCTACGCAAGCGGTTCCCAAAGAGCTTTAGAACAAGGCATAGTTTTCCCTGCTGGCTCTTTGGGCGTGGGACCAATCTCCAGACAGATGGCCATTTTTGGGCCTGGCGCGGCGCCAAGTGGGAAAGGGTGGTTTTGAGGCTGAAGGCAGCAGGAAAGCCTGCAGCCCCCAGGTCTGTGGGGCTAAGCAATCGGTTCCCAAAGAGCTTTAGAACAAGGCATAGTTTTCCCTGCTGGCTCTTTGTGTATGGGACCAATCTCCACAGATATGGTCATTTTTGTGTCTGGCGCGGTGCCAAGTGGGAAAGGGTGGTGTGAGGCTGAAGGCAGCAGGAAAGCCTGCAGCCCCCAAGTGTGTGGGGCTACGCAAGAGGTTCCCAAAGAGCTTTAGAACAAGGCATAGTTTTCCCTGCTGGCTCTTTGGGCGTTGGACCAATCTCCACACGGATGGCCTTTTTTGGGCCTAGCGAGGCGCCAAGTGGGAAAGGATGGTTTTGAGGCTGAAGGCAGCAGGAAAGCCTGCAGCCCCCAGGTGTGTGGGGCTACGCAAGCGGTTCCCAAAGAGCTATAGAACAAGGCATAGTTTTCCCTGCTGGCTCTTTGGGCGTGGGACCAATGTACAGACAGATGGCCATTTTTGGGCCTGGCGCGGCGCCAAGTGGGAAAGGGTGGTTTTGAGGCTGAAGGCAGCAGGAAAGCCTGCAGCCCCCAGGTGTGTGGGGCTACGCAAGCGGTTCCGAAAGAGCTTTAGAACAAGGCATAGTTTTCCCTGCTGGCTCTTTGGGCGTGGGACCAATCTCCAGGCAGATGGCCATTTTTGGGCCTGGCGGGACGCCAAGTGGGAAAGGGTGGTTTTGAGGCTGAAGGCAGCAGGAAAGCCTGCAGCCCCCAGGTCTGTGGGGCTAAGCAAGAGGTTCCCAAAGAGCTTTAGAACAAGGCATAGTTTTCCCTGCTGGCTCTTTGGGCGTGGGACCAATCTCCAGACAGATGGCCATTTTTGTGCCTGGCGTGACGCCAAGTGGGAAAGGGTGGTTTTGAGGCTGAAGGCAGCAGGAAAGCCTGCAGCCCCCAGGTGTGCGGGGCTACGCAAGCGGTTCCCAAAGAGCTTTAGAACAAGGCATAGTTTTCCCTGCTGGCTCTTTGGGCGTGGGACCAATCTCCAGACAGATGGCCATTTTTGGGCCTGGCGCGACGCCAAGTGGGAAAGGGTGGTTTTGAGGCTGAAGGCAGCAGGAAAGCCTGCAGCCCCCAGATCTGTGGGGCTACGCAAGCGGTTCCCAAAGAGCTTGAGAACAAGGCATAGTTTTCCCTGCTGGCTCTTTGGGCGTGGGACCAATCTCTAAACCGATGGCCATTTTTGGGCCTGGCGCGGCGCCAAGTGGGAAGGGGTGGTTTTGAGGCTGAAGGCAGCAGGAAACCCTGCAGCCCCCAGGTGTCTGGGGCTACGCTAGCGGTTCCGAAAGAGCTTTAGAACAAGGCATAGTTTTCCCTGCTGGCTCTTTGGGCGTGGGACCAATCCCTGCAGCCCCCAGGTGTCTGGGGCTACGCTAGCGGTTCCGAAAGAGCTTTAGAACAAGGCATAGTTTTCCCTGCTGGCTCTTTGGGCGTGGGACCTTTCTCCAGGGATGTGGCCATTTTTGTGCCAGGCACGGCACCAAGTGGGAAAGGGTGGTTTTGAGGCTGAAGGCAGCAGGAAAGCCTGCAGCCCCCAGGTGTGTGGGGCTACGCAAGCGGTTCCCAAAGAGCTATAGAACAAGGCATAGTTTTCCCTGCTGGCTCTTTGTGCATGGGACCAATCTCCACAGATAAGGCCATTTTTGTGTCTGGCGCGGTGCCAAGTGGGAAAGGGTGGTTTTGAGGCTGAAGGCAGCAGGAAAGCCTGCAGCCCCCAGGTGTGTGGGGCTACGCAAGCGGTTCCCAAAGAGCTTTAGAACAAGGCATAGTTTTCCCTGCTGGCTCTTTGGGCGTGGGACCAATCTCCACAGATAAGGCCATTTTTGTGTCTGGCGCGGCGCCAAGTGGGAAAGGGTGGTTTTGAGGCTGAAGGCAGCAGGAAAGCCTGCAGCCCCCAGGTCTGTGGGGCTACGCAAGCGGTTCCCAAAGAGCTTGAGAACAAGGCATAGTTTTCCCTGCTGGCTCCTTGGGCGTGGGACCAATTTCCAGACAGATGGCCATTATTGTGACTGGCGCGGCGCCAAGTGGGAAAGGGTGGTTTTGAGGCTGAAGGCAGCAGGAAAGCCTGCAGCCCCCAGGTGTGTGGGGCTACGCAAGCGGTTCCCAAAGAGCTTTAGAACAAGGCATAGTTTTCCCTGCTGGCTCCTTGGGCGTGGGACCAATCTCCAGACAGATGGCCATTTTTGGGCCTGGCGTGACGCCAAGTGGGAAAGGGTGGTTTTGAGGCTGAAGGCAGCAGGAAAGCCTGCAGCCCCCAGGTCTGTGGGGCTACGCAAGCGGTTCCCAAAGAGCTTTAGAACAAGGCATAGTTTTCCCTGCTGGCTCTTTGGGCGTGGGACCAATCTCCAGACAGATGGCCATTTTGGGCCTGGTGTGACGCCAAGTGGAAAACGGTGGTTTTGAGGCTGAAGGCAGCAGGAAAGCCTGCAGCCCCCAGGTCTGTGGGGCTACGCAAGCGGTTCCCAAAGAGCTTTAGAACAAGGCATAGTTTTTCCTGCTGGCTCTTTGTGCATGGGACCAATCTCCAGAGATAATGCCATTTTTGTGCCTGGCGCGGCGCCAAGTGGGAAAGGGTGGTGTGAGGCTGAAGGCAGCAGGAAAGCCTGCAGCCCCCAAGTGTGTGGGGCTACGCAAGCGGTTCCCAAAGAGCTTTAGAACAAGGCATAGTTTTCCCTGCTGGCTCTTTGGGCGTGGGACCAATCTCCAGACAGATGGCCATTTTTGGGCCTAGCGAGGCGCCAAGTGGGAAAGGATGGTTTTTAGGCTGAAGGCAGCAGGAAAGCCTGCAGCCCCCAGGTGTGTGGGGCTACGCAAGCGGTTCCCAAAGAGCTGTAGAACAAGGCATAGTTTTCCCTGCTGGCTCTTTGGGCGTGGGACCAATCTCCAGACAGATGGCCATTTTTGGGCCTGGCGTGACGCCAAGTGGAAAAGGGTGGTTTTGAGGCTGAAGGCAGCAGGAAAGCCTGCAGCCCCCAGGTGTGTGGAGCTACGCAAGCGGTTCCCAAAGAGCTATAGAACAAGGCATAGTTTTCCCTGCTGGCTCTTTGGGCGTGGGACCAATCTCCAGGCAGATGGCCATTTTTGGGCCTGGCGTGACGCCAAGTGGGAAAGGGTGGTTTTGAGGCTGAAGGCAGCAGGAAAGCCTGCAGCCCCCAGGTCTGTGGGGCTAAGCAAGAGGTTCCCAAAGAGCTTTAGAACAAGGCATAGTTTTCCCTGCTGGCTCTTTGGGCGTGGGACCAATCTCCAGACAGATGGCCATTTTTGGGCCTGGCGTGACGCCAAGTGGGAAAGGGTGGTTTTGAGGCTGAAGGCAGCAGGAAAGCCTGCAGCCCCCAGGTGTGTGGGGCTACGCAAGCGGTTCCCAAAGAGCTTTAGAACAAGGCATAGTTTTCCCTGCTGGCTCTTTGGGCGTGGGACCAATCTCCAGACAGATGGCCATTTTTGGGCCTGGCGCGGCGCCAAGTGGGAAAGGGTGGTTTTGATGCTGAAGGCAGCAGGAAAGCCTGCAGCCCCCAGGTGTCTGGGGCTACGCAAGCGGTTCCCAAAGAGCTATAGAACAAGGCATAGTTTTCCCTGCTGGCTCTTTGGGCGTGGCACCAATCTCTAAACCGATGGCCATTTTTGGGCCTGGCGCGGCGCCAAGTGGGAAGGGGTGGTTTTGAGGCTGAAGGCAGCAGGAAAGCCTGCAGCCCCCAGGTGTCTGGGGCTACGCTAGCGGTTCCGAAAGAGCTTTAGAACAAGGCATAGTTTTCCCTGCTGGCTCTTTGGGCGTGGGACCAATCTCCAGACAGATGGCCATTTTTGGGCCTGGCGCGGCGCCAAGTGGGAAAGGGTGGTTTTGAGGCTGAAGGCAGCAGGAAACCCTGCAGCCCCCAGGTGTCTGGGGCTACGCTAGCGGTTCCGAAAGAGCTTTAGAACAAGGCATAGTTTTCCCTGCTGGCTCTTTGGGCGTGGGACCAATCTCCAGACAGATGGCCATTTTTGGGCCTGGCGCGGCGCCAAGTGGGAAAGGGTGGTTTTGAGGCTGAAGGCAGCAGGAAAGCCTGCAGCCCCCAGGTGTGTGGGGCTACGCAAGCGGTTCCCAAAGAGCTTTAGAACAAGGCATAGTTTTCCCTGCTGGCTCTTTGTGCATGGGACCAATCTCCACAGATAAGGCCATTTTTGTGTCTGGCGCGGTGCCAAGTGGGAAAGGGTGGTTTTGAGGCTGAAGGCAGCAGGAAAGCCTGCAGCCCCCAGGTCTGTGGGGCTACGCAAGCGGTTCCCAAAGAGCTTTAGAACAAGGCATAGTTTTCCCTGCTGGCTCTTTGTGCATGGGACCAATCTCCACAGATAAGGCCGTTTTTGTGCCTGGCGCGGCGCCAAGTGGGAAAGGGTGGTTTTGAGGCTGAAGGCAGCAGGAAAGCCTGCAGCCCCCAGGTGTGTGGGGCTACGCAAGCGGTTCCCAAAGAGCTATAGAACAAGGCATAGTTTTCCCGGCTGGCTCTTTGGGCGTGGGACCAATCTCCTGAGATATGGCCATTTTTGGGCCTAGCGCGGCGCCAAGTGGGAAAGGGTGGTTTTAAGGCTGAAGGCAGCAGGAAAGCCTGCAGCCCCCAGGTGTGTGGGGCTAAGCAAGCGGTTCCCAAAGAGCTTTAGAACAGGGCATAGTTTTCCCTGCTGGCTCTTTGGGCGTGGGACCAATCTCCAGACAGATGGCCATTTTTGGGCCTGGCGCGGCGCCAAGTGGGAAAGGGTGGTTTTGAGGCTGAAGGCAGCAGGAAACCCTGCAGCCCCCAGGTGTCTGGGGCTACGCTAGCGGTTCCGAAAGAGCTTTAGAACAAGGCATAGTTTTCCCTGCTGGCTCTTTGGGCGTGGGACCAATCTCCAGACAGATGGCCATTTTTGTGCCTGGCGCGGCGCCAAGTGGGAAAGGGTGGTTTTGAGGCTGAAGGCAGCAGGAAAGCCTGCAGCCCCCAGGTGTGTGGGGCTACGCAAGCGGTTCCCAAAGAGCTATAGAACAAGGCATAGTTTTCCCGGCTGGCTCTTTGGGCGTGGGACCAATCTCCTGAGATATGGCCATTTTTGGGCCTAGCGCGGCGCCAATTGGGAAAGGGTGGTTTTAAGGCTGAAGGCAGCAGGAAAGCCTGCAGCCCCCAGGTGTGTGGGGCTAAGCAAGCGGTTCCCAAAGAGTTATAGAACAAGGCATAGTTTTCCCTGCTGGCTCTTTGGGCGTGGGACCAATCTCCAGACAGATGGCCATTTTTGGGCCTGGCGCGGCGCCAAGTGGGAAAGGGTGGTTTTGAGGCTGAAGGCAGCAGGAAACCCTGCAGCCCCCAGGTGTCTGGGGCTACGCTAGCGGTTCCGAAAGAGCTTTAGAACAAGGCATAGTTTTCCCTGCTGGCTCTTTGGGCGTGGGACCAATCTCCAGACAGATGGCCATTTTTGGGCCTGGCGCGGCGCCAAGTGGGAAAGGGTGGTTTTGAGGCTGAAGGCAGCAGGAAAGCCTGCAGCCCCCAGGTGTGTGGGGCTACGCAAGCGGTTCCCAAAGAGCTATAGAACAAGGCATAGTTTTCACTGCTGGCTCTTTGTGCATGGGACCAATCTCCACAGATAAGGCCATTTTTGTGTCTGGCGCGGTGCCAAGTGGGAAAGGGTGGTTTTGAGGCTGAAGGCAGCAGGAAAGCCTGCAGCCCCCAGGTGTGTGGGGCTACGCAAGCGGTTCCCAAAGAGCTTTAGAACAAGGCATAGTTTTACCTGCTGGCTCTTTGTGCATGGGACCAATCTCCACAGATAAGGCCATTTTTGGGCCTGGCGCGGCGCCAAGTGGGAAAGGGTGGTTTTGAGGCTGAAGGCAGCAGGAAACCCTGCAGCCCCCAGGTGTCTGGGGCTACGCTAGCGGTTCCGAAAGAGCTTTAGAACAAGGCATAGTTTTCCCTGCTGGCTCTTTGGGCGTGGGACCAATCTCCAGACAGATGGCCATTTTTGGGCCTGGCGCGGCGCCAAGTGGGAAAGGGTGGTTTTGAGGCTGAAGGCAGCAGGAAAGCCTGCAGCCCCCAGGTCTGTGGGGCTACGCAAGCGGTTCCCAAAGAGCTATAGAACAAGGCATAGTTTTCCCTGCTGGCTCTTTGTGCATGGGACCAATCTCCACAGATAAGGCCATTTTTGTGTCTGGCGCGGTGCCAAGTGGGAAAGGGTGGTTTTGAGGCTGAAGGCAGCAGGAAAGCCTGCAGCCCCCAGGTGTGTGGGGCTACGCAAGCGGTTCCCAAAGAGCTTTAGAACAAGGCATAGTTTTCCCTGCTGGCTCTTTGGGCGTGGGACCAATCTCCACAGATAAGGCCATTTTTGTGTCTGGCGCGGCGCCAAGTGGGAAAGGGTGGTTTTGAGGCTGAAGGCAGCAGGAAAGCCTGCAGCCCCCAGGTCTGTGGGGCTACGCAAGCGGTTCCCAAAGAGCTTTAGAACAAGGCATAGTTTTCCCTGCTGGCTCTTTGTGCATGGGACCAATCTCCACAGATAAGGCCGTTTTTCTGCCTGGCGCGGCGCCAAGTGGGAAAGGGTGGTTTTGAGGCTGAAGGCAGCAGGAAAGCCTGCAGCCCCCAGGTGTGTGGGGCTACGCAAGCGGTTCCCAAAGAGCTATAGAACAAGGCATAGTTTTCCCGGCTGGCTCTTTGGGCGTGGGACCAATCTCCTGAGATATGGCCATTTTTGGGCCTAGAGCGGCGCCAAGTGGGAAAGGGTGGTTTTAAGGCTGAAGGCAGCAGGAAAGCCTGCAGCCCCCAGGTGTGTGGGGCTAAGCAAGCGGTTCCCAAAGAGCTTTAGAACAGGGCATAGTTTTCCCTGCTGGCTCTTTGGGCGTGGGACCAATTTCCAGACAGATGGTCATTATTGTGACTGGCGCGGCGCCAAGTGGGAAAGGGTGGTTTTGAGGCTGAAGGCAGCAGGAAACCCTGCAGCCCCCAGGTGTCTGGGGCTACGCTAGCGGTTCCGAAAGAGCTTTAGAACAAGGCATAGTTTTCCCTGCTGGCTCTTTGGGCGTGGGACCAATCTCCAGACAGATGGCCATTTTTGTGCCTGGCGCGGCGCCAAGTGGGAAAGGGTGGTTTTGAGGCTGAAGGCAGCAGGAAAGCCTGCAGCCCCCAGGTGTGTGGGGCTACGCAAGCGGTTCCCAAAGAGCTATAGAACAAGGCATAGTTTTCCCGGCTGGCTCTTTGGGCGTGGGACCAATCTCCTGAGATATGGCCATTTTTGGGCCTAGCGCGGCGCCAAGTGGGAAAGGGTGGTTTTAAGGCTGAAGGCAGCAGGAAAGCCTGCAGCCCCCAGGTGTGTGGGGCTAAGCAAGCGGTTCCCAAAGAGTTATAGAACAAGGCATAGTTTTCCCTGCTGGCTCTTTGGGCGTGGGACCAATCTCCAGACAGATGGCCATTTTTGGGCCTGGCGCGGCGCCAAGTGGGAAAGGGTGGTTTTGAGGCTGAAGGCAGCAGGAAACCCTGCAGCCCCCAGGTGTCTGGGGCTACGCTAGCGGTTCCGAAAGAGCTTTAGAACAAGGCATAGTTTTCCCTGCTGGCTCTTTGGGCGTGGGACCAATCTCCAGACAGATGGCCATTTTTGGGCCTGGCGCGGCGCCAAGTGGGAAAGGGTGGTTTTGAGGCTGAAGGCAGCAGGAAAGCCTGCAGCCCCCAGGTGTGTGGGGCTACGCAAGCGGTTCCCAAAGAGCTATAGAACAAGGCATAGTTTTCACTGCTGGCTCTTTGTGCATGGGACCAATCTCCACAGATAAGGCCATTTTTGTGTCTGGCGCGGTGCCAAGTGGGAAAGGGTGGTTTTGAGGCTGAAGGCAGCAGGAAAGCCTGCAGCCCCCAGGTCTGTGGGGCTACGCAAGCGGTTCCCAAAGAGCTTTAGAACAAGGCATAGTTTTCCCTGCTGGCTCTTTGGGCGTGGGACCAATCTCCTGAGATATGGCCTTTTTTGGGCCTAGCGCGGCGCCAAGTGGGAAAGGGTGGTTTTGAGGCTGAAGGCAGCAGGAAAGCCTGCAGCCCCCAGGTCTGTGGGGCTACGCAAGCGGTTCCCAAAGAGCTTTAGAACAAGGCATAGTTTTCCCTGCTGGCTCTTTGTGCATGGGACCAATCTCCACAGATAAGGCCATTTTTGGGCCTGGCGCGGCGCCAAGTGGGAAAGGGTGGTTTTGAGGCTGAAGGCAGCAGGAAAGCCTGCAGCCCCCAGCTGTGTGGGGCTACGCAAGCGGTTCCCAAAGAGCTATAGAACAAGGCATAGTTTTCCCGGCTGGCTCTTTGGGCGTGGGACCAATCTCCTGAGATATGGCCATTTTTGGGCCTAGCGCGGCGCCAAGTGGGAAAGGGTGGTTTTGAGGCTGAAGGCAGCAGGAAAGCCTGCAGCCCCCAGGTGTGTGGGGCTAAGCAAGCGGTTCCCAAAGAGTTATAGAACAAGGCATATTTTTCCCTGTTGACTCTTTGGGCGTGGGACCAATCTCCAGACAAATGGCCATTTTTGTGTCTGGCGCGGCGCCAAGTGGGAAAGGGTGGTTTTGAGGCTGAAGGCAGCAGGAAAGCCTGCAGCCCCCAGGTCTGTGGGGCTACGCAAGCGGTTCCCAAAGAGCTTTAGAACAAGGCATAGTTTTCCCTGCTGGCTCTTTGGGCGTGGGACCAATCTCGGCAGATGGCCATTTTTGGGCCTGGCGTGACGCCAAGTGGGAAAGGGTGGTTTTGAGGCTGAAGGCAGCAGGAAAGCCTGCAGCCCCCAGGTCTGTGGGGCTACGCAAGCGGTTCCCAAAGAGCTTTAGAACAAGGCATAGTTTTCCCTGCTGGCTCTTTGGGCGTGGGACCAATCTCTAAACCGATGGCCATTTTTGGGCCTGGCTCGGCGCCAAGTGGGAAGGGGTGGTTTTGAGGCTGAAGGCAGCAGGAAAGCCTGCAGCCCCCAGGTGTCTGGGGCTACGCTAGCGGTTCCGAAAGAGCTTTAGAACAAGGCATAGTTTTCCCTGCTGGCTCTTTGGGCGTGGGACCAATCTCCAGACAGATGGCCATTTTTGGGCCTGGCGCGGCGCCAAGTGGGAAAGGGTGGTTTTGAGGCTGAAGGCAGCAGGAAAGCCTGCAGCCCCCAGGTCTGTGGGGCTACGCAAGCGGTTCCCAAAGAGCTTTAGAACAAGGCATAGTTTTCCCTGCTGGCTCTTTGTGCATGGGACCAATCTCCAGAGATAAGCCATTTTTGTGTCTGGCGCGGTGCCAAGTGGGAAAGGGTGGTTTTGAGGCTGAAGGCAGCAGGAAAGCCTGCAGCCCCCAGGTGTGTGGGGCTACGCAAGCGGTTCCCAAAGAGCTTTAGAACAAGGCATAGTTTTCCCTGCTGGCTCTTTGGGCGTGGGACCAATCTCCACAGATAAGGCCATTTTTGTGACTGGCGCGGTGCCAAGTGGGAAAGGGTGGTTTTGAGGCTGAAGGCAGCAGGAAAGCCTGCAGCCCCCAGGTGTGTGGGGCTACGCAAGCGGTTCCCAAAGAGCTTGAGAACAAGGCATAGTTTTCCCTGCTGGCTCTTTGGGCGTGGGACCAATCTCCTGAGATATGGCCTTTTTTGGGCCTAGCGCGGCGCCAAGTGGGAAAGGGTGGTTTTGAGGCTGAAGGCAGCAGGAAAGCCTGCAGCCCCCAGGTGTGTGGGGCTACGCAAGCGGTTCCCAAAGAGCTTGAGAACAAGGCATAGTTTTCCCTGCTGGCTCTTTGTGCATGGGACCAATCTCCAGAGATATGGCCATTTTTGTGCCTGGCGCTGCGCCAAGTGGGAAAGGGTGGTGTGAGGCTGAAGGCAGCAGGAAAGCCTGCAGCCCCCAGGTCTGTGGGGCTACGCAAGCGGTTCCCAAAGAGCTTTAGAACAAGGCATAGTTTTCCCTGCTGGCTCTTTGGGCGTGGGACCAATCTCCAGGGATGTGGCCATTTTTGTGCCTGGGGCGGCGCCAAGTGGGAAAGGGTGGTTTTGAGGCTGAAGGCAGCAGGAAAGCCTGCAGCCCCCAGGTCTGTGGGGCTACGCAAGCGGTTCCCAAAGAGCTTTAGAACAAGGCATAGTTTTCCCTGCTGGCTCTTTGTGCATGGGACCAATCTCCAGACAGATGGCCATTTTTGTGCCTGGCGTGACGCCAAGTGGGAAAGGGTGGTTTTGAGGCTGAAGGCAGCAGGAAAGCCTGCAGCCCGCAGGTCTGTGGGGCTACGCAAGCGGTTCCCAAAGAGCTATAGAACAAGGCATAGTTTTCCCTGCTGGCTCTTTGGGCGTGGGACCAATCTCCAGACAGATGGCCATTTTTGGGCCTGGCGTGACGCCAAGTGGAAAACGGTGGTTTTGAGGCTGAAGGCAGCAGGAAAGCCTGCAGCCCCCAGGTCTGTGGGGCTATGCAAGCGGTTCCCAAAGAGCTTGAGAACAAGGCATAGTTTTCCCTGCTGGCTCTTTGGGCGTGGGACCAATCTCCAGGCAGATGGCCATTTTTGGGCCTGGCGTGACGCCAAGTGGAAAAGGGTGGTTTTGAGGCTGAAGGCAGCAGGAAAGCCTGCAGCCCCCAGGTCTGTGGGGCTACGCAAGCGGTTCCCAAAGAGCTTTAGAACAAGGCATAGTTTTCCCTGCTGGCTCCTTGGGCGTGGGACCAATCTCCAGACAGATGGCCATTTTTGGGCATGGCGTGACGCCAAGTGGAAAAGGGTGGTTTTGAGGCTGAAGGCAGCAGGAAAGCCTGCAGGCCCCAGGTGTTTGGGGCTACGCAAGCGGTTCCCAAAGAGCTTGAGAACAAGGCATATTTTTCCCTGCTGGCTCTTTGGGCGTGGGACCAATCTCCAGACAGATGGCCATTTTTGGGCCTGGCGTGACGCCAAGTGGAAAACGGTGGTTTTGAGGCTGAAGGCAGCAGGAAAGCCTGCAGCCCCCAGGTCTGTGGGGCTACGCAAGCGGTTCCCAAAGAGCTTTAGAACAAGGCATAGTTTTTCCTGCTGGCTCTTTGTGCATGGGACCAATCTCCAGAGATAATGCCATTTTTGTGCCTGGCGCGGCGCAAAGTGGGAAAGGGTGGTGTGAGGCTGAAGGCAGCAGGAAAGCCTGCAGCCCCCAAGTGTGTGGGGCTACGCAAGCGGTTCCCAAAGAGCTTTAGAACAAGGCATAGTTTTCCCTGCTGGCTCTTTGGGCGTGGGACCAATCTCCAGACAGATGGCCATTTTTGGGCCTAGCGAGGCGCCAAGTGGGAAAGGATGGTTTTGAGGCTGAAGGCAGCAGGAAAGCCTGCAGCCCCCAGGTCTGTGGGGCTACGCAAGCGGTTCCCAAAGAGCTATAGAACAAGGCATAGTTTTCCCTGCTGGCTCTTTGGGCGTGGGACCAATGTCCAGACAGATGGCCATTTTTGGGACTGGCGTGACGCCAAGTGGGAAAGGGTGGTTTTGAGGCTGAAGGCAGCAGGAAAGCCTGCAGCCCCCAGGTGTGTGGGGCTACGCAAGCGGTTCCCAAAGAGCTTTAGAACAAGGCATAGTTTTCCCTGCTGGCTCTTTGGGCGTGGGACCAGTCTCCAGACAGATGGCCATTTTTGTGCCTGGCGCGGCGCCAAGTGGGAAAGGGTGGTTTTGAGGCTGAAGGCAGCAGGAAAGCCTGCAGCCCCCAGATCTGTGGGGCTACGCAAGCGGTTCCCAAAGAGCTTGAGAACAAGGCATAGTTTTCCCTGCTGGCTCCTTGGGCGTGGGACCAATCTCTAAACCGATGGCCATGTTTGGGCCTGGCGCGGCGCCAAGTGGGAAGGGGTGGTTTTGAGGCTGAAGGCAGCAGGAAACCCTGCAGCCCCCAGGTGTGTGGGGCTACGCTAGCGGTTCCGAAAGAGCTTTAGAACAAGGCATAGTTTTCCCTGCTGGCTCTTTGGGCGTGGGACCAATCTCCAGACAGATGGCCATTTTTGGGCCTGGCGCGGCGCCAAGTGGGAAAGGGTGGTTTTGAGGCTGAAGGCAGCAGGAAAGCCTGCAGCCCCCAGGTCTGTGGGGCTACGCAAGCGGTTCCCAAAGAGCTTTAGAACAAGGCATAGTTTTCCCTGCTGGCTCTTTGGACGTGGGACCAATCTCCAGACAGATGGCCATTTTTGGGCCTGGTGTGACGCCAAGTGGAAAAGGGTGGTTTTGAGGCTGAAGGCAGCAGGAAAGCCTGCAGCCCCCAGGTCTGTGTGGCTACGCAAGCGGTTCCGAAAGAGCTTTAGAACAAGGCATAGTTTTCCCTGCTGGCTCTTTGGGCGTGGGACCAATCTCCAGGCAGATGGCCATTTTTGTGCCTGGCGTGACGCCAAGTGGGAAAGGGTGGTTTTGAGGCTGAAGGCAGCAGGAAAGCCTGCAGCCCCCAGGTCTGTGGGGCTACGCAAGCGGTTCCCAAAGAGCTTTAGAACAAGGCATAGTTTTCCCTGCTGGCTCTTTGGGCGTGGGACCAGTCTCCAGACAGATGGCCATTTTTGTGCCTGGCGCGGCGCCAAGTGGGAAAGGGTGGTTTTGAGGCTGAAGGCAGCAGGAAAGCCTGCAGCCCCCAGATCTGTGGGGCTACGCAAGCGGTTCCCAAAGAGCTTGAGAACAAGGCATAGTTTTCCCTGCTGGCTCCTTGGGCGTGGGACCAATCTCTAAACCGATGGCCATGTTTGGGCCTGGCGCGGCGCCAAGTGGGAAGGGGTGGTTTTGAGGCTGAAGGCAGCAGGAAACCCTGCAGCCCCCAGGTGTGTGGGGCTACGCTAGCGGTTCCGAAAGAGCTTTAGAACAAGGCATAGTTTTCCCTGCTGGCTCTTTGGGCGTGGGACCAATCTCCAGACAGATGGCCATTTTTGGGCCTGGCGCGGCGCCAAGTGGGAAAGGGTGGTTTTGAGGCTGAAGGCAGCAGGAAAGCCTGCAGCCCCCAGGTCTGTGGGGCTACGCAAGCGGTTCCCAAAGAGCTTTAGAACAAGGCATAGTTTTCCCTGCTGGCTCTTTGGACGTGGGACCAATCTCCAGACAGATGGCCATTTTTGGGCCTGGTGTGACGCCAAGTGGAAAAGGGTGGTTTTGAGGCTGAAGGCAGCAGGAAAGCCTGCAGCCCCCAGGTCTGTGTGGCTACGCAAGCGGTTCCGAAAGAGCTTTAGAACAAGGCATAGTTTTCCCTGCTGGCTCTTTGGGCGTGGGACCAATCTCCAGGCAGATGGCCATTTTTGTGCCTGGCGTGACGCCAAGTGGGAAAGGGTGGTTTTGAGGCTGAAGGCAGCAGGAAAGCCTGCAGCCCCCAGGTCTGTGGGGCTACGCAAGCGGTTCCCAAAGAGCTTTAGAACAAGGCATAGTTTTCCCTGCTGGCTCTTTGGGCGTGGGACCAATCTCCAGGCAGATGGCCATTTTTGGGCCTGGCGTGACGCCAAGTGGGAAAGGGTGGTTTTGAGGCTGAAGGCAGCAGGAAAGCCTGCAGCCCCCAGGTGTGTGGGGCTACGCAAGCGGTTCCCAAAGAGCTTTAGATCAAGGCATAGTTTTCCCTGCTGGCTCTTTGGGCGTGGGACCAATCTCCACAGATAAGGCCATTTTTGGGCCTGGTGCGGCGCCAAGTGGGAAAGGGTGGTTTTGAGGCTGAAGGCAGCAGGAAAGCCTGCAGCCCCCAGGTGTGTGGGGCTACGCAAGCGGTTCCCAAAGAGCTTTCGAACAAGGCATAGTTTTCTCTGCTGGCTCTTTGTGCATGGGACCAATCTCCAGAGACAAGACCATTTTTGTGCCTGGCGCGGCGCCAAGTGGGAAAGGGTGGTTTTGAGGCTGAAGGCAGCAGGAAAGCCTGCAGCCCCCAGGTGTGTGGGGCTACGCAAGCGGTTCCGAAAGAGCTTTAGAACAAGGCATAGTTTTCCCTGCTGGCTCTTTGGGCGTGGCACCCATCTCCAAACATATGGCCATTTTTGGGCCTGGGTCGGCGCCAAGTGGGAAAGGGTGGTTTTGAGGCTGAAGGCAGCAGGAAAGCCTGCAGCCCCCAGGTGTTTGGGGCTACGCAAGCGGTTCCCAAAGAGCTTGAGAACAAGGCATAGTTTTCCCTGCTGGCTCTTTGGGCGTGGGACCAATCTCCAGGCAGATGGCCATTTTTGGGCCTGGCGTGACGCCAAGTGGAAAAGGGTGGTTTTGAGGCTGAAGGCAGCAGGAAAGCCTGCAGCCCCCAGGTCTGTGGGGCTACGCAAGCGGTTCCCAAAGAGCTTTAGAACAAGGCATAGTTTTTCCTGCTGGCTCTTTGTGCATGGGACCAATTTCCAGAGATAATGCCATTTTTGTGCCTGGCGCGGCGCGAAGTGGGAAAGGGTGGTGTGACGCTGAAGGCAGCAGGAAAGCCTGCAGCCCCCAAGTGTGTGGGGCTACGCAAGCGGTTCCCAAAGAGCTTTAGAACAGGGCATAGTTTTCCCTGCTGGCTCTTTGGGCGTGGGACCAGTCTCCAGACAGATGGCCAGTATTGTGACTGGCGCGGCGCCAAGTGGGAAAGGGTGGTTTTGAGGCTGAAGGCAGCAGGAAAGCCTGCAGCCCCCAGGTCTGTGGGGCTAAGCAAGCGGTTCCCAAAGAGCTTTAGAACAAGGCATAGTTTTTCCTGCTGGCTCTTTGTGCATGGGACCAATCTCCAGAGATAATGCCATTTTTGTGCCTGGCGCGGCGCCAAGTGGGAAAGGGTGGTGTGAGGCTGAAGGCAGCAGGAAAGCCTGCAGCCCCCAAGTGTGTGGGGCTACGCAAGCGGTTCCCAAAGAGCTTTAGAACAAGGCATAGTTTTCCCTGCTGGCTCTTTGGGCGTGGGACCAATCTCCAGACAGATGGCCATTTTTGGGCCTAGCGAGGCGCCAAGTGGGAAAGGGTGGTTTTGAGGCTGAAGGCAGCAGGAAAGCCTGCAGCCCCCAGGTGTTTGGGGCTACGCAAGCGGTTCCCAAAGAGCTTGAGAACAAGGCATAGTTTTCCCTGCTGGCTCTTTGGGCGTGGGACCAATCTACAGACAGATGGCCATTTTTGGGCCTGGCGTGACGCCAAGTGGGAAAGGGTGGTTTTGAGGCTGAAGGCAGCAGGAAAGCCCGCAGCCCCCAGGTCTGTGGGGCTACGCAAGCGGTTCCCAAAGAGCTTTAGAACAAGGCATAGTTTTCCCTGCTGGCTCTTTGGGCGTGGGACCAATCTCCAGGCAGATGGCCATTTTTGGGCCTGGCGTGACGCCAAGTGGAAAAGGGTGGTTTTGAGGCTGAAGGCAGCAGGAAAGCCTGCAGCCCCCAGGTGTGTGGGGCTACGCAAGCGGTTCCCAAAGAGCTTTAGAACAAGGCATAGTTTTTCCGGCTGGCTCTTTGTGCATGGGACCAATCTCCAGAGATAATGCCATTTTTGTGCCTGGCGCGGCGCCAAGTGGGAAAGAGTGGTGTGAGGCTGAAGGCAGCAGGAAAGCCTGCAGCCCCCAAGTGTGTGGGGCTACGCAAGCGGTTCCCAAAGAGCTATAGAACAAGGCATAGTTTTCCCTGCTGGCTCCTTGGGCGTGGGACCAATTTCCAGACAGATGGTCATTATTGTGACTGGCGCGGCGCCAAGTGGGAAAGGGTGGTTTTGAGGCTGAAGGCAGCAGGAAAGCCTGCAGCCCCCAGGTGTGTGGGGCTACGCAAGCGGTTCCCAAAGAGCTTGAGAACAAGGCATAGTTTTCCCTGCTGGCTCTTTGGGCGTGGGACCAATCTCCAGACAGATGGCCATTTTTGGGCCTGGCGTGACGCCAAGTGGAAAAGGGTGGTTTTGAGGCTGAAGGCAGCAGGAAACCCTGCAGGCCCCAGGTGTTTGGGGCTACGCAAGCGGTTCCCAAAGAGCTTGAGAACAAGGCATAGTTTTCCCTGCTGGCTCTTTGGGCGTGGGACCAATCTCCAGGCAGATGGCCATTTTTGGGCCTGGCGTGACGCCAAGTGGAAAAGGGTGGTTTTGAGGCTGAAGGCAGCAGGAAAGCCTGCAGCCCCCAGGTGTGTGGGGCTACGCAAGCGGTTCCCAAAGAGCTTTAGAACAAGGCATAGTTTTTCCGGCTGGCTCTTTGTGCATGGGACCAATCTCCAGAGATAATGCCATTTTTGTGCCTGGCGCGGCGCCAAGTGGGAAAGAGTGGTGTGAGGCTGAAGGCAGCAGGAAAGCCTGCAGCCCCCAAGTGTGTGGGGCTACGCAAGCGGTTCCCAAAGAGCTATAGAACAAGGCATAGTTTTCCCTGCTGGCTCCTTGGGCGTGGGACCAATTTCCAGACAGATGGTCATTATTGTGACTGGCGCGGCGCCAAGTGGGAAAGGGTGGTTTTGAGGCTGAAGGCAGCAGGAAAGCCTGCAGCCCCCAGGTGTGTGGGGCTACGCAAGCGGTTCCCAAAGAGCTATAGAACAAGGCATAGTTTTCCCTGCTGGCTCTTTGGGCGTGGGACCAATCTCCAGACAGATGGCCATTTTTGGGCCTGGCGTGACGCCAAGTGGAAAAGGGTGGTTTTGAGGCTGAAGGCAGCAGGAAAGCCTGCAGGCCCCAGGTGTTTGGGGCTACGCAAGCGGTTCCCAAAGAGCTTGAGAACAAGGCATAGTTTTCCCTGCTGGCTCTTTGGGCGTGGGACCAATCTCCAGACAGATGGCCATTTTTGGGCCTGGCGTGACGCCAAGTGGAAAACGGTGGTTTTGAGGCTGAAGGCAGCAGGAAAGCCTGCAGCCCCCAGGTCTGTGGGGCTAAGCAAGCGGTTCCCAAAGAGCTTTAGAACAAGGCATAGTTTTTCCTGCTGGCTCTTTGTGCATGGGACCAATCTCCAGAGATAATGCCATTTTTGTGCCTGGCGCGGCGCCAAGTGGGAAAGGGTGGTGTGAGGCTGAAGGCAGCAGGAAAGCCTGCAGCCCCCAAGTGTGTGGGGCTACGCAAGCGGTTCCCAAAGAGCTTTAGAACAAGGCATAGTTTTCCCTGCTGGCTCTTTCGGCGTGGGACCAATCTCCAGACAGATGGCCATTTTTGGGCCTAGCGAGGCGCCAAGTGGGAAAGGGTGGTTTTGAGGCTGAAGGCAGCAGGAAAGCCTGCAGCCCCCAGGTCTGTGGGGCTACGCAAGCGGTTCCCAAAGAGCTTGAGAACAAGGCATAGTTTTCCCTGCTGGCTCTTTGGGCGTGGGACCAATCTACAGACAGATGGCCATTTTTGGGCCTGGCGTGACGCCAAGTGGGAAAGGGTGGTTTTGAGGCTGAAGGCAGCAGGAAAGCCTGCAGCCCCCAGGTCTGTGGGGCTACGCAAGCGGTTCCCAAAGAGCTTTAGAACAAGGCATAGTTTTCCCTGCTGGCTCTTTGGGCGTGGGACCAATCTCCAGACAGATGGCCATTTTTGGGCCTGGTGTGACGCCAAGTGGAAAAGGGTGGTTTTGAGGCTGAAGGCAGCAGGAAAGCCTGCAGCCCCCAGGTCTGTGGGGCTACGCAAGCGGTTCCCAAAGAGCTTGAGAACAAGGCATAGTTTTCCCTGCTGGCTCTTTGGGCGTGGGACCAATCTCCAGGCAGATGGCCATTTTTGGGCCTGGCGTGACGCCAAGTGGAAAAGGGTGGTTTTGAGGCTGAAGGCAGCAGGAAAGCCTGCAGCCCCCAGGTCTGTGGGCCTACGCAAGCGGTTCCCAAAGAGCTTTAGAACAAGGCATAGTTTTTCCGGCTGGCTCTTTGTGCATGGGACCAATCTCCAGAGATAATGCCATTTTTGTGCCTGGCGCGGCGCCAAGTGGGAAAGAGTGGTGTGAGGCTAAAGGCAGCAGGAAAGCCTGCAGCCCCCAAGTGTGTGGGGCTACGCAAGCGGTTCCCAAAGAGCTATAGAACAAGGCATAGTTTTCCCTGCTGGCTCCTTGGGCGTGGGACCAATTTCCAGACAGATGGTCATTATTGTGACTGGCGCGGCGCCAAGTGGGAAAGGGTGGTTTTGAGGCTGAAGGCAGCAGGAAAGCCTGCAGCCCCCAGGTGTGTGGGGCTACGCAAGCGGTTCCCAAAGAGCTTTAGAACAAGGCATAGTTTTCCCTGCTGGCTCTTTGGGCGTGGGACCAATCTCCAGACAGATGGCCATTTTTGGGCCTGGCGTGACGCCAAGTGGAAAAGGGTGGTTTTGAGGCTGAAGGCAGCAGGAAACCCTGCAGGCCCCAGGTGTTTGGGGCTACGCAAGCGGTTCCCAAAGAGCTTGAGAACAAGGCATAGTTTTCCCTGCTGGCTCTTTGGGCGTGGGACCAATCTCCAGACAGATGGCCATTTTTGGGCCTGGCGTGACGCCAAGTGGAAAACGGTGGTTTTGAGGCTGAAGGCAGCAGGAAAGCCTGCAGCCCCCAGGTCTGTGGGGCTAAGCAAGCGGTTCCCAAAGAGCTTTAGAACAAGGCATAGTTTTTCCTGCTGGCTCTTTGTGCATGGGACCAATCTCCAGAGATAATGCCATTTTTGTGCCTGGCGCGGCGCCAAGTGGGAAAGGGTGGTTTTGAGGCTGAAGGCAGCAGGAAAGCCTGCAGTCCCCAAGTGTGTGGGGCTACGCAAGCGGTTCCCAAAGAGCTTTAGAACAAGGCATAGTTTTCCCTGCTGGCTCTTTGGGCGTGGGACCAATCTCCAGACAGATGGCCATTTTTGGGCCTGGCGTGACGCCAAGTGGGAAAGGGTGGTTTTGAGGCTGAAGGCAGCAGGAAAGCCTGCAGCCCCCAGGTGTGTGGGGCTACGCAAGCGGTTCCCAAAGAGCTTTAGAACAAGGCATAGTTTTCCCTGCTGGCTCTTTGGGCGTGGGACCAATCTCCAGACAGATGGCCATTTTTGGGCCTGGCGTGACGCCAAGTGGGAAAGGGTGGTTTTGAGGCTGAAGGCAGCAGGAAAGCCTGCAGCCCCCAGGTGTGTGGGGCTACGCAAGCGGTTCCCAAAGAGCTTTAGAACAAGGCATAGTTTTCCCTGCTGGCTCTTTGGGCGTGGGACCAATCTCCAGACAGATGGCCATTTTTGGGCCTGGCGTGACGCCAAGTGGAAAAGGGTGGTTTTGAGGCTGAAGGCAGCAGGAAAGCCTGCAGGCCCCAGGTGTTTGGGGCTACGCAAGCGGTTCCCAAAGAGCTTGAGAACAAGGCATAGTTTTCCCTGCTGGCTCTTTGGGCGTGGGACCAATCTCCAGACAGATGGCCATTTTTGGGCCTGGCGTGACGCCAAGTGGAAAACGGTGGTTTTGAGGCTGAAGGCAGCAGGAAAGCCTGCAGCCCCCAGGTCTGTGGGGCTAAGCAAGCGGTTCCCAAAGAGCTTTAGAACAAGGCATAGTTTTTCCTGCTGGCTCTTTGTGCATGGGACCAATCTCCAGAGATAATGCCATTTTTGTGCCTGGCGCGGCGCCAAGTGGGAAAGAGTGGTGTGAGGCTGAAGGCAGCAGGAAAGCCTGCAGCCCCCAAGTGTGTGGGGCTACGCAAGCGGTTCCCAAAGAGCTATAGAACAAGGCATAGTTTTCCCTGCTGGCTCCTTGGGCGTGGGACCAATTTCCAGACAGATGGTCATTATTGTGACTGGCGCGGCGCCAAGTGGGAAAGGGTGGTTTTGAGGCTGAAGGCAGCAGGAAAGCCTGCAGCCCCCAGGTGTGTGGGGCTACGCAAGCGGTTCCCAAAGAGCTTTAGAACAAGGCATAGTTTTCCCTGCTGGCTCTTTGGGCGTGGGACCAATCTACAGACAGATGGCCATTTTTGGGCCTGGCGTGACGCCAAGTGGGAAAGGGTGGTTTTGAGGCTGAAGGCAGCAGGAAAGCCTGCAGCCCCCAGGTCTGTGGGGCTACGCAAGCGGTTCCCAAAGAGCTTTAGAACAAGGCATAGTTTTCCCTGCTGGCTCTTTGGGCGTGGGACCAATCTCCAGACAGATGGCCATTTTTGGGCCTGGCGTGACGCCAAGTGGAAAACGGTGGTTTTGAGGCTGAAGGCAGCAGGAAAGCCTGCAGCCCCCAGGTCTGTGGGGCTAAGCAAGCGGTTCCCAAAGAGCTTTAGAACAAGGCATAGTTTTTCCTGCTGGCTCTTTGTGCATGGGACCAATCTCCAGAGATAATGCCATTTTTGTGCCTGGCGCGGCGCCAAGTGGGAAAGGGTGGTTTTGAGGCTGAAGGCAGCAGGAAAGCCTGCAGTCCCCAAGTGTGTGGGGCTACGCAAGCGGTTCCCAAAGAGCTTTAGAACAAGGCATAGTTTTCCCTGCTGGCTCTTTGGGCGTGGGACCAATCTCCAGACAGATGGCCATTTTTGGGCCTAGCGAGGCGCCAAGTGGGAAAGGGTGGTTTTGAGGCTGAAGGCAGCAGGAAAGCCTGCAGCCCCCAGGTCTGTGGGGCTACGCAAGCGGTTCCCAAAGAGCTTTAGAACAAGGCATAGTTTTCCCTGCTGGCTCTTTGGGCGTGGGACCAATCTACAGACAGATGGCCATTTTTGGGCCTGGCGTGACGCCAAGTGGGAAAGGGTGGTTTTGAGGCTGAAGGCAGCAGGAAAGCCTGCAGCCCCCAGGTGTGTGGGGCTACGCAAGCGGTTCCCAAAGAGCTTTAGAACAAGGCATAGTTTTCCCTGCTGGCTCTTTGGGCGTGGGACCAATCTCCAGACAGATGGCCATTTTTGGGCCTGGCGTGACGCCAAGTGGGAAAGGGTGGTTTTGAGGCTGAAGGCAGCAGGAAAGCCTGCAGCCCCCAGGTGTGTGGGGCTACGCAAGCGGTTCCCAAAGAGCTTTAGAACAAGGCATAGTTTTCCCTGCTGGCTCTTTGGGCGTGGGACCAATCTCCAGGCAGATGGCCATTTTTGGGCCTGGCGTGACGCCAAGTGGGAAAGGGTGGTTTTGAGGCTGAAGGCAGCAGGAAAGCCTGCAGCCCCCAGGTGTGTGGGGCTACGCAAGCGGTTCCCAAAGAGCTTTAGAACAAGGCATAGTTTTCCCTGCTGGCTCTTTGGGCGTGGGACCAATCTCCAGACAGATGGCCATTTTTGGGCCTGGCGCGGCGCCAAGTGGGAAAGGGTGGTTTTGAGGCTGAAGGCAGCAGGAAAGCCTGCAGCCCCCAGGTGTGTGGGGCTACGCAAGCGGTTCCCAAAGAGCTTTAGAACAAGGCATAGTTTTCCCTGCTGGCTCTTTGGGCGTGGGACCAATCTCCAGACAGATGGCCATTTTTGGGCCTGGCGTGACGCCAAGTGGGAAAGGGTGGTTTTGAGGCTGAAGGCAGCAGGAAAGCCTGCAGCCCCCAGGTGTGTGGGGCTACGCAAGCGGTTCCCAAAGAGCTTTAGAACAAGGCATAGTTTTCCCTGCTGGCTCTTTGGGCGTGGGACCAATCTCCAGGCAGATGGCCATTTTTGGGCCTGGCGTGACGCCAAGTGGGAAAGGGTGGTTTTGAGGCTGAAGGCAGCAGGAAAGCCTGCAGCCCCCAGGTGTGTGGGGCTACGCAAGCGGTTCCCAAAGAGCTTTAGAACAAGGCATAGTTTTCCCTGCTGGCTCTTTGGGCGTGGGACCAATCTCCAGACAGATGGCCATTTTTGGGCCTTGCGCGGCGCCAAGTGGGAAAGGGTGGTTTTGAGGCTGAAGGCAGCAGGAAAGCCTGCAGCCCCCAGGTCTGTGGGGCTACACAAGCGGTTCCCAAAGAGCTTGAGAACAAGGCATAGTTTTCCCTGCTGGCTCTTTGGGCGTGGGACCAATCTCTAAACCGATGGCCATTTTTGGGCCTGGCGCGGCGCCAAGTGGGAAGGGGTGGTTTTGAGGCTGAAGGCAGCAGGAAAGCCTGCAGCCCCCAGGTCTGTGGGGCTACGCAAGCGGTTCCCAAAGACCTTTAGAACAAGGCATAGTTTTCCCTGCTGGCTCTTTGGGCGTGGGACCAATCTCCAGACAGATGGCCATTTTTGTGCCTGGCGTGACGCCAAGTGGGAAAGGGTGGTTTTGAGGCTGAAGGCAGCAGGAAAGCCTGCAGCCCCCAGGTCTGTGGGGCTACGCAAGCGGTTCCCAAAGAGCTTTAGAGCAAGGCATAGTTTTCCCTGCTGGCTCTTTGGGCGTGGGACCAATCTCCAGACAGATGGCCATTTTTGTGCCTGGCGTGACGCCAAGTGGGAAAGGGTGGTTTTGAGGCTGAAGGCAGCAGGAAAGCCTGCAGCCCCCAGGTCTGTGGGGCTACGCAAGCGGTTCCCAAAGGGCTTTAGAACAAGGCATAGTTTTCCCTGCTGGCTCTTTGGGCGTGGGACCAATCTCCAGACAGATGGCCATTTTTGGGCCTGGCGTGACGCCAAGTGGGAAAGGGTGGTTTTGAGTCTGAAGGCAGCAGGAAAGCCTGCAGCCCCCAGGTGTGTGGGGCTACGCAAGCGGTTCCCAAAGAGCTTTCGAACAAGGCATAGTTTTCCCTGCTGTCTCTTTGGGCGTGGCACCAATCTCCAGACAGATGGCCATTATAGTGACTGGCGCGGCGCCAAGTGGGAAAGGGTGGTTTTGAGGCTGAAGGCAGCAGGAAAGCCTGCAGCCCCCAGGTTTGTGGGGCTACGCAAGCGGTTCCCAAAGAGCTTTAGAACAAGGCATAGTTTTCCCTGCTGGCTCTTTGGGCGTGGGACCAATCTCCAGGCAGATGGCCATTTTTGGGCCTCGCGTGACGCCAAGTGGAAAAGGGTGGTTTTGAGGCTGAAGGCAGCAGGAAAGCCTGCAGCCCCCAGGTGTGTGGGGCTACGCAAGCGGTTCCGAAAGAGCTTTAGAACAAGGCATAGTTTTCCCTGCTGGCTCTTTGGGCGTGGCACCCATCTCCAAACATATGGCCATTTTTGGGCCTGGGTCGGCGCCAAGTGGGAAAGGGTGGTTTTGAGGCTTAAGGCAGCAGGAAAGCCTGCAGCCCCCAGGTGTGTGGGGCTACGCAAGCGGTTCCCAAAGAGCTTTAGAACAAGGCATAGTTTTCCCTGCTGGCTCTTTGGGCGTGGGACCAATCTCCAGACAGATGGCCATTTTTGTGCCTGGCGCGGCGCCAAGTGGGAAAGGGTGGTTTTGAGTCTGAAGGCAGCAGGAAAGCCTGCAGCCCCCAGGTGTGTGGGACTACGCAAGCGGTTCCCAAGGAGCTTTAGAACAAGGCATAGTTTTCCCTGCTGGCTCTTTGGGCGTGGGACCAATCTCCAGAGATAAGGCCATTTTTGTGTCTGGCGCGGCGCCAAGTGGGAAAGGGTGGTTTTGAGGCTGAAGGCAGCAGGAAAGCCTGCAGCCCCCAGGTGTGTGGGGCTACGCAAGCGGTTCCCTAAGAGCTTTAGAACAAGGCATAGTTTTCCCTGCTGGCTCTTTGGGCGTGGGACCAATCTCCACACGGATGGCCTTTTTTCGGCCTGGCGCGGCGCCAAGTGGGAAAGGGTGGTTTTGAGGCTGAAGGCAGCAGGAAAGCCTGCAGCCCCCAGGTGTTTGGGGCTACGCAAGCGGTTCCCAAAGAGCTTTAGAACAAGGCATAGTTTTCCCTGCTGGCTCTTTGGGCGTGTGAACAATCTCCAGACAGATGGCCATTTTTGGGCCTGGGTCGGCGCCAAGTGGGAAAGGGTGGTTTTGAGGCTTAAGGCAGCAGGAAAGCCTGCAGCCCCCAGGTCTGTGGGGCTACGCAAGCGGTTCCCAAAGAGCTTGAGAACAAGGCATAGTTTTCCCTGCTGGCTCTTTGGGCATGGGACCAATCTCCAGACAGATGGCCATTTTTGGGCCTAGAGCGGCGCCAAGTGGGAAAGGGTGGTTTTGAGGCTGAAGGCAGCAGGAAAGCCTGCAGCCCCCAGGTGTGTGGGGCTACGCAAGCGGTTCCCAAAGAGCTTTAGAACAAGGCATAGTTTTCCCTGCTGGCTCTTTGGGCGTGTCACCCATCTCCAGACATATGGCCATTTTTGGGCCTGGCGCGGCACCAAGTGGGAAAGGGTGGTTTTGAGGCTGGAGGCAGCAGGAAAGCCTGCAGCCCCAGGTGTGTGGGGCTACGCAAGCGGTTCCCAAAGAGCTTTAGAACAAGGCATAGTTTTCCCTGCTGGCTCTTTGGGCGTGTGAACAATCTCCAGACAGATGGCCATTGTTGTGCCTGGCGCGGCGCCAAGTGGGAAAGGGTGGTTTTGAGGCTGAAGGCAGCAGGAAAGCCTGCAGCCCCCAGGTCTGTGGGGCTACGCAAGCGGTTCCCAAAGAGGTATAGAACAAGGCATAGTTTTCCCTGCTGGCTCTTTGGGCGTGGGACCAATCTCCAGAGATAAGGCCATTTTTGTGTCTGGCGTGGCGCCAAGTGGGAAAGGGTGGTTTTGAGGCTGAAGGCAGCAGGAAAGCCTGCAGCCCCCAGGTCTGTGGGGCTACGCAAGCGGTTCCCAAAGCGCTATAGAACAAGGCATAGTTTTCCCTGCTGGCTCTTTGGGCGTGGGACCAATCTCCAGACAGATGGCCATTTTTGGGCCTGGTGCGGCGCCAAGTGGGAAAGGGTGGTTTTGAGGCTGAAGGCAGCAGGAAAGCCTGCAGCCCCCAAGTGTGTGGGGCTACGCAAGCGGTTCCCAAAGAGCTTTAGAACAAGGCATAGTTTTCCCTGCTTGCTCTTTGTGCATGTGACCAATCTCCACAGATAAGGCCATTTTTGGGCCTGGCGCGGCGCCAAGTGGGAAAGGGTGGTTTTGAGGCTGAAGGCAGCAGGAAAGCCTGCAGCCCCCAGGTGTGTGGGGCTACGCAAGTGGTTCCCAAAGAGCTTTAGAACAAGGCATAGTTTTCCCTGCTGGCTCTTTGAGCGTGGGACCAATCTCCAGACAGATGGCCATTTTTGGGCCTGGCGCGGCGCCAAGTGGGAAAGGGTGGTTTTGAGGCTGAAGGCAGCAGGAAAGCCTGCAGCCCCCAGGTCTGTGGGGCTACGCAAGCGGTTCCCAAAGAGCTTTAGAACAAGGCATAGTTTTCCCTGCTGGCTCTTTGGGCGTGGCACCCATCTCCAGACATATGGCCATTTTTGGGCCTGGCGCGGCGCCAAGTGGGAAAGGGTGGTTTTGAGGCTGAAGGCAGCAGGAAAGCCTGCAGCCCCCAGGTGTGTGGGGCTACGCAAGCGGTTCCCAAAGAGCTTTAGAACAAGGCATAGTTTTCCCTGCTGGCTCTTTGGGCGTGGGACCAATCTCCAGACAGATGGCCATTTTTGTGTCTGCCGCGGCGCCAAGTGGGAAAGGGTGGTTTTGAGGCTGAAGGCAGCAGGAAAGCCTGCAGCCCCCAGGTCTGTGGGGCTACGCAAGCGGTTCCCAAAGCGCTATAGAACAAGGCATAGTTTTCCCTGCTGGCTCTTTGGGCGTGGGACCAATCTCCAGACAGATGGCCATTTTTGTGTCTGGCGCGGCGCCAAGTGGGAAAGGGTGGTTTTGAGGCTGAAGGCAGCAGGAAAGCCTGCAGCCCCCAGGTGTGTGGGGCTACGCAAGCGGTTCCCAAAGAGCTTGAGAACAAGGCATAGTTTTCCCTGCTGGCTCTTTGGGCGTGGGACCAATCTCCAGAAAGATGGCCATTTTTGGGCCTGGCGTGGCGCCAAGTGGGAAAGGGTGGTTTTGAGGCTGAAGGCAGCAGGAAAGCCTGCAGCCCCCAGGTGTTTGGGGCTACGCAAGCGGTTCCCAAGGAGCTTTAGAACAAGGCATAGTTTTCCCTGCTGGCTCTTTGGGCGTGAGACCAATCTCCAGAGATAAGGCCATTTTTGGGCCTGGCGCGGCACCAAGTGGGAAAGGGTGGTTTTGAGGCTGGAGGCAGCAGGAAAGCCTGCAGCCCCAGGTGTGTGGGGCTACGCAAGCGGTTCCCAAAGAGCTTTAGAACAAGGCATAGTTTTCCCTGCTGGCTCTTTGGGCGTGTGAACAATCTCCAGACAGATGGCCATTTTTGTGTCTGGCGCGGCGCCAAGTGGGAAAGGGTGGTTTTGAGGCTGAAGGCAGCAGGAAAGCCTGCAGCCCCCAGGTCTGTGGGGCTACGCAAGCGGTTCCCAAAGAGCTATAGAACAAGGCATAGTTTTCCCTGCTGGCTCTTTGGGCGTGGGACCAATGTCCAGACAGATGGCCATTTTTGGGCCTGGCGTGACGCCAAGTGGAAAAGGGTGGTTTTGAGGCTGAAGGCAGCAGGAAAGCCTGCAGCCCCCAGGTGTGTGGAGCTACGCAAGCGGTTCCCAAAGAGCTTTAGAACAAGGCATAGTTTTCCCTGCTGGCTCTTTGGGCGTGGGACCAATCTCCAGACAGATGTCCATTTTTGGGCCTGGTGCGGCGCCAAGTGGGAAAGGGTGGTTTTGAGGCTGAAGGCAGCAGGAAAGCCTGCAGCCCCCAAGTGTGTGGGGCTACGCAAGCGGTTCCCAAAGAGCTTTAGAACAAGGCATAGTTTTCCCTGCTTGCTCTTTGTGCATGTGACCAATCCCCACAGATAAGGCCATTTTTGGGCCTGGCGCGGCGCCAAGTGGGAAAGGGTGGTTTTGAGGCTGAAGGCAGCAGGAAAGCCTGCAGCCCCCAGGTGTGTGGGGCTACGCAAGCGGTTCCCAAAGAGCTTTAGAACAAGGCATAGTTTTCCCTGCTGGCTCTTTGAGCGTGGGACCAATCTCCAGACAGATGGCCATTTTTGGGCCTAGCGAGGCGCCAAGTGGGAAAGGGTGGTTTTGAGGCTGAAGGCAGCAGGAAAGCCTGCAGCCCCCAGGTCTGTGGGGCTACGCAAGCGGTTCCCAAAGAGCTTTAGAACAAGGCATAGTTTTCCCTGCTGGCTCTTTGGGCGTGGCACCCATCTCCAGACATATGGCCATTTTTGTGTCTGGCGCGGCGCCAAGTGGGAAAGGGTGGTTTTGAGGCTGAAGGCAGCAGGAAAGCCTGCAGCCCCCAGGTGTGTGGGGCTACGCAAGCGGTTCCCAAAGAGCTTTAGAACAAGGCATAGTTTTCCCTGCTTGCTCTTTGTGCATGTGACCAATCTCCACAGATAAGGCCATTTTTGGGCCTGGCGTGGCGCCAAGTGGGAAAGGGTGGTTTTGAGGCTGAAGGCAGCAGGAAAGCCTGCAGCCCCCAGGTGTGTGGGGCTACGCAAGCGGTTCCCAAAGAGCTTTAGAACAAGGCATAGTTTTTCCTGCTTGCTCTTTGTGCATGTGACCAATCTCCACAGATAAGGCCATTTTTGGGCCTGGTCCGGCGCCAAGTGGGAAGGGGTGGTTTTGAGGCTGAAGGCAGCAGGAAAGCCTGCAGCCCCCAGGTCTGTGGGGCTACGCAAGCGGTTCCCAAAGAGCTTTAGAACAAGGCATAGTTTTCCCTGCTGGCTCTTTGGGCGTGGGACCAATCTCCAGAGATAAGACCATTTTTGGGCCTGGCGCGGCGCCAAGTGGGAAAGGGTGGTTTTGAGGCTGAAGGCAGCAGGAAAGCCTGCAGCCCCCAGGTGTGTGGGGCTACGCAAGCGGTTCCCAAAGAGCTTTAGAACAAGGCATACTTTTCCCTGCTGGCTCTTTGTGCATGGGACCAATCTCCACACGGATGGCCTTTTTTCGGCCTGGCGCGGCGCCAAGTGGGAAAGGGTGGTGTGAGGCTGAAGGCAGCAGGAAAGCCTGCAGCCCCCAAGTGTGTGGGGCTACGCAAGCGGTTCCGAAAGAGCTTAAGAACAAGGCATAGTTTTCCCTGCTGGTTTTTTGGGCGTGGGACCAATCTCCAGACAGATGGCCATTGTTGTGCCTGGCGCGGCGCCAAGTGGGAAAGGGTGGTTTTGAGGCTGAAGGCAGCAGGAAACCCTGCAGCCCCCAGGTGTGTGGGGCTACGCAAGCGGTTCCCAAAGAGCTTTAGAACAAGGCATAGTTTTCCCTGCTGGCTCTTTGGGCGTGGGACCAATCTCCAGGCAGATGGCCATTTTTGGGCCTGGGTCGGCGCCATGTGGGAAAGGGTGGTTTTGAGGCTTAAGGCAGCAGGAAAGCCTGCAGCCCCCAGGTGTGTGGGGCTACGCAAGCGGTTCCCAAAGAGCTTGAGAACAAGGCATAGTTTTCCCTGCTGGCTCTTTGGGCGTGGGACCAATCTCCAGAAAGATGGCCATTTTTGGGCCTGGCGTGGCGCCAAGTGGGAAAGGGTGGTTTTGAGGCTGAAGGCAGCAGGAAAGCCTGCAGCCCCCAGGTGTTTGGGGCTACGCAAGCGGTTCCCAAGGAGCTTTAGAACAAGGCATAGTTTTCCCTGCTGGCTCTTTGGGCGTGAGACCAATCTCCAGAGATAAGGCCATTTTTGGGCCTGGCGCGGCACCAAGTGGGAAAGGGTGGTTTTGAGGCTGGAGGCAGCAGGAAAGCCTGCAGCCCCAGGTGTGTGGGGCTACGCAAGCGGTTCCCAAAGAGCTTTAGAACAAGGCATAGTTTTCCCTGCTGGCTCTTTGGGCGTGTGAACAATCTCCAGACAGATGGCCATTTTTGTGTCTGGCGCGGCGCCAAGTGGGAAAGGGTGGTTTTGAGGCTGAAGGCAGCAGGAAAGCCTGCAGCCCCCAGGTCTGTGGGGCTACGCAAGCGGTTCCCAAAGAGCTATAGAACAAGGCATAGTTTTCCCTGCTGGCTCTTTGGGCGTGGGACCAATGTCCAGACAGATGGCCATTTTTGGGCCTGGCGTGACGCCAAGTGGAAAAGGGTGGTTTTGAGGCTGAAGGCAGCAGGAAAGCCTGCAGCCCCCAGGTGTGTGGAGCTACGCAAGCGGTTCCCAAAGAGCTTTAGAACAAGGCATAGTTTTCCCTGCTGGCTCTTTGGGCGTGGGACCAATCTCCAGACAGATGTCCATTTTTGGGCCTGGTGCGGCGCCAAGTGGGAAAGGGTGGTTTTGAGGCTGAAGGCAGCAGGAAAGCCTGCAGCCCCCAAGTGTGTGGGGCTACGCAAGCGGTTCCCAAAGAGCTTTAGAACAAGGCATAGTTTTCCCTGCTTGCTCTTTGTGCATGTGACCAATCTCCACAGATAAGGCCATTTTTGGGCCTGGCGCGGCGCCAAGTGGGAAAGGGTGGTTTTGAGGCTGAAGGCAGCAGGAAAGCCTGCAGCCCCCAGGTGTGTGGGGCTACGCAAGCGGTTCCCAAAGAGCTTTAGAACAAGGCATAGTTTTCCCTGCTGGCTCTTTGAGCGTGGGACCAATCTCCAGACAGATGGCCATTTTTGGGCCTAGCGAGGCGCCAAGTGGGAAAGGGTGGTTTTGAGGCTGAAGGCAGCAGGAAAGCCTGCAGCCCCCAGGTCTGTGGGGCTACGCAAGCGGTTCCCAAAGAGCTTTAGAACAAGGCATAGTTTTCCCTGCTGGCTCTTTGGGCGTGGCACCCATCTCCAGACATATGGCCATTTTTGGGCCTGGCGCGGCGCCAAGTGGGAAAGGGTGGTTTTGAGGCTGAAGGCAGCAGGAAAGCCTGCAGCCCCCAGGTCTGTGGGGCTACGCAAGCGGTTCCCAAAGCGCTATAGAACAAGGCATAGTTTTCCCTGCTGGCTCTTTGGGCGTGGGACCAATCTCCAGACAGATGGCCATTTTTGTGTCTGGCGTGGCGCCAAGTGGGAAAGGGTGGTTTTGAGGCTGAAGGCAGCAGGAAAGCCTGCAGCCCCCAGGTGTGTGGGGCTACGCAAGCGGTTCCCAAAGAGCTTTAGAACAAGGCATAGTTTTCCCTGCTTGCTCTTTGTGCATGTGACCAATCTCCACAGATAAGGCCATTTTTGGGCCTGGCGTGGCGCCAAGTGGGAAAGGGTGGTTTTGAGGCTGAAGGCAGAAGGAAAGCCTGCAGCCCCCAGGTGTGTGGGGCTACGCAAGCGGTTCCCAAAGAGCTTTAGAACAAGGCATAGTTTTCCCTGCTTGCTCTTTGTGCATGTGACCAATCTCCACAGATAAGGCCATTTTTGGGCCTGGTCCGGCGCCAAGTGGGTAGGGGTGGTTTGGAGGCTGAAGGCAGCAGGAAAGCCTGCAGCCCCCAGGTGTGTGGGGCTACGCAAGCGGTTCCCAAAGAGCTTTAGAACAAGGCATAGTTTTCCCTGCTGGCTCTTTGGGCGTGGGACCAATCTCCAGAGATAAGACCATTTTTGGGCCTGGCGCGGCGCCAAGTGGGAAAGGGTGGTTTTGAGGCTGAAGGCAGCAGGAAAGCCTGCAGCCCCCAGGTGTGTGGGGCTACGCAAGCGGTTCCCAAAGAGCTATAGAACAAGGCATAGTTTTCCCTGCTGGCTCTTTGGGCGTGGCACCCATCTCCAGACATATGGCCATTTTTGGGCCTGGGTCGGCGCCAAGTGGGAAAGGGTGGTTTTGAGGCTTAAGGCAGCAGGAAAGCTTGCAGCCCCCAGGTGTGTGGGGCTACGCAAGCGGTTCCCAAAGAGCTTTAGAACAAGGCATAGTTTTCCCTGCTGGATCTTTGGGCGTGGGACCAATCTCCAGACAGATGGCCATTTTTGGGCCTGGCGTGACGCCAAGTGGAAAAGGGTGGTTTTGAGGCTGAAGGCAGCAGGAAAGCCTGCAGCCCCCAGGTCTGTGGGGCTACGCAAGCGGTTCCCAAAGAGCTTGAGAACAAGGCATAGTTTTCCCTGCTGGCTCTTTGGGCATGGGAACAATCTCCACACGGATGGCCTTTTTTTGGCCTGGCGCGGCGCCAAGTGGGAAAGGGTGGTGTGAGGCTGAAGGCAGCAGGAAAGTCTGCAGCCCCCAAGTGTGTGGGGCTACGCAAGCGGTTCCGAAAGAGTTTTAGAACAAGGCATAGTTTTCCCTGCTGGCTCTTTGGGCGTGGGACCAATCTCCAGACAGATGGCCATTGTTGTGCCTGGCGCGGCGCCAAGTGGGAAAGGGTGGTTTTGAGGCTGAAGGCAGCAGGAAAGCCTGCAGCCCCCAGGTCTGTGGGGCTACGCAAGCGGTTCCCAAAGAGCTTGAGAACAAGGCATAGTTTTCCCTGCTGGCTCTTTGGGCATGGGAACAATCTCCACACGGATGGCCTTTTTTCGGCCTGGCGCGGCGCCAAGTGGGAAAGGGTGGTGTGAGGCTGAAGGCAGCAGGAAAGTCTGCAGCCCCCAAGTGTGTGGGGCTACGCAAGCGGTTCCGAAAGAGTTTTAGAACAAGGCATAGTTTTCCCGGCTGGCTCTTTGGGCGTGGGACCAATCTCCAGACAGATGGCCATTTTTGGGCCTAGCGAGGCGCCAAGTGGGAAAGGGTGGTTTTGAGGCTGAAGGCAGCAGGAAAGCCTGCAGCCCCCAGGTCTGTGGGGCTACGCAAGCGGTTCCCAAAGAGCTTTAGAACAAGGCATAGTTTTCCCTGCTGGCACTTTGGGCGTGGCACCCATCTCCAGACATATGGCCATTTTTGGGCCTGGCGCGGTGCCAAGTGGGAAAGGGTGGTTTTGAGGCTGAAGGCAGCAGGAAAGCCTGCAGCCCCCAGGTCTGTGGGGCTACGCAAGCGGTTCCCAAAGAGCTTTAGAACAAGGCATAGTTTTCCCTGCTGGCTCTTTGGGCGTGGCACCCGTCTCCAGACATATGGCCATTTTTGGGCCTGGCGCGGCGCCAAGTGGGAAAGGGTGGTTTTGAGGCTGAAGGCAGCAGGAAAGCCTGCAGCCCCCAGGTCTGTGGGGCTACGCAAGCGGTTCCCAAAGAGCTTTAGAACAAGGCATAGTTTTCCCTGCTGGCTCTTTGGGCGTGGGACCAATCTCCAGACAGATGGCCATTGTTGTGCCTGGCGCGGCGCCAAGTGGGAAAGGGTGGTTTTGAGGCTGAAGGCAGCAGGAAAGCCTGCAGCCCCCAGGTCTGTGGGGCTACGCAAGCGGTTCCCAAAGAGCTTTAGAACAAGGCATAGTTTTCCCTGCTGGCTCTTTGGGCGTGGGACCAATCTCCAGACAGATGGCCATTTTTGTGCCTGGCGCGGCGCCAAGTGGGAAAGGGTGGTTTTGAGGCTGAAGGCAGCAGGAAAGCCTGCAGCCCCCAGGTGTGTGGGGCTACGCAAGCGGTTCCCAAAGAGCTATAGAACAAGGCATATTTTTCCCTGCTGGCTCTTTGGGCGTGGGACCAGTCTCCAGACCGATGGCCATTTTTGTTCCTGGCGCGGCGCCAAGTGGGAAAGGGTGGTTTTGAGGCTGAAGGCAGCAGGAAAGCCTGCAGCCCCCAGGTGTGTGGGGCTACGCAAGCGGTTCCCAAAGAGCTATAGAACAAGGCATAGTTTTCCCTGCTGGCTCCTTGGGCGTGGGACCAATTTACCGACAGATGGCCATTATTGTGACTGGCGCGGCGCCAAGTGGGAAAGGGTGGTGTGAGGCTGAAGGCAGCAGGAAAGCCTGCAGCCCCCAGGTGTGTGGGGCTACGCAAGCGGTTCCCAAAGAGCTTTAGAACAAGGCATAGTTTTCCCTGCTGGCTCTTTGGGCGTGGGACCAATCTCCAGACAGATGGCCATTTTTCGGCTTGGCGTGACGCCAAGTGGAAAAGGGTGGTTCTGAGGCTGAAGGCAGCAGGAAAGCCTGCAGCCCCCAGGTGTTTGGGGCTACGCAAGCGGTTCCCAAAGAGCTTGAGAACAAGGCATAGTTTTCCCTGCTGGCTCTTTGGGCGTGGGACCAATCTCCAGGCAGATGGCCATTTTTGGGCCTGGCGTGACGCCAAGTGGGAAAGGGTGGTTTTGAGGCTGAAGGCAGCAGGAAAGCCTGCAGCCCCCAGGTGTGTGGGGCTACGCAAGCGGTTCCCAAAGAGCTTTCGAACAAGGCATAGTTTTCCCTGCTGGCTCTTTGTGCATGGGACCAATCTCCAGAGATAAGGCCATTTTTGTGCCTGGCGCGGCGCCAAGTGGGAAAGGGTGGTGTGAGGCTGAAGGCAGCAGGAAAGCCTGCAGCCCCCAGGTGTGTGGGGCTACGCAAGCGGTTCCCAAAGAGCTTGAGAACAAGGCATAGTTTTCCCTGCTGGCTCTTTGGGCATGGGAACAATCTCCACACGGATGGCCCTTTTTCGGCCTGGTGCGGCGCCAAGTGGGAAAGGGTGGTGTGAGGCTGAAGGCAGCAGGAAAGCCTGCAGCCCCCAAGTGTGTGGGGCTACGCAAGCGGTTCCGAAAGAGCTTTAGAACAAGGCATAGTTTTCCCTGCTGGCTCTTTGGGCGTGGGACCAATCTCCAGACAGATGGCCATTTTTGGGCCTAGCAAGGCGCCAAGTGGGAAAGGGTGGTTTTGAGGCTGAAGGCAGCAGGAAAGCCTGCAGCCCCGAGGTCTGTGGGGCTACGCAAGCGGTTCCCAAAGAGCTATACAACAAGGTATAGTTTTCCCTGCTGGCTCTTTGGGCGTGGGACCAGTCTCCAGACATATGGCCATTTTTGGGCCTGGCGCGGCACCAAGTGGGAAAGGGTGGTTTTGAGGCTGAAGGCAGCAGGAAAGCCTGCAGCCCCGAGGTCTGTGGGGCTACGCAAGCGGTTCCCAAAGAGCTATAGAACAAGGCATAGTTTTCCCTGCTGGCTCCTTGGGCGTGGGACCAATTTACCGACAGATGGCCATTATTGTGACTGGCGCGGCGCCAAGTGGGAAAGGGTGGTTTTGAGGCTGAAGGCAGCAGGAAAGCCTGCAGCCCCCAGGTGTGTGGGGCTACGCAAGCGGTTCCCAAAGAGCTATAGAACAAGGCATAGTTTTCCCTGCTGGCTCTTTGGGCGTGGGACCAATCTCCAGACAGATGGCCATTTTTGGGCCCGGCGTGACGCCAAGTGGGAAAGGGTGGTTTTGAGGCTGAAGGCAGCAGGAAAGCCTGCAGCCCCCAGGTCTGTGGGGCTACGCAAGCGGTTCCCAAAGAGCTTTAGAACAAGGCATAGTTTTTCCTGCTGGCTCTTTGTGCATGGGACCAATCTCCAGAGATAATGCCATTTTTGTGCTTGGCGCGGCGCGAAGTGGGAAAGGGTGGTGTGAGGCTGAAGGCAGCAGGAAAGCCTGCAGCCCCCAAGTGTGTGGGGCTACGCAAGCGGTTCCGAAAGAGCTTTAGAACAAGGCATAGTTTTCCCTGCTGGCTCTTTGGGCGTGGGACCAATCTCCAGACAGATGGCCATTTTTGGGCCTAGCGAAGCGCCAAGTGGGAAAGGGTGGTTTTGAGGCTGAAGGCAGCAGGAAAGCCTGCAGCCCCCAGGTCTGTGGGGCTACGCAAGCGGTTCCCAAAGAGCTTTAGAACAAGGCATAGTTTTCCCTGCTGGCTCTTTGGGCGTGGGACCAATCTCCAGACAGATGGCCATTGTTGTGCCTGGCGCGGCGCCAAGTGGGAAAGGGTGGTGTGAGGCTGAAGGCAGCAGGAAAGCCTGCAGCCCCCAGGTCTGTGGGGCTACGCAAGCGGTTCCCAAAGAGCTTTAGAACAAGGCATAGTTTTCCCTGCTGGCTCTTTGGGCGTGGGACCAGTCTCCAGACAGATGGCCATTTTTGTTCCTGGCGCGGCGCCAAGTGGGAAAGGGTGGTTTTGAGGCTGAAGGCAGCAGGAAAGCCTGCAGCCCCCAGGTGTGTGGGGCTACGCAAGCGGTTCCCAAAGAGCTATAGAACAAGGCATAGTTTTCCCTGCTGGCTCCTTGGGCGTGGGACCAATTTACCGACAGATGGCCATTATTGTGACTGGCGCGGCGCCAAGTGGGAAAGGGTGGTTTTGAGGCTGAAGGCAGCAGGAAAGCCTGCAGCCCCCAGGTGTGTGGGGCTACGCAAGCGGTTCCCAAAGAGCTTTAGAACAAGGCATAGTTTTCCCTGCTGGCTCTTTGGGCATGGGACCAATCTCCAGACAGATGGCCATTTTTCGGCTTGGCGTGACGCCAAGTGGAAAAGGGTGGTTCTGAGGCTGAAGGCAGCAGGAAAGCCTGCAGCCCCCAGGTGTGTGGGGCTACGCAAGCGGTTCCCAAAGAGCTTGAGAACAAGGCATAGTTTTCCCTGCTGGCTCTTTGGGCGTGGGACCAATCTCCAGGCAGATGGCCATTTTTGGGCCTGGCGTGACGCCAAGTGGAAAAGGGTGGTTTTGAGGCTGAAGGCAGCAGGAAAGCCTGCAGCCCCCAGGTGTTTGGGGCTACGCAAGCGGTTCCCAAAGAGCTTGAGAACAAGGCATAGTTTTCCCTGCTGGCTCTTTGGGCGTGGGACCAATCTCCAGGCAGATGGCCATTTTTGGGCCTGGCGTGACGCCAAGTGGGAAAGGGTGGTTTTGAGGCTGAAGGCAGCAGGAAAGCCTGCAACCCCCAGGTGTGTGGGGCTACGCAAGCGGTTCCCAAAGAGCTTGAGAACAAGGCATAGTTTTCCCTGCTGGCTCTTTGGGCGTGGGACCAATCTCCAGACAGATGGCCATTTTTGGGCCCGGCGCGACGCCAAGTGGGAAAGGGTGGTTTTGAGGCTGAAGGCAGCAGGAAAGCCTGCAGCCCCCAGGTGTGTGGGGCTACGCAAGCGGTTCCCAAAGAGCTTTAGAACAAGGCATAGTTTTTCCTGCTGGCTCTTTGTGCATGGGACCAATCTCCAGAGATAATGCCATTTTTGTGCTTGGCGCGGCGCGAAGTGGGAAAGGGTGGTGTGAGGCTGAAGGCAGCAGGAAAGCCTGCAGCCCCCAAGTGTGTGGGGCTACGCAAGCGGTTCCGAAAGAGCTTTAGAACAAGGCATAGTTTTCCCTGCTGGCTCTTTGGGCGTGGGACCAATCTCCAGACAGATGGCCATTTTTGGGCCTAGCGAAGCGCCAAGTGGGAAAGGGTGGTTTTGAGGCTGAAGGCAGCAGGAAAGCCTGCAGCCCCCAGGTGTGTGGGGCTACGCAAGCGGTTCCCAAAGAGCTTTAGAACAAGGCATAGTTTTCCCTGCTGGCTCTTTGGGCGTGGGACCAATCTCCAGACAGATGGCCATTGTTGTGCCTGGCGCGGCGCCAAGTGGGAAAGGGTGGTTTTGAGGCTTAAGGCAGCAGGAAAGCCTGCAGCCCCCAGGTCTGTGGGGCTACGCAAGCGGTTCCCAAAGAGCTTTAGAACAAGGCATAGTTTTCCCTGCTGGCTCTTTGGGCGTGGGACCAATCTCCAGACAGATGGCCATTTTTGTGCCTGGCGCGGCGCCAAGTGGGAAAGGGTGGTTTTGAGGCTGAAGGCAGCAGGAAAGCCTGCAGCCCCCAGGTGTGTGGGGCTACGCAAGCGGTTCCCAAAGAGCTATAGAACAAGGCATATTTTTCCCTGCTGGCTCTTTGGGCGTGGGACCAGTCTCCAGACCGATGGCCATTTTTGTTCCTGGCGCGGCGCCAAGTGGGAAAGGGTGGTTTTGAGGCTGAAGGCAGCAGGAAAGCCTGCAGCCCCCAGGTCTGTGGGGCTACGCAAGCGGTTCCCAAAGAGCTTTAGAACAAGGCATAGTTTTCCCTGCTGGCTCCTTGGGCGTGGGACCAATTTACCGACAGATGGCCATTCTTGTGACTGGCGCGGCGCCAAGTGGGAAAGGGTGGTTTTGAGGCTGAAGGCAGCAGGAAAGCCTGCAGCCCCCAGGTCTGTGGGGCTACGCAAGCGGTTCCCAAAGAGCTTTAGAACAAGGCATAGTTTTCCCTGCTGGCTCTTTGGGCGTGGGACCAATCTCCAGGCAGATGGCCATTTTTGGGCCTGGCGTGACGCCAAGTGGGAAAGGGTGGTTTTGAGGCTGAAGGCAGCAGGAAAGCCTGCAGCCCCCAGGTGTGTGGGGCTACGCAAGCGGTTCCCAAAGAGCTTTAGAACAAGGCATAGTTTTCCCTGCTGGCTCTTTGTGCATGGGAACAATCTCCAGAGATAAGGCCATTTTTGTGCCTGGCGCGGCGCCAAGTGGGAAAGGGTGGTGTGAGGCTGAAGGCAGCAGGAAAGCCTGCAGCCCCCAAGTGTGTGGGGCTACGCAAGCGGTTCCGAAAGAGCTTTAGAACAAGGCATAGTTTTCCCTGCTGGTTCTTTGGGCGTGGGACCAATCTCCAGACAGACAGCCATTTTTGGGCCTAGCAAGGCGCCAAGTGGGAAAGGGTGGTTTTGAGGCAGAAGGCAGCAGGAAAGCCTGCAGCCCCGAGGTCTGTGGGGCTACGCAAGCGGTTCCCAAAGAGCTATAGAACAAGGCATAGTTTTCCCTGCTGGCTCTTTGGGCGTGGGACCAATGTCCAGACATATGGCCATTTTTGGGCCTGGCGCGGCACCAAGTGGGAAAGGGTGGTTTTGAGGCTGAAGGCAGCAGGAAAGCCTGCAGCCCCCAGGTGTGTGGGGCTACGCAAGCGGTTCCGAAAGAGCTCTAGAACAAGGCATAGTTTTCCCTGCTGGCTCTTTGGGCATGGGACCAATCTCCAGACAGATGGCCATTTTTGGGCCTGGCGTGACGCCAAGTGGGAAAGGGTGGTTTTGAGGCTGAAGGCAGCAGGAAAGCCTGCAACCCCCAGGTCTGTGGGGCTACGCAAGCGGTTCCCAAAGAGCTTTAGAACAAGGCATAGTTTTTCCTGCTGGCTCTTTGGGCGTGGGACCAATCTCCAGACAGATGGCCATTGTTGTGCCTGGCGCGGCGCCAAGTGGGAAAGGGTGGTTTTGAGGCTGAAGGCAGCAGGAAAGCCTGCAGCCCCCAGGTCTGTGGGGCTACGCAAGCGGTTCCCAAAGAGCTTTAGAACAAGGCATAGTTTTTCCTGCTGGCTCTTTGTGCATGGGACCAATCTCCAGAGATAATGCCATTTTTGTGCTTGGCGCGGCGCGAAGTGGGAAAGGGTGGTGTGAGGCTGAAGGCAGCAGGAAAGCCTGCAGCCCCCAGGTGTGTGGGGCTACGCAAGCGGTTCCGAAAGAGCTTTAGAACAAGGCATAGTTTTCCCTGCTGGCTCTTTGGGCGTGGGACCAATCTCCAGACAGATGGCCATTTTTGGGCCTAGCGAAGCGCCAAGTGGGAAAGGGTGGTTTTGAGGCTGAAGGCAGCAGGAAAGCCTGCAGCCCCCAGGTCTGTGGGGCTACGCAAGCGGTTCCCAAAGAGCTATAGAACAAGGCATAGTTTTCCCTGCTGGCTCTTTGGGCGTGGGACCAATCTCCAGACAGATGGCCGTTTTTGGGCCTGGCGTGACGCCAAGTGGGAAAGGGTGGTTTTGAGGCTGAAGGCAGCAGGAAAGCCTGCAGCCCCCAGGTGTGTGGGGCTATGCAAGCGGTTCCAAAAGAGCTTTAGAACAAGGCATAGTTTTTCCTGCTGGCTCTTTGGGCGTGGGACCAATCTCCAGACAGATGGCCATTTTTGGGCCTAGCGAGGCGCCAAGTGGGAAAGGGTGGTTTTGAGGCTGAAGGCAGCAGGAAAGCCTGCAGCCCCCAGGTGTGTGGGGCTACGCAAGCGGTTCCCAAAGAGCTTTAGAACAAGGCATAGTTTTCCCTGCTGGCTCTTTGGGCGTGGCACCCATCTCCAGACATATGGCCATTGTTGTGCCTGGCGCGGCGCCAAGTGGGAAAGGGTGGTTTTGAGGCTGAAGTCAGCAGGAAAGCCTGCAGCCCCCAGGTGTGTGGGGCTACGCAAGCGGTTCCCAAAGAGCTTTAGAACAAGGCATAGTTTTCCCTGCTGGCTCTTTGGGCGTGGCACCCATCTCCAGACATATGGCCATTTTTGTGCCTGGCGCGGCGCCAAGTGGGAAAGGGTGGTTTTGAGGCTGAAGGCAGCAGGAAAGCCTGCAGCCCCCAGGTGTGTGGGGCTACGCAAGCGGTTCCCAAAGAGCTTTAGAACAAGGCATAGTTTTCCCTGCTGGCTCTTTGGGCATGGGACCAATCTCCAGAAAGATGGCCATTGTTGTGCCTGGCGCGGCGCCAAGTGGGAAAGGGTGGTTTTGAGGCTGAAGGCAGCAGGAAAGCCTGCAGCCCCCAGGTGTGTGGGGCTACGCAAGCGGTTCCCAAATAGCTTTAGAACAGGGCATAGTTTTCCCTGCTGGCTCTTTGGGCGTGGGACCAATCTCCAGACAGATGGCCATTTTTGTGCCTGGCGCGGCGCCAAGTGGGAAAGGGTGGTTTTGAGGCTGAAGGCAGCAGGAAAGCCTGCAGCCCCCAGGTGTGTGGGGCTACGCAAGCGGTTCCCAAAGAGCTATAGAACAAGGCATAGTTTTCCCTGCTGGCTCTTTGGGCGTGGGACCAGTCTCCAGACCGATGGCCATTTTTGTTCCTGGCGCGGCGCCAAGTGGGAAAGGGTGGTTTTGAGGCTGAAGGCAGCAGGAAAGCCTGCAGCCCCCAGGTGTGTGGGGCTACGCAAGCGGTTCCCAAAGAGCTTTAGAACAAGGCATAGTTTTTCCTGCTGGCTCTTTGTGCATGGGACCAATCTCCAGAGATAATGCCATTTTTGTGCTTGGCGCGGCGCGAAGTGGGAAAGGGTGGTGTGAGGCTGAAGGCAGCAGGAAAGCCTGCAGCCCCCAAGTGTGTGGGGCTACGCAAGCGGTTCCGAAAGAGCTTTAGAACAAGGCATAGTTTTCCCTGCTGGCTCTTTGGGCGTGGGACCAATCTCCAGACAGATGGCCATTTTTGGGCCTAGCGAAGCGCCAAGTGGGAAAGGGTGGTTTTGAGGCTGAAGGCAGCAGGAAAGCCTGCAGCCCCCAGGTGTGTGGGGCTACGCAAGCGGTTCCCAAAGAGCTTTAGAACAAGGCATAGTTTTCCCTGCTGGCTCTTTGGGCGTGGGACCAATCTCCAGACAGATGGCCATTGTTGTGCCTGGCGCGGCGCCAAGTGGGAAAGGGTGGTTTTGAGGCTGAAGGCAGCAGGAAAGCCTGCAGCCCCCAGGTCTGTGGGGCTACGCAAGCGGTTCCCAAAGAGCTTTAGAACAAGGCATAGTTTTCCCTGCTGGCTCTTTGGGCGTGGGACCAATCTCCAGACAGATGGCCATTTTTGTGCCTGGCGCGGCGCCAAGTGGGAAAGGGTGGTTTTGAGGCTGAAGGCAGCAGGAAAGCCTGCAGCCCCCAGGTGTGTGGGGCTACGCAAGCGGTTCCCAAAGAGCTATAGAACAAGGCATATTTTTCCCTGCTGGCTCTTTGGGCGTGGGACCAGTCTCCAGACCGATGGCCATTTTTGTTCCTGGCGCGGCGCCAAGTGGGAAAGGGTGGTTTTGAGGCTGAAGGCAGCAGGAAAGCCTGCAGCCCCCAGGTGTGTGGGGCTACGCAAGCGGTTCCCAAAGAGCTATAGAACAAGGCATAGTTTTCCCTGCTGGCTCCTTGGGCGTGGGACCAATTTACCGACAGATGGCCATTATTGTGACTGGCGCGGCGCCAAGTGGGAAAGGGTGGTGTGAGGCTGAAGGCAGCAGGAAAGCCTGCAGCCCCCAGGTGTGTGGGGCTACGCAAGCGGTTCCCAAAGAGCTTTAGAACAAGGCATAGTTTTCCCTGCTGGCTCTTTGGGCGTGGGACCAATCTCCAGACAGATGGCCATTTTTCGGCTTGGCGTGACGCCAAGTGGAAAAGGGTGGTTCTGAGGCTGAAGGCAGCAGGAAAGCCTGCAGCCCCCAGGTGTTTGGGGCTACGCAAGCGGTTCCCAAAGAGCTTGAGAACAAGGCATAGTTTTCCCTGCTGGCTCTTTGGGCGTGGGACCAATCTCCAGGCAGATGGCCATTTTTGGGCCTGGCGTGACGCCAAGTGGGAAAGGGTGGTTTTGAGGCTGAAGGCAGCAGGAAAGCCTGCAGCCCCCAGGTGTGTGGGGCTACGCAAGCGGTTCCCAAAGAGCTTTCGAACAAGGCATAGTTTTCCCTGCTGGCTCTTTGTGCATGGGACCAATCTCCAGAGATAAGGCCATTTTTGTGCCTGGCGCGGCGCCAAGTGGGAAAGGGTGGTGTGAGGCTGAAGGCAGCAGGAAAGCCTGCAGCCCCCAGGTGTGTGGGGCTACGCAAGCGGTTCCCAAAGAGCTTGAGAACAAGGCATAGTTTTCCCTGCTGGCTCTTTGGGCATGGGAACAATCTCCACACGGATGGCCCTTTTTCGGCCTGGTGCGGCGCCAAGTGGGAAAGGGTGGTGTGAGGCTGAAGGCAGCAGGAAAGCCTGCAGCCCCCAAGTGTGTGGGGCTACGCAAGCGGTTCCGAAAGAGCTTTAGAACAAGGCACAGTTTTCCCTGCTGGCTCTTTGGGCGTGGGACCAATCTCCAGACAGATGGCCATTTTTGGGCCTAGCAAGGCACCAAGTGGGAAAGGGTGGTTTTGAGGCAGAAGGCAGCAGGAAAGCCTGCAGCCCCGAGGTCTGTGGGGCTACGCAAGCGGTTCCCAAAGAGCTATACAACAAGGTATAGTTTTCCCTGCTGGCTCTTTGGGCGTGGGACCAGTCTCCAGACATATGGCCATTTTTGGGCCTGGCGCGGCACCAAGTGGGAAAGGGTGGTTTTGAGGCTGAAGGCAGCAGGAAAGCCTGCAGCCCCCAGGTCTGTGGGGCTACGCAAGCGGTTCCCAAAGAGCTCTAGAACAAGGCATAGTTTTCCCTGCTGGCTCCTTGGGCGTGGGACCAATTTACCGACAGATGGCCATTATTGTGACTGGCGCGGCGCCAAGTGGGAAAGGGTGGTTTTGAGGCTGAAGGCAGCAGGAAAGCCTGCAGCCCCCAGGTCTGTGGGGCTACGCAAGCGGTTCCCAAAGAGCTTTAGAACAAGGCATAGTTTTCCCTGCTGGCTCTTTGGGCGTGGGACCAATCTCCAGACAGATGGCCATTTTTGGGCCCGGCGTGACGCCAAGTGGGAAAGGGTGGTTTTGAGGCTGAAGGCAGCAGGAAAGCCTGCAGCCCCCAGGTCTGTGGGGCTACGCAAGCGGTTCCCAAAGAGCTTTAGAACAAGGCATAGTTTTTCCTGCTGGCTCTTTGTGCATGGGACCAATCTCCAGAGATAATGCCATTTTTGTGCTTGGCGCGGCGCGAAGTGGGAAAGGGTGGTGTGAGGCTGAAGGCAGCAGGAAAGCCTGCAGCCCCCAAGTGTGTGGGGCTACGCAAGCGGTTCCGAAAGAGCTTTAGAACAAGGCATAGTTTTCCCTGCTGGCTCTTTGGGCGTGGGACCAATCTCCAGACAGATGGCCATTTTTGGGCCTAGCGAAGCGCCAAGTGGGAAAGGGTGGTTTTGAGGCTGAAGGCAGCAGGAAAGCCTGCAGCCCCCAGGTCTGTGGGGCTACGCAAGCGGTTCCCAAAGAGCTTTAGAACAAGGCATAGTTTTCCCTGCTGGCTCTTTGGGCGTGGGACCAATCTCCAGACAGATGGCCATTGTTGTGCCTGGCGCGGCGCCAAGTGGGAAAGGGTGGTTTTGAGGCTGAAGGCAGCAGGAAAGCCTGCAGCCCCCAGGTCTGTGGGGCTACGCAAGCGGTTCCCAAAGAGCTTTAGAACAAGGCATAGTTTTCCCTGCTGGCTCTTTGGGCGTGGGACCAGTCTCCAGACAGATGGCCATTTTTGTTCCTGGCGCGGCGCCAAGTGGGAAAGGGTGGTTTTGAGGCTGAAGGCAGCAGGAAAGCCTGCAGCCCCCAGGTGTGTGGGGCTACGCAAGCGGTTCCCAAAGAGCTATAGAACAAGGCATAGTTTTCCCTGCTGGCTCCTTGGGCGTGGGACCAATTTACCGACAGATGGCCATTATTGTGACTGGCGCGGCGCCAAGTGGGAAAGGGTGGTTTTGAGGCTGAAGGCAGCAGGAAAGCCTGCAGCCCCCAGGTGTGTGGGGCTACGCAAGCGGTTCCCAAAGAGCTTTAGAACAAGGCATAGTTTTCCCTGCTGGCTCTTTGGGCATGGGACCAATCTCCAGACAGATGGCCATTTTTCGGCTTGGCGTGACGCCAAGTGGAAAAGGGTGGTTCTGAGGCTGAAGGCAGCAGGAAAGCCTGCAGCCCCCAGGTGTGTGGGGCTACGCAAGCGGTTCCCAAAGAGCTTGAGAACAAGGCATAGTTTTCCCTGCTGGCTCTTTGGGCGTGGGACCAATCTCCAGGCAGATGGCCATTTTTGGGCCTGGCGTGACGCCAAGTGGAAAAGGGTGGTTTTGAGGCTGAAGGCAGCAGGAAAGCCTGCAGCCCCCAGGTGTTTGGGGCTACGCAAGCGGTTCCCAAAGAGCTTGAGAACAAGGCATAGTTTTCCCTGCTGGCTCTTTGGGCGTGGGACCAATCTCCAGGCAGATGGCCATTTTTGGGCCTGGCGTGACGCCAAGTGGGAAAGGGTGGTTTTGAGGCTGAAGGCAGCAGGAAAGCCTGCAGCCCCCAGGTCTGTGGGGCTACGCAAGCGCTTCCCAAAGAGCTTTAGAACAAGGCATAGTTTTCCCTGCTGGCTCTTTGTGCATGGGACCAATCTCCAGAGATAAGGCCATTTTTGTGCCTGGCGCGGCGCCAAGTGGGAAAGGGTGGTGTGAGGCTGAAGGCAGCAGGAAAGCCTGCAGCCCCCAGGTCTGTGGGGCTACGCAAGCGGTTCCCAAAGAGCTTGAGAACAAGGCATAGTTTTCCCTGCTGGCTCTTTGGGCATGGGAACAATCTCCACACGGATGGCCTTTTTTTGGCCTGGCGCGGCGCCAAGTGGGAAAGGGTGGTGTGAGGCTGAAGGCAGCAGGAAAGCCTGCAGCCCCCAAGTGTGTGGGGCTACGCAAGCGGTTCCAAAAGAGCTTTAGAACAAGGCATAGTTTTCCCTGCTGGCTCTTTGGGCGTGGGACCAATCTCCAGACAGACGGCCATTTTTGGGCCTAGCAAGGCGCCAAGTGGGAAAGGGTGGTTTTGAGGCAGAAGGCAGCAGGAAAGCCTGCAGCCCCGAGGTCTGTGGGGCTACGCAAGCGGTTCCCAAAGAGCTATACAACAAGGCATAGTTTTCCCTGCTGGCTCTTTGGGCGTGGCACCCATCTCCAGACATATGGCCATTTTTGGGCCTGGCGCGGCGCCAAGTGGGAAAGGGTGGTTTTGAGGCTGAAGGCAGCAGGAAAGCCTGCAGCCCCCAGGTGTGTGGGGCTACGCAAGCGGTTCCCAAAGAGCTTTAGAACAAGGCATAGTTTTCCCTGCTGGCTCTTTGGGCATGGGACCAATCTCCAGACAGATGGCCATTTTTGGGCCTGGCGTGACGCCAAGTGGGAAAGGGTGGTTTTGAGGCTGAAGGCAGCAGGAAAGCCTGCAACCCCCAGGTGTGTGGGGCTACGCAAGCGGTTCCCAAAGAGCTTGAGAACAAGGCATAGTTTTCCCTGCTGGCTCTTTGGGCGTGGGACCAATCTCCAGACAGATGGCCATTTTTGGGCCCGGCGCGACGCCAAGTGGGAAAGGGTGGTTTTGAGGCTGAAGGCAGCAGGAAAGCCTGCAGCCCCCAGGTGTGTGGGGCTACGCAAGCGGTTCCCAAAGAGCTTTAGAACAAGGCATAGTTTTTCCTGCTGGCTCTTTGTGCATGGGACCAATCTCCAGAGATAATGCCATTTTTGTGCTTGGCGCGGCGCGAAGTGGGAAAGGGTGGTGTGAGGCTGAAGGCAGCAGGAAAGCCTGCAGCCCCCAAGTGTGTGGGGCTACGCAAGCGGTTCCGAAAGAGCTTTAGAACAAGGCATAGTTTTCCCTGCTGGCTCTTTGGGCGTGGGACCAATCTCCAGACAGATGGCCATTTTTGGGCCTAGCGAAGCGCCAAGTGGGAAAGGGTGGTTTTGAGGCTGAAGGCAGCAGGAAAGCCTGCAGCCCCCAGGTGTGTGGGGCTACGCAAGCGGTTCCCAAAGAGCTTTAGAACAAGGCATAGTTTTCCCTGCTGGCTCTTTGGGCGTGGGACCAATCTCCAGACAGATGGCCATTGTTGTGCCTGGCGCGGCGCCAAGTGGGAAAGGGTGGTTTTGAGGCTGAAGGCAGCAGGAAAGCCTGCAGCCCCCAGGTCTGTGGGGCTACGCAAGCGGTTCCCAAAGAGCTTTAGAACAAGGCATAGTTTTCCCTGCTGGCTCTTTGGGCGTGGGACCAATCTCCAGACAGATGGCCATTTTTGTGCCTGGCGCGGCGCCAAGTGGGAAAGGGTGGTTTTGAGGCTGAAGGCAGCAGGAAAGCCTGCAGCCCCCAGGTGTGTGGGGCTACGCAAGCGGTTCCCAAAGAGCTATAGAACAAGGCATATTTTTCCCTGCTGGCTCTTTGGGCGTGGGACCAGTCTCCAGACCGATGGCCATTTTTGTTCCTGGCGCGGCGCCAAGTGGGAAAGGGTGGTTTTGAGGCTGAAGGCAGCAGGAAAGCCTGCAGCCCCCAGGTCTGTGGGGCTACGCAAGCGGTTCCCAAAGAGCTTTAGAACAAGGCATAGTTTTCCCTGCTGGCTCCTTGGGCGTGGGACCAATTTACCGACAGATGGCCATTATTGTGACTGGCGCGGCGCCAAGTGGGAAAGGGTGGTTTTGAGGCTGAAGGCAGCAGGAAAGCCTGCAGCCCCCAGGTCTGTGGGGCTACGCAAGCGGTTCCCAAAGAGCTTTAGAACAAGGCATAGTTTTCCCTGCTGGCTCTTTGGGCGTGGGACCAATCTCCAGGCAGATGGCCATTTTTGGGCCTGGCGTGACGCCAAGTGGGAAAGGGTGGTTTTGAGGCTGAAGGCAGCAGGAAAGCCTGCAGCCCCCAGGTCTGTGGGGCTACGCAAGCGGTTCCCAAAGAGCTTTAGAACAAGGCATAGTTTTCCCTGCTGGCTCTTTGTGCATGGGAACAATCTCCAGAGATAAGGCCATTTTTGTGCCTGGCGCGGCGCCAAGTGGGAAAGGGTGGTGTGAGGCTGAAGGCAGCAGGAAAGCCTGCAGCCCCCAAGTGTGTGGGGCTACGCAAGCGGTTCCGAAAGAGCTTTAGAACAAGGCATAGTTTTCCCTGCTGGTTCTTTGGGCGTGGGACCAATCTCCAGACAGACAGCCATTTTTGGGCCTAGCAAGGCGCCAAGTGGGAAAGGGTCGTTTTGAGGCTGAAGGCAGCAGGAAAGCCTGCAGCCCCGAGGTCTGTGGGGCTACGCAAGCGGTTCCCAAAGAGCTATACAACAAGGCATAGTTTTCCCTGCTGGCTCTTTGGGCGTGGGACCAATGTCCAGACATATGGCCATTTTTGGGCCTGGCGCGGCACCAAGTGGGAAAGGGTGGTTTTGAGGCTGAAGGCAGCAGGAAAGCCTGCAGCCCCCAGGTGTGTGGGGCTACGCAAGCGGTTCCGAAAGAGCTCTAGAACAAGGCATAGTTTTCCCTGCTGGCTCTTTGGGCATGGGACCAATCTCCAGACAGATGGCCATTTTTGGGCCTGGCGTGACGCCAAGTGGGAAAGGGTGGTTTTGAGGCTGAAGGCAGCAGGAAAGCCTGCAACCCCCAGGTCTGTGGGGCTACGCAAGCGGTTCCCAAAGAGCTTTAGAACAAGGCATAGTTTTTCCTGCTGGCTCTTTGGGCGTGGGACCAATCTCCAGACAGATGGCCATTGTTGTGCCTGGCGCGGCGCCAAGTGGGAAAGGGTGGTTTTGAGGCTGAAGGCAGCAGGAAAGCCTGCAGCCCCCAGGTCTGTGGGGCTACGCAAGCGGTTCCCAAAGAGCTTTAGAACAAGGCATAGTTTTTCCTGCTGGCTCTTTGTGCATGGGACCAATCTCCAGAGATAATGCCATTTTTGTGCTTGGCGCGGCGCGAAGTGGGAAAGGGTGGTGTGAGGCTGAAGGCAGCAGGAAAGCCTGCAGCCCCCAGGTGTGTGGGGCTACGCAAGCGGTTCCGAAAGAGCTTTAGAACAAGGCATAGTTTTCCCTGCTGGCTCTTTGGGCGTGGGACCAATCTCCAGACAGATGGCCATTTTTGGGCCTAGCGAAGCGCCAAGTGGGAAAGGGTGGTTTTGAGGCTGAAGGCAGCAGGAAAGCCTGCAGCCCCCAGGTCTGTGGGGCTACGCAAGCGGTTCCCAAAGAGCTATAGAACAAGGCATAGTTTTCCCTGCTGGCTCTTTGGGCGTGGGACCAATCTCCAGACAGATGGCCGTTTTTGGGCCTGGCGTGACGCCAAGTGGGAAAGGGTGGTTTTGAGGCTGAAGGCAGCAGGAAAGCCTGCAGCCCCCAGGTGTGTGGGGCTACGCAAGCGGTTCCCAAAGAGCTTTAGAACAAGGCATAGTTTTTCCTGCTGGCTCTTTGGGCGTGGGACCAATCTCCAGACAGATGGCCATTTTTGGGCCTAGCGAGGCGCCAAGTGGGAAAGGGTGGTTTTGAGGCTGAAGGCAGCAGGAAAGCCTGCAGCCCCCAGGTGTGTGGGGCTACGCAAGCGGTTCCCAAAGAGCTTTAGAACAAGGCATAGTTTTCCCTGCTGGCTCTTTGGGCGTGGCACCCATCTCCAGACATATGGCCATTGTTGTGCCTGGCGCGGCGCCAAGTGGGAAAGGGTGGTTTTGAGGCTGAAGTCAGCAGGAAAGCCTGCAGCCCCCAGGTGTGTGGGGCTACGCAAGCGGTTCCCAAAGAGCTTTAGAACAAGGCATAGTTTTCCCTGCTGGCTCTTTGGGCGTGGCACCCATCTCCAGACATATGGCCATTTTTGTGCCTGGCGCGGCGCCAAGTGGGAAAGGGTGGTTTTGAGGCTGAAGGCAGCAGGAAAGCCTGCAGCCCCCAGGTGTGTGGGGCTACGCAAGCGGTTCCCAAAGAGCTTTAGAACAAGGCATAGTTTTCCCTGCTGGCTCTTTGGGCATGGGACCAATCTCCAGAAAGATGGCCATTGTTGTGCCTGGCGCGGCGCCAAGTGGGAAAGGGTGGTTTTGAGGCTGAAGGCAGCAGGAAAGCCTGCAGCCCCCAGGTGTGTGGGGCTACGCAAGCGGTTCCCAAATAGCTTTAGAACAGGGCATAGTTTTCCCTGCTGGCTCTTTGGGCGTGGGACCAATCTCCAGACAGATGGCCATTTTTGTGCCTGGCGCGGCGCCAAGTGGGAAAGGGTGGTTTTGAGGCTGAAGGCAGCAGGAAAGCCTGCAGCCCCCAGGTGTGTGGGGCTACGCAAGCGGTTCCCAAAGAGCTATAGAACAAGGCATAGTTTTCCCTGCTGGCTCTTTGGGCGTGGGACCAGTCTCCAGACCGATGGCCATTTTTGTTCCTGGCGCGGCGCCAAGTGGGAAAGGGTGGTTTTGAGGCTGAAGGCAGCAGGAAAGCCTGCAGCCCCCAGGTGTGTGGGGCTACGCAAGCGGTTCCCAAAGAGCTATAGAACAAGGCATAGTTTTCCCTGCTGGCTCCTTGGGCGTGGGAGCACTTTACCGACAGATGGCCATTATTGTGACTGGCGCGGCGCCAAGTGGGAAAGGGTGGTTTTGAGGCTGAAGGCAGCAGGAAAGCCTGCAGCCCCCAGGTGTGTGGGGCTACGCAAGCGGTTCCCAAAGAGCTTTAGAACAAGGCATAGTTTTCCCTGCTAGCTCTTTGGGCATGGGACCAATCTCCAGACAGATGGCCATTTTTGGGCCTGGCGTGACGCCAAGTGGAAAAGGGTGTTTTTGAGGCTGAAGGCAGCAGGAAAGCCTGCAGCCCCCAGGTGTTTGGGGCTACGCAAGCGGTTCCCAAAGAGCTTGAGAACAAGGCATATTTTTCCCTGCTGGCTCTTTGGGCGTGGGACCAATCTCCAGACAGATGGCCATTTTTGGGCCTGGCGTGACGCCAAGTGGGAAAGGGTGGTTTTGAGGCTGAAGGCAGCAGGAAAGCCTGCAGCCCCCAGGTCTGTGGGGCTACGCAAGCGGTTCCGAAAGAGCTTGAGAACAAGGCATAGTTTTCCCTGCTGGCACTTTGGGCGTGGGACCAATCTCCAGACAGATGGCCATTTTTGGGCCTAGCGAGGCGCCAAGTGGGAAAGGGTGGTGTGAGGCTGAAGGCAGCAGGAAAGCCTGCAGCCCCCAGGTGTGTGGGGCTACGCAAGCGGTTCCCAAAGAGCTATAGAACAAGGCATAGTTTTCCCTGCTGGCTCCTTGGGCGTGGGACCAATTTCCAGACAGATGGCCATTATTGTGACTGGCGCGGCGCCAAGTGGGAAAGGGTGGTTTGGAGGCTGAAGGCAGCAGGAAAGCCTGCAACCCCCAGGTCTGTGGGGCTACGCAAGCGGTTCCCAAAGAGCTTTAGAACAAGGCATAGTTTTCCCTGCTGGCTCTTTGGGCGTGGGACCAATCTCCAGACAGATGGCCATTTTTGGGCCCGGCGTGACGCCAAGTGGGAAAGGGTGGTTTTGAGGCTGAAGGCAGCAGGAAAGCCTGCAGCCCCCAGGTGTGTGGGGCTACGCAAGCGGTTCCCAAAGAGCTTTAGAACAAGGCATAGTTTTTCCTGCTGGCTCTTTGGGCGTGGGACCAATCTCCAGACAGATGGCCATTGTTGTGCCTGGCGCGGCGCCAAGTGGGAAAGGGTGGTTTTGAGGCTGAAGGCAGCAGGAAAGCCTGCAGCCCCCAGGTCTGTGGGGCTACGAAGCGGTTCCCAAAGAGCTTTAGAACAAGGCATAGTTTTCCCTGCTGGCTCTTTGGGCATGGGAACAATCTCCACACGGATGGCCTTTTTTCGGCCCGGCGCGGCGCCAAGTGGGAAAGGGTGGTGTGAGGCTGAAGGCAGCAGGAAAGCCTGCAGCCCCCAGGTGTGTGGGGCTACGCAAGCGGTTCCGAAAGAGTTTTAGAACAAGGCATAGTTTTCCCTGCTGGCTCTTTGGGCGTGGGACCAATCTCCAGACAGATGGCCATTTTTGGGCCTAGCGAGGCGCCAAGTGGGAAAGGGTGGTTTTGAGGCTGAAGGCAGCAGGAAAGCCTGCAGCCCCCAGGTCTGTGGGGCTACGCAAGCGGTTCCCAAAGAGCTTTAGAACAAGGCATAGTTTTCCCTGCTGGCTCTTTGGGCGTGGCACCCATCTCCAGACAGATGGCCATTTTTGGGCCTGGCGCGGCGCCAAGTGGGAAAGGGTGGTTTTGAGGCTGAAGTCAGCAGGAAAGCCTGCAGCCCCCAGGTGTGTGGGGCTACGCAAGCGGTTCCCAAAGAGCTTTAGAACAAGGCATAGTTTTCCCTGCTGGCTCTTTGGGCGTGGCACCCATCTCCAGACATATGGCCATTTTTGGGCCTGGCGCGGCGCCAAGTGGGAAAGGGTGGTTTTGAGGCTGAAGGCAGCAGGAAAGCCTGCAGCCCCCAGGTCTGTGGGGCTACGCAAGCGGTTCCCAAAGAGCTTGAGAACAAGGCATAGTTTTCCCTGCTGGCTCTTTGGGCGTGGGACCAATCTCCAGACAGATGGCCATTGTTGTGCCTGGCGTGACGCCAAGTGGGAAAGGGTGGTTTTGAGGCTGAAGGCAGCAGGAAAGCCTGCAGCCCCCAGGTCTGTGGGGCTACGCAAGCGGTTCCCAAAGAGCTTTAGAACAGGGCATAGTTTTCCCTGCTGGCTCTTTGGGCGTGGGACCAATCTCCAGACAGATGGCCATTTTTGTGCCTGGCACGGCGCCAAGTGGGAAAGGGTGGTTTTGAGGCTGAAGGCAGCAGGAAAGCCTGCAGCCCCCAGGTGTGTGGGGCTACGCAAGCGGTTCCCAAAGAGCTATAGAACAAGGCATATTTTTCCCTGCTGGCTCTTTGGGCGTGGGACCAGTCTCCAGACCGATGGCCTTTTTTGTTCCTGGCGCGGCGCCAAGTGGGAAAGGGTGGTTTTGAGGCTGAAGGCAGCAGGAAAGCCTGCAGCCCCCAGGTGTGTGGGGCTACGCAAGCGGTTCCCAAAGAGCTATAGAACAAGGCATAGTTTTCCCTGCTGGCTCCTTGGGCGTGGGAGCAATTTACCGACAGATGGCCATTATTGTGAGTGGCGCGGCGCCAAGTGGGAAAGGGTGGTTTTGAGGCTGAAGGCAGCAGGAAAGCCTGCAGCCCCCAGGTGTGTGGGGCTACGCAAGCGGTTCCCAAAGAGCTTTAGAACAAGGCATAGTTTTCCCTGCTAGCTCTTTGGGCATGGGACCAATCTCCAGACAGATGGCCATTTTTCAGCTTGGCGTGACGCCAAGTGGAAAAGGGTGTTTTTGAGGCTGAAGGCAGCAGGAAAGCCTGCAGCCCCCAGGTGTTTGGGGCTACGCAAGCGGTTCCCAAAGAGCTTGAGAACAAGGCATATTTTTCCCTGCTGGCTCTTTGGGCGTGGGACCAATCTCCAGGCAGATGGCCATTTTTGGGCCTGGCGTGACGCCAAGTGGGAAAGGGTGGTTTTGAGGCTGAAGGCAGCAGTAAAGCCTGCAACCCCCAGGTGTGTGGGGCTACGCAAGCGGTTCCCAAAGAGCTTGAGAACAAGGCATAGTTTTCCCTGCTGGCTCTTTGGGCGTGGGACCAATCTCCAGACAGATGGCCATTTTTGGGCCCGGCGCGACGCCAAGTGGGAAAGGGTGGTTTTGAGGCTGAAGGCAGCAGGAAAGCCTGCAGCCCCCAGGTGTGTGGGGCTACGCAAGCGGTTCCCAAAGAGCTTTAGAACAAGGCATAGTTTTTCCTGCTGGCTCTTTGTGCATGGGACCAATCTCCAGAGATAATGCCATTTTTGTGCTTGGCGCGGCGCGAAGTGGGAAAGGGTGGTGTGAGGCTGAAGGCAGCAGGAAAGCCTGCAGCCCCCAAGTGTGTGGGGCTACGCAAGCGGTTCCGAAAGAGCTTTAGAACAAGGCATAGTTTTCCCTGCTGGCTCTTTGGGCGTGGGACCAATCTCCAGACAGATGGCCATTTTTGGGCCTAGCGAAGCGCCAAGTGGGAAAGGGTGGTTTTGAGGCTGAAGGCAGCAGGAAAGCCTGCAGCCCCCAGGTGTGTGGGGCTACGCAAGCGGTTCCCAAAGAGCTTTAGAACAAGGCATAGTTTTCCCTGCTGGCTCTTTGGGCGTGGGACCAATCTCCAGACAGATGGCCATTGTTGTGCCTGGCGCGGCGCCAAGTGGGAAAGGGTGGTTTTGAGGCTGAAGGCAGCAGGAAAGCCTGCAGCCCCCAGGTGTGTGGGGCTACGCAAGCGGTTCCCAAAGAGCTATAGAACAAGGCATATTTTTCCCTGCTGGCTCTTTGGGCGTGGGACCAGTCTCCAGACCGATGGCCATTTTTGTTCCTGGCGCGGCGCCAAGTGGGAAAGGGTGGTTTTGAGGCTGAAGGCAGCAGGAAAGCCTGCAGCCCCCAGGTCTGTGGGGCTACGCAAGCGGTTCCCAAAGAGCTTTAGAACAAGGCATAGTTTTCCCTGCTGGCTCCTTGGGCGTGGGACCAATTTACCGACAGATGGCCATTATTGTGACTGGCGCGGCGCCAAGTGGGAAAGGGTGGTTTTGAGGCTGAAGGCAGCAGGAAAGCCTGCAGCCCCCAGGTCTGTGGGGCTACGCAAGCGGTTCCCAAAGAGCTTTAGAACAAGGCATAGTTTTCCCTGCTGGCTCTTTGGGCGTGGGACCAATCTCCAGGCAGATGGCCATTTTTGGGCCTGGCGTGACGCCAAGTGGAAAAGGGTGGTTTTGAGGCTGAAGGCAGCAGGAAAGCCTGCAGCCCCCAGGTGTGTGGGGCTACGCAAGCGATTCCCAAAGAGCTTTAGAACAAGGCATAGTTTTCCCTGCTGGCTCTTTGTGCATGGGAACAATCTCCAGAGATAAGGCCATTTTTGTGCCTGGCGCGGCGCCAAGTGGGAAAGGGTGGTGTGAGGCTGAAGGCAGCAGGAAAGCCTGCAGCCCCCAAGTGTGTGGGGCTACGCAAGCGGTTCCGAAAGAGCTTTAGAACAAGGCATAGTTTTCCCTGCTGGTTCTTTGGGCGTGGGACCAATCTCCAGACAGACAGCCATTTTTGGGCCTAGCAAGGCGCCAAGTGGGAAAGGGTGGTTTTGAGGCAGAAGGCAGCAGGAAAGCCTGCAGCCCCGAGGTCTGTGGGGCTACGCAAGCGGTTCCCAAAGCGCTATAGAACAAGGCATAGTTTTCCCTGCTGGCTCTTTGGGCGTGGGACCAATGTCCAGACATATGGCCATTTTTGGGCCTGGCGCGGCACCAAGTGGGAAAGGGTGGTTTTGAGGCTGAAGGCAGCAGGAAAGCCTGCAGCCCCCAGGTGTGTGGGGCTACGCAAGCGGTTCCGAAAGAGCTCTAGAACAAGGCATAGTTTTCCCTGCTGGCTCTTTGGGCATGGGACCAATCTCCAGACAGATGGCCATTTTTGGGCCTGGCGTGACGCCAAGTAGGAAAGGGTGGTTTTGAGGCTGAAGGCAGCAGGAAAGCCTGCAACCCCCAGGTCTGTGGGGCTACGCAAGCGGTTCCCAAAGAGCTTTAGAACAAGGCATAGTTTTTCCTGCTGGCTCTTTGGGCGTGGGACCAATCTCCAGACAGATGGCCATTGTTGTGCCTGGCGCGGCGCCAAGTGGGAAAGGGTGGTTTTGAGGCTGAAGGCAGCAGGAAAGCCTGCAGCCCCCAGGTCTGTGGGGCTACGCAAGCGGTTCCCAAAGAGCTTTAGAACAAGGCATAGTTTTTCCTGCTGGCTCTTTGTGCATGGGACCAATCTCCAGAGATAATGCCATTTTTGTGCTTGGCGCGGCGCGAAGTGGGAAAGGGTGGTGTGAGGCTGAAGGCAGCAGGAAAGCCTGCAGCCCCCAAGTGTGTGGGGCTACGCAAGCGGTTCCGAAAGAGCTTTAGAACAAGGCATAGTTTTCCCTGCTGGCTCTTTGTGCATGGGACCAATCTCCAGACAGATGGCCATTTTTGGGCCTAGCGAAGCGCCAAGTGGGAAAGGGTGGTTTTGAGGCTGAAGGCAGCAGGAAAGCCTGCAGCCCCCAGGTCTGTGGGGCTACGCAAGCGGTTCCCAAAGAGCTATAGAACAAGGCATAGTTTTCCCTGCTGGCTCTTTGGGCGTGGGACCAATCTCCAGACAGATGGCCGTTTTTGGGCCTGGCGTGACGCCAAGTGGGAAAGGGTGGTTTTGAGGCTGAAGGCAGCAGGAAAGCCTGCAGCCCCCAGGTGTGTGGGGCTACGCAAGCGGTTCCCAAAGAGCTTTAGAACAAGGCATAATTTTTCCTGCTGGCTCTTTGGGCGTGGGACCAATCTCCAGACAGATGGCCATTGTTGTGCCTGGCGCGGCGCCAAGTGGGAAAGGGTGGTTTTGAGGCTGAAGGCAGCAGGAAAGCCTGCAGCCCCCAGGTCTGTGGGGCTACGAAGCGGTTCCCAAAGAGCTTGAGAACAAGGCATAGTTTTCCCTGCTGGCTCTTTGGGCATGGGAACAATCTCCACACGGATGGCCTTTTTTCGGCCCGGCGCGGCGCCAAGTGGGATAGGGTGGTGTGAGGCTGAAGGCAGCAGGAAAGTCTGCAGCCCCCAAGTGTGTGGGGCTACGCAAGCGGTTCCGAAAGAGTTTTAGAACAAGGCATAGTTTTCCCTGCTGGCTCTTTGGGCGTGGGACCAATCTCCAGACAGATGGCCATTTTTGGGCCTAGCGAGGCGCCAAGTGGGAAAGGGTGGTTTTGAGGCTGAAGGCAGCAGGAAAGCCTGCAGCCCCCAGGTCTGTGGGGCTACGCAAGCGGTTCCCAAAGAGCTTTAGAACAAGGCATAGTTTTCCCTGCTGGCTCTTTGGGCGTGGCACCCATCTCCAGACATATGGCCATTTTTGGGCCTGGCGCGGCGCCAAGTGGGAAAGGGTGGTTTTGAGGCTGAAGTCAGCAGGAAAGCCTGCAGCCCCCAGGTGTGTGGGGCTACGCAAGCGGTTCCCAAAGAGCTTTAGAACAAGGCATAGTTTTCCCTGCTGGCTCCTTGGGCGTGGCACCCATCTCCAGACATATGGCCATTTTTGTGCCTGGCGCGGCGCCAAGTGGGAAAGGGTGGTTTTGAGGCTGAAGGCAGCAGGAAAGCCTGCAGCCCCCAGGTGTGTGGGGCTACGCAAGCGGTTCCCAAAGAGCTTTAGAACAAGGCATAGTTTTCCCTGCTGGCTCTTTGGGCATGGGACCAATCTCCAGACAGATGGCCATTGTTGTGCCTGGCGCGGCGCCAAGTGGGAAAGGGTGGTTTTGAGGCTGAAGGCAGCAGGAAAGCCTGCAGCCCCCAGGTGTGTGGGGCTACGCAAGCGGTTCCCAAATAGCTTTAGAACAGGGCATAGTTTTCCCTGCTGGCTCTTTGGGCGTGGGACCAATCTCCAGACAGATGGCCATTTTTGTGCCTGGCGCGGCGCCAAGTGGGAAAGGGTGGTTTTGAGGCTGAAGGCAGCAGGAAAGCCTGCAGCCCCCAGGTGTGTGGGGCTACGCAAGCGGTTCCCAAAGAGCTATAGAACAAGGCATATTTTTCCCTGCTGGCTCTTTGGGCGTGGGACCAGTCTCCAGACCGATGGCCATTTTTGTTCCTGGCGCGGCGCCAAGTGGGAAAGGGTGGTTTTGAGGCTGAAGGCAGCAGGAAAGCCTGCAGCCCCCAGGTGTGTGGGGCTACGCAAGCGGTTCCCAAAGAGCTATAGAACAAGGCATAGTTTTCCCTGCTGGCTCCTTGGGCGTGGGAGCAATTTACCGACAGATGGCCATTATTGTGACTGGCGCGGCGCCAAGTGGGAAAGGGTGGTTTTGAGGCTGAAGGCAGCAGGAAAGCCTGCAGCCCCCAGGTGTGTGGGGCTACGCAAGCGGTTCCCAAAGAGCTTTAGAACAAGGCATAGTTTTCCCTGCTAGCTCTTTGGGCATGGGACCAATCTCCAGACAGATGGCCATTTTTCGGCTTGGCGTGACGCCAAGTGGAAAAGGGTGTTTTTGAGGCTGAAGGCAGCAGGAAAGCCTGCAGCCCCCAGGTGTTTGGGGCTACGCAAGCGGTTCCCAAAGAGCTTGAGAACAAGGCATATTTTTCCCTGCTGGCTCTTTGGGCGTGGGACCAATCTCCAGGCAGATGGCCATTTTTGGGCCTGGCGTGACGCCAAGTGGGAAAGGGTGGTTTTGAGGCTGAAGGCAGCAGGAAAGCCTGCAGCCCCCAGGTCTGTGGGGCTACGCAAGCGGTTCCGAAAGAGCTTTAGAACAAGGCATAGTTTTCCCTGCTGGCTCTTTGTGCATGGGACCAATCTCCAGAGATAAGGCCATTTTTGTGCCTGGCGCGGCGCCAAGTGGGAAAGGGTGGTGTGAGGCTGAAGGCAGCAGGAAAGCCTGCAGCCCCCAGGTGTGTGGGGCTACGCAAGCGGTTCCCAAAGAGCTATAGAACAAGGCATAGTTTTCCCTGCTGGCTCCTTGGGCGTGGGACCAATTTCCAGACAGATGGCCATTATTGTGACTGGCGCGGCGCCAAGTGGGAAAGGGTGGTTTGGAGGCTGAAGGCAGCAGGAAAGCCTGCAACCCCCAGGTCTGTGGGGCTACGCAAGCGGTTCCCAAAGAGCTTGAGAACAAGGCATAGTTTTCCCTGCTGGCTCTTTGGGCGTGGGACCAATCTCCAGACAGATGGCCATTTTTGGGCCCGGCGTGACGCCAAGTGGGAAAGGGTGGTTTTGAGGCTGAAGGCAGCAGGAAAGCCTGCAGCCCCCAGGTCTGTGGGGCTACGCAAGCGGTTCCCAAAGAGCTTTAGAACAAGGCATAGTTTTTCCTGCTGGCTCTTTGTGCATGGGACCAATCTCCTGAGATATGGCCATTTTTGTGCTTGGCGCGGCGCGAAGTGGGAAAGGGTGGTGTGAGGCTGAAGGCAGCAGGAAAGCCTGCAGCCCCCAAGTGTGTGGGGCTACGCAAGCGGTTCCGAAAGAGCTTTAGAACAAGGCATAGTTTTCCCTGCTGGCTCTTTGGGCGTGGGACCAATCTCCAGACAGATGGCCATTTTTGGGCCTAGCGAAGCGCCAAGTGGGAAAGGGTGGTTTTGAGGCTGAAGGCAGCAGGAAAGCCTGCAGCCCCCAGGTCTGTGGGGCTACGCAAGCGGTTCCCAAAGAGCTATAGAACAAGGCATAGTTTTCCCTGCTGGCTCTTTGGGCGTGGGACCAATCTCCAGACAGATGGCCGTTTTTGGGCCTGGCGTGACGCCAAGTGGGAAAGGGTGGTTTTGAGGCTGAAGGCAGCAGGAAAGCCTGCAGCCCCCAGGTGTGTGGGGCTACGCAAGCGGTTCCCAAAGAGCTTTAGAACAAGGCATAGTTTTTCCTGCTGGCTCTTTGGGCGTGGGACCAATCTCCAGACAGATGGCCATTGTTGTGCCTGGCGCGGCGCCAAGTGGGAAAGGGTGGTTTTGAGGCTGAAGGCAGCAGGAAAGCCTGCAGCCCCCAGGTGTGTGGGGCTACGAAGCGGTTCCCAAAGAGCTTTAGAACAGGGCATAGTTTTCCCTGCTGGCTCTTTGGGCGTGGGACCAATCTCCAGACAGATGGCCATTTTTGTGCCTGGCGCGGCGCCAAGTGGGAAAGGGTGGTTTTGAGGCTGAAGGCAGCAGGAAAGCCTGCAGCCCCCAGGTGTGTGGGGCTACGCAAGCGGTTCCCAAATAGCTTTAGAACAGGGCATAGTTTTCCCTGCTGGCTCTTTGGGCGTGGGACCAATCTCCAGACAGATGGCCATTTTTGTGCCTGGCGCGGCGCCAAGTGGGAAAGGGTGGTTTTGAGGCTGAAGGCAGCAGGAAAGCCTGCAGCCCCCAGGTGTGTGGGGCTACGCAAGCGGTTCCCAAAGAGCTATAGAACAAGGCATATTTTTCCCTGCTGGCTCTTTGGGCGTGGGACCAGTCTCCAGACCGATGGCCTTTTTTGTTCCTGGCGCGGCGCCAAATGGGAAAGGGTGGTTTTGAGGCTGAAGGCAGCAGGAAAGCCTGCAGCCCCCAGGTGTGTGGGGCTACGCAAGCGGTTCCCAAAGAGCTATAGAACAAGGCATAGTTTTCCCTGCTGGCTCCTTGGGCGTGGGAGCAATTTACCGACAGATGGCCATTATTGTGAGTGGCGCGGCGCCAAGTGGGAAAGGGTGGTTTTGAGGCTGAAGGCAGCAGGAAAGCCTGCAGCCCCCAGGTGTGTGGGGCTACGCAAGCGGTTCCCAAAGAGCTTTAGAACAAGGCATAGTTTTCCCTGCTAGCTCTTTGGGCATGGGACCAATCTCCAGACAGATGGCCATTTTTCGGCTTGGCGTGACGCCAAGTGGAAAAGGGTGTTTTTGAGGCTGAAGGCAGCAGGAAAGCCTGCAGCCCCCAGGTGTTTGGGGCTACGCAAGCGGTTCCCAAAGAGCTTGAGAACAAGGCATATTTTTCCCTGCTGGCTCTTTGGGCGTGGGACCAATCTCCAGGCAGATGGCCATTTTTGGGCCTGGCGTGACGCAAAGTGGGAAAGGGTGGTTTTGAGGCTGAAGGCAGCAGGAAAGCCTGCAGCCCCCAGGTCTGTGGGGCTACGCAAGCGGTTCCGAAAGAGCTTTAGAACAAGGCATAGTTTTCCCTGCTGGCTCTTTGTGCATGGGACCAATCTCCAGAGATAAGGCCATTTTTGTGCCTGGCGCGGCGCCAAGTGGGAAAGGGTGGTGTGAGGCTGAAGGCAGCAGGAAAGCCTGCAGCCCCCAGGTGTGTGGGGCTACGCAAGCGGTTCCCAAAGAGCTATAGAACAAGGCATAGTTTTCCCTGCTGGCTCCTTGGGCGTGGGACCAATTTCCAGACAGATGGCCATTATTGTGACTGGCGCGGCGCCAAGTGGGAAAGGGTGGTTTGGAGGCTGAAGGCAGCAGGAAAGCCTGCAGCCCCCAGGTCTGTGGGGCTACGCAAGCGGTTCCCAAAGAGCTTTAGAACAAGGCATAGTTTTCCCTGCTGGCTCTTTGGGCGTGGGACCAATCTCCAGACAGATGGCCATTTTTCGGCTTGGTGTGACGCCAAGTGGAAAAGGGTGGTTTTGAGGCTGAAGGCAGCAGGAAAGCCTGCAGCCCCCAGGTCTGTGGGGCTACGCAAGCGGTTCCCAAAGAGCTTTAGAACAAGGCATAGTTTTCCCTGCTGGCTCTTTGGGCATGGGAACAATCTCCACACGGATGGCCTTTTTTCGGCGGGGCGCGGCGCCAAGTGGGAAAGGGTGGTTTTGAGGCTGAAGGCAGCAGGAAAGCCTGCAGCCCCCAGGTCTGTGGGGCTACGCAAGCGGTTCCCAAAGAGCTTGAGAACAAGGCATAGTTTTCCCTGCTGGCTCTTTGGGCGTGGGACCAATCTCCAGACAGATGGCCATTTTTGGGCCTAGCAAGGCGCCAAGTGGGAAAGGGTGGTTTTGAGGCAGAAGGCAGCAGGAAAGCCTGCAGCCCCGAGGTGTGTGGGGCTACGCAAGCGGTTCCCAAAGATCTATACAACAAGGCATAGTTTTCCCTGCTGGCTCTTTGGGCGTGGGACCAATCTCCAGACAGATGGCCATTTTTGGGCCTGGCGCGGCGCCAAGTGGGAAAGGGTGGTTTTGAGGCTGAAGTCAGCAGGAAAGCCTGCAGCCCCCAGGTGTGTGGGGCTACGCAAGCGGTTCCCAAAGAGCTTTAGAACAAGGCATAGTTTTCCCTGCTGGCTCTTTGGGCGTGGCACCCATCTCCAGACATATGGCCATTTTTGGGCCTGGCGCGGCGCCAAGTGGGAAAGGGTGGTTTTGAGGCTGAAGGCAGCAGGAAAGCCTGCAGCCCCCAGGTGTGTGGGGCTACGCAAGCGGTTCCCAAAGAGCTTTAGAACAAGGCATAGTTTTCCCTGCTGGCTCTTTGGGCATGGGACCAATCTCCAGACAGATGGCCATTGTTGTGCCTGGCGCGGCGCCAAGTGGGAAAGGGTGGTTTTGAGGCTGAAGGCAGCAGGAAAGCCTGCAGCCCCCAGGTGTGTGGGGCTACGCAAGCGGTTCCCAAAGAGCTTTAGAACAGGGCATAGTTTTCCCTGCTGGCTCTTTGGGCGTGGGACCAATCTCCAGACAGATGGCCATTTTTGTGCCTGGCGCGGCGCCAAGTGGGAAAGGGTGGTTTTGAGGCTGAAGGCAGCAGGAAAGCCTGCAGCCCCCAGGTGTGTGGGGCTACGCAAGCGGTTCCCAAAGAGCTATAGAACAAGGCATATTTTTCCCTGCTGGCTCTTTGGGCGTGGGACCAGTCTCCAGACCGATGGCCATTTTTGTTCCTGGCGCGGCGCCAAGTGGGAAAGGGTGGTTTTGAGGCTGAAGGCAGCAGGAAAGCCTGCAGCCCCCAGGTGTGTGGGGCTACGCAAGCGGTTCCCAAAGAGCTATAGAACAAGGCATAGTTTTCCCTGCTGGCTCCTTGGGCGTGGGACCAATTTACCGACAGATGGCCATTATTGTGACTGGCGCGGCGCCAAGTGGGAAAGGGTGGTTTTGAGGCTGAAGGCAGCAGGAAAGCCTGCAGCCCCCAGGTGTGTGGGGCTACGCAAGCGGTTCCCAAAGAGCTTTAGAACAAGGCATAGTTTTCCCTGCTAGCTCTTTGGGCGTGGGACCAATCTCCAGACAGATGGCCATTTTTGGGCCTGGCGTGACGCCAAGTGGGAAAGGGTGGTTTTGAGGCTGAAGGCAGCAGGAAAGCCTGCAGCCCCCAGGTGTTTGGGGCTACGCAAGCGGTTCCCAAAGAGCTTGAGAACAAGGCATATTTTTCCCTGCTGGCTCTTTGGGCGTGGGACCAATCTCCAGGCAGATGGCCATTTTTGGGCCTGGCGTGACGCCAAGTGGAAAAGGGTGGTTTTGAGGCTGAAGGCAGCAGGAAAGCCTGCAGCCCCCAGGTGTGTGGGGCTACGCAAGCGGTTCCCAAAGAGCTTTCGAACAAGGCATAGTTTTCCCTGCTGGCTCTTTGTGCATGGGACCAATCTCCAGAGATAAGGCCATTTTTGTGCCTGGCGCGGCGCCAAGTGGGAAAGGGTGGTGTGAGGCTGAAGGCAGCAGGAAAGCCTGCAGCCCCCAGGTGTGTGGGGCTACGCAAGCGGTTCCCAAAGAGCTATAGAACAAGGCATAGTTTTCCCTGCTGGCTCCTTGGGCGTGGGACCAATTTCCAGACAGATGGCCATTATTGTGACTGGCGCGGCGCCAAGTGGGAAAGGGTGGTTTTGAGGCTGAAGGCAGCAGGAAAGCCTGCAGCCCCCAGGTCTGTGGGGCTACGCAAGCGGTTCCCAAAGAGCTTTAGAACAAGGCATAGTTTTCCCTGCTGGCTCTTTGGGCGTGGGACCAATCTCCAGACAGATGGCCATTTTTCGGCTTGGTGTGACGCCAAGTGGAAAAGGGTGGTTTTGAGGCTGAAGGCAGCAGGAAAGCCTGCAGCCCCCAGGTCTGTGGGGCTACGCAAGCGGTTCCCAAAGAGCTTTAGAACAAGGCATAGTTTTCCCTGCTGGCTCTTTGGGCATGGGAACAATCTCCACACGGATGGCCTTTTTTCGGCCTGGCGCGGCGCCAAGTGGGAAAGGGTGGTTTTGAGGCTGAAGGCAGCAGGAAAGCCTGCAGCCCCCAAGTGTGTGGGGCTACGCAAGCGGTTCCGAAAGAGCTTTAGAACAAGGCATAGTTTTCCCTGCTGGCTCTTTGGGCGTGGGACCAATCTCCAGACAGATGGCCATTTTTGGGCCTAGCAAGGCGCCAAGTGGGAAAGGGTGGTTTTGAGGCAGAAGGCAGCAGGAAAGCCTGCAGCCCCGAGGTGTGTGGGGCTACGCAAGCGGTTCCCAAAGATCTATACAACAAGGCATAGTTTTCCCTGCTGGCTCTTTGGGCGTGGGACCAATCTCCAGACAGATGGCCATTTTTGGGCCTGGCGTGACGCCAAGTGGGAAAGGGTGGTTTTGAGCCTGAAGGCAGCAGGAAAGCCTGCAGCCCCCAGGTGTGTGGCGCTACGCAAGCGGTTCCCAAAGAGCTTTAGAACAAGGCATAGTTTTTCCTGCTGGCTCTTTGGGCGTGGGACCAATCTCCAGATATAATGCCATTTTTGTGCCTGGCGCGGCGCGAAGTGGGAAAGGGTGGTGTGAGGCTGAAGGCAGCAGGAAAGCCTGCAGCCCCCAAGTGTGTGGGGCTACGCAAGCGGTTCCGAAAGAGCTTTAGAACAAGGCATAGTTTTCCCTGCTGGCTCTTTGGGCGTGGGACCAATCTCCAGACAGATGGCCATTTTTGGGCCTAGCGAAGCGCCAAGTGGGAAAGGGTGGTTTTGAGGCTGAAGGCAGCAGGAAAGCCTGCAGCCCCCAGGTCTGTGGGGCTACGCAAGCGGTTCCCAAAGAGCTTGAGAACAAGGCATAGTTTTCCCTGCTGGCTCTTTGGGCGTGGGACCAATCTCCAGACAGATGGCCATTTTTGGGCCTGGCGTGACGCCAAGTGGGAAAGGGTGGTTTTGAGGCTGAAGGCAGCAGGAAAGCCTGCAGCCCCCAGGTCTGTGGGGCTACGCAAGCGGTTCCCAAAGAGCTTGAGAACAAGGCATAGTTTTCCCTGCTGGCTCTTTGTGCATGGGACCAATCTCCAGAGATAAGGCCATTTTTGTGCCTGGCGCGGCGCCAAGTGGGAAAGGGTGGTTTTGAGGCTGAAGGCAGCAGGAAAGCCTGCAGCCCCCAGGTGTGTGGGGCTACGCAAGCGGTTCCGAAAGAGCTTTGGAACAAGGCATAGTTTTCCCTGCTGGCTCTTTGGCCGTGGGACCAATCTCCAGACAGATGGCCATTTTTGGGCCTAGCGAGGTGCCAAGTGGGAAAGGGTGGTTTTGAGGCTGAAGGCAGCAGGAAAGCCTGCAGCCCCCAAGTGTGTGGGGCTACGCAAGCGGTTCCAAAAGAGCTATAGAACAAGGCATAGTTTTCCGTGCTGGCTCTTTGTGCATGGGACCAATATCCACACAGATGGCCATTTTTGTGCCTGGCGTGACGCCAAGTGGAAAAGGGTGGTTTTGAGGCTGAAGGCAGCAGGAAAGCCTGCAGCCCCCAGGTGTGTGGGGCTACGCAAGCGGTTCCCAAAGAGCTATAGAACAAGGCATAGTTTTCCCTGCTGGCTCTTTGTGCATGGGACCAATCTCCACAGATAAGGCCATTTTTGTGTCTGGCGCGGTGCCAAGTGGGAAAGGGTGGTTTTGAGGCTGAAGGCAGCAGGAAAGCCTGCAGCCCCCAGGTCTGTGGGGCTACGCAAGCGGTTCCCAAAGAGCTTTAGAACAAGGCATAGTTTTCCCTGCTGGCTCTTTGGGCGTGGGACCAATCTCCTGAGATATGGCCATTTTTGGGCCTAGCGCGGCGCCAAGTGGGAAAGGGTGGTTTTGAGGCTGAAGGCAGCAGGAAAGCCTGCAGCCCCCAGGTCTGTGGGGCTACGCAAGCGGTTCCCAAAGAGCTTGAGAACAAGGCATATTTTTCCCTGCTGGCTCTTTGGGCGTGGGACCAATCTCCAGGCAGATGGCCATTGTTGTGCCTGCCGCGGCGCCAAGTAGGAAAGGGTGGTTTTGAGGCTGAAGGCAGCAGGAAAGCCTGCAGCCCCCAGGTCTGTGGGGCTACGCAAGCGGTTCCCAAAGAGCTTTAGAACAAGGCATAGTTTTCCCTGCTGGCTCTTTGGGCGTGGGAGCAATCTCCAGACAAATGGCCATTTTTGGGCCTGGCGCGGTGCCAAGTGGGAAAGGGTGCTTTTGAGGCTGAAGGCAGCAGGAAAGCCTGCAGCCCCCAGGTCTGTGGGGCTACGCAAGCGGTTCCCAAAGAGCTTTAGAACAAGGCATAGTTTTCCCTGCTGGCTCTTTGGGCGTGTGAACAATCTCCAGACAGATGGCCATTTTTGTGCCTGGCGCGGCGCCAAGTGGGAAAGGGTGGTTTTGAGGCTGAAGGCAGCAGGAAAGCCTGCAGCCCCCAGGTGTGTGGGGCTACGCAAGCGGTTCCCAAAGAGCTTTAGAACAAGGCATAGTTTTCCCTGCTGGCTCTTTGGGCATGGGACCAATCTCCAGACAGATGGCCATTTTTGTGCCTGGCGCGGCACCAAGTGGGAAAGGGTGGTTTTGAGGCTGAAGGCAGCAGGAAAGCCTGCAGCCCCCAAGTGTGTGGGGCTACGCAAGCGGTTCCCAAAGAGCTATAGAACAAGGCATAGTTTTCCCTGCTGGCTCTTTGGGCGTGGCACCCATCTCCAGACAGATGGCCATTTTTGGGCCTGGCGTGACGCCAAGTGGGAAAGGGTGGTTTTGAGGCTGAAGGCAGCAGGAAAGCCTGCAGCCCCCAGGTCTGTGGGGCTACGCAAGCGGTTCCCAAAGAGCTTTAGAACAAGGCATAGTTTTCCCTGCTGGCTCTTTGGGCGTGGGACCAGTCTCCAGACAGATGGCCATTTTTGGGCCTGGCGTGACGCCAAGTGGGAAAGGGTGGTTTGGAGGCTGAAGGCAGCAGGAAAGCCTGCAGCCCCCAGGTGTGTGGGGCTATGCAAGCGGTTCCCAAAGAGCTTTAGAACAAGGCATAGTTTTCCCTGCTGGCTCTTTGGGCGTGGGACCAATCTCCAGACAGATGGCCATTTTTGTGCCTAGCGCGGCGCCAAGTGGGAAAGGGTGGTTTTGAGGCTGAAGGCAGCAGGAAAGCCTGCAGCCCCCAGGTCTGTGGGGCTACGCAAGCGGTTCCCAAAGAGCTATAGAACAAGGCATAGTTTTCCGTGCTGGCTCTTTGTGCATGGGACCAATCTCCACACGGATGGCCATTTTTGGGCCTGGCGTGACGCCAAGTGGAAAAGGGTGGTTTTGAGGCTGAAGGCAGCAGGAAAGCCTGCAGCCCCCAGGTGTGTGGGGCTACGCAAGCGGTTCCCAAAGAGCTATAGAACAAGGCATAGTTTTCCCTGCTGGCTCTTTGTGCATGGGACCAATCTCCACAGATAAGGCCATTTTTGTGTCTGGCGCGGTGCCAAGTGGGAAAGGGTGGTTTTGAGGCTGAAGGCAGCAGGAAAGCCTGCAGCCCCCAGGTGTGTGGGGCTACGCAAGCGGTTCCCAAAGAGCTTTAGAACAAGGCATAGTTTTCCCTGCTGGCTCTTTGGGCGTGGGACCAATCTCCTGAGATATGGCCATTTTTGGGCCTAGCGCGGCGCCAAGTGGGAAAGGGTGGTTTTGAGGCTGAAGGCAGCAGGAAAGCCTGCAGCCCCCAGGTCTGTGGGGCTACGCAAGCGGTTCCCAAAGAGCTTGAGAACAAGGCATATTTTTCCCTGCTGGCTCTTTGGGCGTGGGACCAATCTCCAGGCAGATGGCCATTGTTGTGCCTGCCGCGGCGCCAAGTAGGAAAGGGTGGTTTTGAGGCTGAAGGCAGCAGGAAAGCCTGCAGCCCCCAGGTCTGTGGGGCTACGCAAGCGGTTCCCAAAGAGCTTTAGAACAAGGCATAGTTTTCCCTGCTGGCTCTTTGGGCGTGTGAACAATCTCCAGACAGATGGCCATTTTTGTGCCTGGCGCGGCGCCAAGTGGGAAAGGGTGGTTTTGAGGCTGAAGGCAGCAGGAAAGCCTGCAGCCCCCAGGTCTGTGGGGCTACGCAAGCGGTTCCCAAGGAGGTTTAGAACAAGGCATAGTTTTCCCTGCTGGCTCTTTGGGCATGGGACCAATCTCCAGACAGATGGCCATTTTTGTGCCTGGCGCGGCACCAAGTGGGAAAGGGTGGTGTGAGGCTGAAGGCAGCAGGAAAGCCTGCAGCCCCCAAGTGTGTGGGGCTACGGAAGCGGTTCCCAAAGAGCTATAGAACAAGGCATAGTTTTCCCTGCTGGCTCTTTGGGCGTGGCACCCATCTCCAGACAGATGGCCATTTTTGGGCCTGGCGTGACGCCAAGTGGGAAAGGGTGGTTTTGAGGCTGAAGGCAGCAGGAAAGCCTGCAGCCCCCAGGTGTGTGGGGCTACGCAAGCGGTTCCCAAAGAGCTTTAGAACAAGGCATAGTTTTCCCTGCTGGCTCTTTGGGCGTGGGACCAATCTCCAGACAGATGGCCATTTTTGTGCCTAGCGCGGCGCCAAGTGGGAAAGGGTGGTTTTGAGGCTGAAGGCAGCAGGAAAGCCTGCAGCCCCCAGGTCTGTGGGGCTACGCAAGCGGTTCCCAAAGAGCTATAGAACAAGGCATAGTTTTCCGTGCTGGCTCTTTGTGCATGGGACCAATCTCCACACGGATGGCCATTTTTGGGCCTGGCGTGACGCCAAGTGGAAAAGGGTGGTTTTGAGGCTGAAGGCAGCAGGAAAGCCTGCAGCCCCCAGGTGTGTGGGGCTACGCAAGCGGTTCCCAAAGAGCTATAGAACAAGGCATAGTTTTCCCTGCTGGCTCTTTGTGCATGGGACCAATCTCCACAGATAAGGCCATTTTTGTGTCCGGCGCGGTGCCAAGTGGGAAAGGGTGGTTTTGAGGCTGAAGGCAGCAGGAAAGCCTGCAGCCCCCAGGTGTGTGGGGCTACGCAAGCGGTTCCCAAAGAGCTTTAGAACAAGGCATAGTTTTCCCTGCTGGCTCTTTGGGCGTGGGACCAATCTCCTGAGATATGGCCATTTTTGGGCCTAGCGCGGCGCCAAGTGGGAAAGGGTGGTTTTGAGGCTGAAGGCAGCAGGAAAGCCTGCAGCCCCCAGGTCTGTGGGGCTATGCAAGCGGTTCCCAAAGAGCTTGAGAACAAGGCATATTTTTCCCTGCTGGCTCTTTGGGCGTGGGACCAATCTCCAGGCAGATGGCCATTGTTGTGCCTGCCGCGGCGCCAAGTAGGAAAGGGTGGTTTTGAGGCTGAAGGCAGCAGGAAAGCCTGCAGCCCCCAGGTCTGTGGGGCTACGCAAGCGGTTCCCAAAGAGCTTTAGAACAAGGCATAGTTTTCCCTGCTGGCTCTTTGGGCGTGGGACCAATCTGCAGACAGATGGCCATTTTTGGGCCTGGCGTGACGCCAAGTGGAAAAGGGTGGTTTTGAGGCTGAAGGCAGCAGGAAAGCCTGCAGCCCCCAGGTCTGTGGGGCTACGCAAGCGGTTCCCAAAGAGCTTTAGAACAAGGCATAGTTTTCCCTGCTGGCTCTTTGGGCGTGGGACCAATCTCCAGACAAATGGCCATTTTTGGGCCTGCGCGGTGCCAAGTGGGAAAGGGTGGTTTTGAGGCTGAAGGCAGCAGGAAAGCCTGCAGCCCCCAGGTCTGTGGGGCTACGCAAGCGGTTCCCAAAGAGCTTTAGAACAAGGCATAGTTTTCCCTGCTGGCTCTTTGGGCGTGTGAACAATCTCCAGACAGATGGCCATTTTTGTGCCTGGCGCGGCGCCAAGTGGGAAAGGGTGGTTTTGAGGCTGAAGGCAGCAGGAAAGCCTGCAGCCCCCAGGTCTGTGGGGCTACGCAAGCGGTTCCCAAGGAGGTTTAGAACAAGGCATAGTTTTCCCTGCTGGCTCTTTGGGCATGGGACCAATCTCCAGACAGATGGCCATTTTTGTGCCTGGCGCGGCACCAAGTGGGAAAGGGTGGTGTGAGGCTGAAGGCAGCAGGAAAGCCTGCAGCCCCAAAGTGTGTGGGGCTACGGAAGCGGTTCCCAAAGAGCTATAGAACAAGGCATAGTTTTCCCTGCTGGCTCTTTGGGCGTGGCACCCATCTCCAGACAGATGGCCATTTTTGGGCCTGGCGTGACGCCAAGTGGGAAAGGGTGGTTTTGAGGCTGAAGGCAGCAGGAAAGCCTGCAGCCCCCAGGTCTGTGGGGCTACGCAAGCGGTTCCCAAAGAGCTTTAGAACAAGGCATAGTTTTCCCTGCTGGCTCTTTGGGCGTGGGACCAGTCTCCAGACAGATGGCCATTTTTGGGCCTGGCGTGACGCCAAGTGGGAAAGGGTGGTTTTGAGGCTGAAGGCAGCAGGAAAGCCTGCAGCCCCCAGGTGTGTGGGGCTACGCAAGCGGTTCCCAAAGAGCTTTAGAACAAGGCATAGTTTTCCCTGCTGGCTCTTTGGGCGTGGGACCAATCTCCTGAGATATGGCCATTTTTGGGCCTAGCGCGGCGCCAAGTGGGAAAGGGTGGTTTTGAGGCTGAAGGCAGCAGGAAAGCCTGCAGCCCCCAGGTCTGTGGGGCTACGCAAGCGGTTCCCAAAGAGCTTGAGAACAAGGCATAGTTTTCCCTGCTGGCTCTTTGGGCGTGGGACCAATCTCCAGGCAGATGGCCATTGTTGTGCCTGCCGCGGCGCCAAGTAGGAAAGGGTGGTTTTGAGGCTGAAGGCAGCAGGAAAGCCTGCAGCCCCCAGGTCTGTGGGGCTACGCAAGCGGTTCCCAAAGAGCTTTAGAACAAGGCATAGTTTTCCCTGCTGGCTCTTTGGGCGTGGGACCAATCTCCAGACAGATGGCCATTTTTGGGCCTGGCGCGGTGCCAAGTGGGAAAGGGTGGTTTTGAGGCTGAAGGCAGCAGGAAAGCCTGCAGCCCCCAGGTCTGTGGGGCTACGCAAGCGGTTCCCAAGGAGGTTTAGAACAAGGCATAGTTTTCCCTGCTGGCTCTTTGGGCATGGGACCAATCTCCAGACAGATGGCCATTTTTGTGCCTGGCGCGGCACCAAGTGGGAAAGGGTGGTGTGAGGCTGAAGGCAGCAGGAAAGCCTGCAGCCCCCAAGTGTGTGGGGCTACGGAAGCGGTTCCCAAAGAGCTATAGAAGAAGGCATAGTTTTCCCTGCTGGCTCTTTGGGCGTGGCACCCATCTCCAGACAGATGGCCATTTTTGTGCCTGGCGTGACGCCAAGTGGGAAAGGGTGGTTTTGAGGCTGAAGGCAGCAGGAAAGCCTGCAGCCCCCAGGTCTGTGGGGCTACGCAAGCGGTTCCCAAGGAGGTTTAGAACAAGGCATAGTTTTCCCTGCTGGCTCTTTGGGCGTGGGACCAATCTCCAGACAGATGGCCATTTTTGGGCCTAGCGAGGCGCCAAGTGGGAAAGGGTGGTTTTGAGGCTGAAGGCAGCAGGAAAGCCTGCAGCCCCCAGGTGTGTGGCGCTACGCAAGCGGTTCCCAAAGAGCTTTAGAACAAGGCATAGTTTTCCCTGCTGGCTCTTTGGGCGTGGGACCAATCTCCTAGACAGATGGCCATTTTTGGGCCTAGAGCGGCGCCAAGTGGGAAAGGGTGGTTTTGAGGCTGAAGGCAGCAGGAAAGCCTGCAGCCCCCAGGTGTGTGGGGCTACGCAAGCGGTTCCCAAAGAGCTTTAGAACAAGGCATAGTTTTCCCTGCTGGCTCTTTGGGCGTGGGACCAATCTCCAGAGATAAGGCCATTTTTGTGTCTGGCGTGGCGCCAAGTGGGAAAGGGTGGTTTTGAGGCTGAAGGCAGCAGGAAAGCCTGCAGCCCCGAGGTGTGTGGGGCTACGCAAGCGGTTCCCAAAGAGCTTTAGAACAAGGCATAGTTTTCCCTGCTGGCTCTTTGGGTGTGGCACCCATCTCCAGACATATGGCCATTTTTGGGCCTGGCGCGGCACCAAGTGGGAAAGGGTGGTTTTGAGGCTGGAGGCAGCAGGAAAGCCTGCAGCCCCAGGTGTGTGGGGCTACGCAAGCGGTTCCCAAAGAGCTTTAGAACAAGGCATAGTTTTCCCTGCTGGCTCTTTGGGCGTGGGACCAATCTCCACACGGATGGCCATTTTTGGGCCTGGCGCGGCGCCAAGTGGGAAAGGGTGGTTTTGAGGCTGAAGGCAGCAGGAAAGCCTGCAGCCCCCAGGTGTGTGGGGCTACGCAAGCGGTTCCCAAAGAGCTATAGAACAAGGCATAGTTTTCCCTGCTGGCTCTTTGGGCGTGGGACCAATGTCCAGACAGATGGCCATTTTTGGGCCTGGCGCGGCGCCAAGTGGGAAAGGGTGGTTTTGAGGCTGAAGGCAGCAGGAAAGCCTGCAGCCCCCAGGTGTGTGGGGCTACGCAAGCGGTTCCCAAAGAGCTTTAGAACAAGGCATAGTTTTCCCTGCTGGCTCTTTGGGCGTGGGACCAATCTCCAGAGATATGGCCATTTTTGGGCGTGGCGTGACGCCAAGTGGAAAAGGGTGGTTTTGAGGCTGAAGGCAGCAGGAAAGCCTGCAGCCCCCAGGTGTGTGGAGCTACGCAAGCGGTTCCCAAAGAGCTTTAGAACAAGGCATAGTTTTCCCTGCTGGCTCTTTGGGCGTGGGACCAATCTCCAGACAGATGGCCATTGTTGTGTCTGCCGCGGCGCCAAGTGGGAAAGGGTGGTTTTGAGGCTGAAGGCAGCAGGAAAGCCTGCAGCCCCCAGGTCTGTGGGGCTACGCAAGCGGTTCCCAAAGCGCTATAGAACAAGGCATAGTTTTCCCTGCTGGCTCTTTGGGCGTGGGACCAATCTCCAGACAGATGGCCATTTTTGGGCGTGGCGCGGCGCCAAGTGGGAAAGGGTGGTTTTGAGGCTGAAGGCAGCAGGAAAGCCTGCAGCCCCCAAGTGTGTGGGGCTACGCAAGCGGTTCCCAAAGAGCTTTAGAACAAGGCATAGTTTTCCCTGCTTGCTCTTTGTGCATGGGAACAATCTCCACACGGATGGCCTTTTTTCGGCCTGGCGCGGCGCCAAGTGGGAAAGGGTGGTGTGAGGCTGAAGGCAGCAGGAAAGCCTGCAGCCCCCAAGTGTGTGGGGCTACGCAAGCGGTTCCGAAAGAGTTTTAGAACAAGGCATAGTTTTCCCTGCTGGCTCTTTGGGCGTGGGACCAATCTCCTGAGAGAGAGCCATTTTTGTGCCTGGCGCGGCACCAAGTGGGAAAGGGTGGTTTTGAGGCTGAAGGCAGCAGGAAAGCCTGCAGCCCCCAGGTGTGTGGGGCTACGCAAGCGGTTCCCAAAGAGCTTGAGAACAAGGCATAGTTTTCCCTGCTGGCTCTTTGGGCGTGGGACCAATCTCCTGAGATATGGCCATTTTTGGGCCTAGCGCGGCGCCAAGTGGGAAAGGGTGGTTTTGAGGCTGAAGGCAGCAGGAAAGCCTGCAGCCCCCAGGTCTGTGGGGCTACGCAAGCGGTTCCCAAAGAGCTTGAGAACAAGGCATAGTTTTCCCTGCTGGCTCTTTGGGCGTGGGACCAATCTCCAGGCAGATGGCCATTGTTGTGCCTGCCGCGGCGCCAAGTAGGAAAGGGTGGTTTTGAGGCTGAAGGCAGCAGGAAAGCCTGCAGCCCCCAGGTCTGTGGGGCTACGCAAGCGGTTCCCAAAGAGCTTTAGAACAAGGCATAGTTTTCCCTGCTGGCTCTTTGGGCGTGGGACCAATCTCCAGACAAATGGCCATTTTTGTGCCTGGCGCGGCACCAAGTGGGAAAGGGTGGTGTGAGGCTGAAGGCAGCAGGAAAGCCTGCAGCCCCCAAGTGTGTGGGGCTACGGAAGCGGTTCACAAAGAGCTATAGAACAAGGCATAGTTTTCCCTGCTGGCTCTTTGGGCGTGGCACCCATCTCCAGACAGATGGCCATTTTTGTGCCTGGCGTGACGCCAAGTGGGAAAGGGTGGTTTTGAGGCTGAAGGCAGCAGGAAAGCCTGCAGCCCCCAGGTCTGTGGGGCTACGCAAGCGGTTCCCAAAGAGCTTTAGAACAAGGCATAGTTTTCCCTGCTGGCTCTTTGGGCGTGGGACCAATCTCCAGACAAATGGCCATTTTTGGGCCTAGCGCGGTGCCAAGTGGGAAAGGGTGGTTTTGAGGCTGGAGGCAGCAGGAAAGCCTGCAGCCCCCAGGTGTTTGGGGCTAAGCAAGCGGTTCCCAAAGAGCTTGAGAACAAGGCATAGTTTTCCCTGCTGGCTCTTTGGGCGTGGGACCAATCTCCAGAGATATGGCCATTTTTGGGCGTGGCGTGACGCCAAGTGGGAAAGGGTGGTTTTGAGGCTGAAGGCAGCAGGAAAGCCTTCAGCCCCCAGGTGTGTGGAGCTACGCAAGCGGTTCCCAAAGAGCTTTAGAACAAGGCATAGTTTTCCCTGCTGGCTCTTTGGGCGTGGGACCAATCTCCAGACAGATGGCCATTGTTGTGCCTGGCGCGGCGCCAAGTGGGAAAGGGTGGTTTTGAGGCTGAAGGCAGCAGGAAAGCCTGCAGCCCCCAGGTCTGTGGGGCTACGCAAGCGGTTCCCAAAGAGCTTTAGAACAAGGCATAGTTTTCCCTGCTGGCTCTTTGGGCGTGGGACCAATCTCCAGACAGATGGCCATTTTTGTGTCTGCCGCGGCGCCAAGTGGGAAAGGGTGGTTTTGAGGCTGAAGGCAGCAGGAAAGCCTGCAGCCCCCAGGTCTGTGGGGCTACGCAAGCGGTTCCCAAAGCGCTATAGAACAAGGCATAGTTTTCCCTGCTGGCTCTTTGGGCGTGGGACCAATCTCCAGACAGATGGCCATTTTTGGGCGTGGCGCGGCGCCAAGTGGGAAAGGGTGGTTTTGAGGCTGAAGGCAGCAGGAAAGCCTGCAGCCCCCAAGTGTGTGGGGCTACGCAAGCGGTTCCCAAAGAGCTTTAGAACAAGGCATAGTTTTCCCTGCTTGCTCTTTGTGCATGGGAACAATCTCCACACGGATGGCCTTTTTTCGGCCTGGCGCGGCGCCAAGTGGGAAAGGGTGGTGTGAGGCTGAAGGCAGCAGGAAAGCCTGCAGCCCCCAGGTGTGTGGGGCTACGCAAGCGGTTCCGAAAGAGTTTTAGAACAAGGCATAGTTTTCCCTGCTGGCTCTTTGGGCGTGGGACCAATCTCCAGACAGATGGCCATTTTTGGGCCTGGCGCGGCGCCAAGTGGGAAAGGGTGGTTTTGAGGCTGAAGGCAGCAGGAAAGCCTGCAGCCCCCAGGTCTGTGGGGCTACGCAAGCGGTTCCCAAAGAGCTTTAGAACAAGGCATAGTTTTCCCTGCTGGCTCTTTGGGCGTGGGACCAATCTCCAGACAGATGGCCATTGTTGTGCCTGGCGCGGCGCGAAGTGGGAAAGGGTGGTTTTGAGGCTGAAGGCAGCAGGAAAGCCTGCAGCCCCCAGGTCTGTGGGGCTACGCAAGCGGTTCCCAAAGCGCTATAGAACAAGGCATAGTTTTCCCTGCTGGCTCTTTGGGCGTGGGACCAATCTCCAGACCGATGGCCATTTTTGTTCCTGGCGCGGCGCCAAGTGGGAAAGGGTGGTTTTGAGGCTGAAGGCAGCAGGAAAGCCTGCAGCCCCCAGGTGTGTGGGGCTACGCAAGCGGTTCCCAAAGAGCTTTAGAACAAGGCATAGTTTTCCCTGCTTGCTCTTTGTGCATGTGACCAATCTCCACAGATAAGGCCATTTTTGGGCCTGGCGCGGCGCCAAGTGGGAAAGGGTGGTTTTGAGGCTGAAGGCAGCAGGAAAGCCTGCAGCCCCCAGGTGTGTGGGGCTACGCAAGCGGTTCCCAAAGCGCTATAGAACAAGGCATAGTTTTCCCTGCTGGCTCTTTGGGCGTGGGACCAATCTCCACAGATAAGGCCAATTTTGGGCCTGGTCCGGCGCCAAGTGGGAAGGGGTGGTTTTGAGGCTGAAGGCAGCAGGAAAGCCTGCAGCCCCCAGGTCTGTGGGGCTACGCAAGCGGTTCCCAAAGAGCTTTAGAACAAGGCATAGTTTTCCCTGCTGGCTCTTTGGGCGTGGGACCAATCTCCAGAGATAAGACCATTTTTGTGCCTGGCGCGGCGCCAAGTAGGAAAGGGTGGTTTTGAGGCTGAAGGCAGCAGGAAAGCCTGCAGCCCCCAGGTGTGTGGGGCTACGCAAGCGGTTCCCAAAGAGCTATAGAACAAGGCATAGTTTTCCCTGCTGGCTCTTTGGGCGTGGGACCAATCTCCAGACATATGGCCATTTTTGGCACTGGGTCGGCGCCAAGTGGGAAAGGGTGGTTTTGAGGCTTAAGGCAGCAGGAAATCTTGCAGCCCCCAGCTGTGTGGGGCTACGCAAGCGGTTCCCAAAGAGCTTTAGAACAAGGCATAGTTTTCCCTGCTGGCACTTTGGGCGTGGGACCAATCTCCAGAGATATGGCCATTTTTGGGCCTGGCGTGACGCCAAGTGGGAAAGGGTGGTTTTGAGGCTGAAGGCAGAAGGAAAGCCTGCAGCCCCCAGGTGTGTGGAGCTACGCAAGCGGTTCCCAAAGAGCTATAGAACAAGGCATAGTTTTCCCTGCTGGCTCTTTGGGCGTGGGACCAATCTCCAGACAGATGGCCATTGTTGTGTCTGCCGCGGCGCCAAGTGGGAAAGGGTGGTTTTGAGGCTGAAGGCAGCAGGAAAGCCTGCAGCCCCCAGGTCTGTGGGGCTACGCAAGCGGTTCCCAAAGCGCTATAGAACAAGGCATAGTTTTCCCTGCTGGCTCTTTGGGCGTGGGACCAATCTCCAGACAGATGGCCATTTTTGGGCGTGGCGCGGCGCCAAGTGGGAAAGGGTGGTTTTGAGGCTGAAGGCAGCAGGAAAGCCTGCAGCCCCCAAGTGTGTGGGGCTACGCAAGCGGTTCCCAAAGAGCTTTAGAACAAGGCATAGTTTTCCCTGCTTGCTCTTTGTGCATGGGAACAATCTCCACACGGATGGCCTTTTTTCGGCCTGGCGCGGCGCCAAGTGGGAAAGGGTGGTGTGAGGCTGAAGGCAGCAGGAAAGCCTGCAGCCCCCAAGTGTGTGGGGCTACGCAAGCGGTTCCGAAAGAGTTTTAGAACAAGGCATAGTTTTCCCTGCTGGCTCTTTGGGCGTGGGACCAATCTCCTGAGAGAGAGCCATTTTTGTGCCTGGCGCGGCACCAAGTGGGAAAGGGTGGTTTTGAGGCTGAAGGCAGCAGGAAAGCCTGCAGCCCCCAGGTGTGTGGGGCTACGCAAGCGGTTCCCAAAGAGCTTGAGAACAAGGCATAGTTTTCCCTGCTGGCTCTTTGGGCGTGGGACCAATCTCCTGAGATATGGCCATTTTTGGGCCTAGCGCGGCGCCAAGTGGGAAAGGGTGGTTTTGAGGCTGAAGGCAGCAGGAAAGCCTGCAGCCCCCAGGTCTGTGGGGCTACGCAAGCGGTTCCCAAAGAGCTTGAGAACAAGGCATAGTTTTCCCTGCTGGCTCTTTGGGCGTGGGACCAATCTCCAGGCAGATGGCCATTGTTGTGCCTGCCGCGGCGCCAAGTAGGAAAGGGTGGTTTTGAGGCTGAAGGCAGCAGGAAAGCCTGCAGCCCCCAGGTCTGTGGGGCTACGCAAGCGGTTCCCAAAGAGCTTTAGAACAAGGCATAGTTTTCCCTGCTGGCTCTTTGGGCGTGGGACCAATCTCCAGACAAATGGCCATTTTTGTGCCTGGCGCGGCACCAAGTGGGAAAGGGTGGTGTGAGGCTGAAGGCAGCAGGAAAGCCTGCAGCCCCCAAGTGTGTGGGGCTACGGAAGCGGTTCACAAAGAGCTATAGAACAAGGCATAGTTTTCCCTGCTGGCTCTTTGGGCGTGGCACCCATCTCCAGACAGATGGCCATTTTTGTGCCTGGCGTGACGCCAAGTGGGAAAGGGTGGTTTTGAGGCTGAAGGCAGCAGGAAAGCCTGCAGCCCCCAGGTCTGTGGGGCTACGCAAGCGGTTCCCAAAGAGCTTTAGAACAAGGCATAGTTTTCCCTGCTGGCTCTTTGGGCGTGGGACCAATCTCCAGACAAATGGCCATTTTTGGGCCTAGCGCGGTGCCAAGTGGGAAAGGGTGGTTTTGAGGCTGGAGGCAGCAGGAAAGCCTGCAGCCCCCAGGTGTTTGGGGCTAAGCAAGCGGTTCCCAAAGACCTTGAGAACAAGGCATAGTTTTCCCTGCTGGCTCTTTGGGCGTGGGACCAATCTCCAGAGATATGGCCATTTTTGGGCGTGGCGTGACGCCAAGTGGGAAAGGGTGGTTTTGAGGCTGAAGGCAGCAGGAAAGCCTGCAGCCCCCAGGTGTGTGGAGCTACGCAAGCGGTTCCCAAAGAGCTTTAGAACAAGGCATAGTTTTCCCTGCTGGCTCTTTGGGCGTGGGACCAATCTCCAGACAGATGGCCATTGTTGTGCCTGGCGCGGCGCCAAGTGGGAAAGGGTGGTTTTGAGGCTGAAGGCAGCAGGAAAGCCTGCAGCCCCCAGGTCTGTGGGGCTACACAAGCGGTTCCCAAAGAGCTTTAGAACAAGGCATAGTTTTCCCTGCTGGCTCTTTGGGCGTGGGACCAATCTCCAGACAGATGGCCATTTTTGTGTCTGCCGCGGCGCCAAGTGGGAAAGGGTGGTTTTGAGGCTGAAGGCAGCAGGAAAGCCTGCAGCCCCCAGGTCTGTGGGGCTACGCAAGCGGTTCCCAAAGCGCTATAGAACAAGGCATAGTTTTCCCTGCTGGCTCTTTGGGCGTGGGACCAATCTCCAGACAGATGGCCATTTTTGGGCGTGGCGCGGCGCCAAGTGGGAAAGGGTGGTTTTGAGGCTGAAGGCAGCAGGAAAGCCTGCAGCCCCCAAGTGTGTGGGGCTACGCAAGCGGTTCCGAAAGAGTTTTAGAACAAGGCATAGTTTTCCCTGCTGGCTCTTTGGGCGTGGGACCAATCTCCAGACAGATGGCCATTTTTGGGCCTGGCGCGGCGCCAAGTGGGAAAGGGTGGTTTTGAGGCTGAAGGCAGCAGGAAAGCCTGCAGCCCCCAGGTGTGTGGGGCTACGCAAGCGGTTCCCAAAGAGCTTTAGAACAAGGCATAGTTTTCCCTGCTGGCTCTTTGGGCGTGGGACCAATCTCCAGACAGATGGCCATTGTTGTGCCTGGCGCGGCGCGAAGTGGGAAAGGGTGGTTTTGAGGCTGAAGGCAGCAGGAAAGCCTGCAGCCCCCAGGTCTGTGGGGCTACGCAAGCGGTTCCCAAAGCGCTATAGAACAAGGCATAGTTTTCCCTGCTGGCTCTTTGGGCGTGGGACCAATCTCCAGACAGATGGCCATTTTTGTTCCTGGCGCGGCGCCAAGTGGGAAAGGGTGGTTTTGAGGCTGAAGGCAGCAGGAAAGCCTGCAGCCCCCAGGTGTGTGGGGCTACGCAAGCGGTTCCCAAAGAGCTTTAGAACAAGGCATAGTTTTCCCTGCTTGCTCTTTGTGCATGTGACCAGTCTCCACAGATAAGGCCATTTTTGGGCCTGGCGCGGCGCCAAGTGGGAAAGGGTGGTTTTGAGGCTGAAGGCAGCAGGAAAGCCTGCAGCCCCCAGGTGTGTGGGGCTACGCAAGCGGTTCCCAAAGCGCTATAGAACAAGGCATAGTTTTCCCTGCTGGCTCTTTGGGCGTGGGACCAATCTCCACAGATAAGGCCAATTTTGGGCCTGGTCCGGCGCCAAGTGGGAAGGGGTGGTTTTGAGGCTGAAGGCAGCAGGAAAGCCTGCAGCCCCCAGGTCTGTGGGGCTACGCAAGCGGTTCCCAAAGAGCTTTAGAACAAGGCATAGTTTTCCCTGCTGGCTCTTTGGGCGTGGGACCAATCTCCAGAGATAAGACCATTTTTGTGCCTGGCGCGGCGCCAAGTAGGAAAGGGTGGTTTTGAGGCTGAAGGCAGCAGGAAAGCCTGCAGCCCCCAGGTGTGTGGGGCTACGCAAGCGGTTCCCAAAGAGCTATAGAACAAGGCATAGTTTTCCCTGCTGGCTCTTTGGGCGTGGGACCAATCTCCAGACATATGGCCATTTTTGGCACTGGGTCGGCGCCAAGTGGGAAAGGGTGGTTTTGAGGCTTAAGGCAGCAGGAAATCTTGCAGCCCCCAGCTGTGTGGGGCTACGCAAGCGGTTCCCAAAGAGCTTTAGAACAAGGCATAGTTTTCCCTGCTGGCACTTTGGGCGTGGGACCAATCTCCAGAGATATGGCCATTTTTGGGCCTGGCGTGACGCCAAGTGGGAAAGGGTGGTTTTGAGGCTGAAGGCAGAAGGAAAGCCTGCAGCCCCCAGGTGTGTGGAGCTACGCAAGCGGTTCCCAAAGAGCTTTAGAACAAGGCATAGTTTTCCCTGCTGGCTCTTTGGGCGTGGGACCAATCTCCAGACAGATGGCCATTGTTGTGCCTGGCGCGGCGCCAAGTGGGAAAGGGTGGTTTTGAGGCTGAAGGCAGCAGGAAAGCCTGCAGCCCCCAGGTGTGTGGGGCTACGCAAGCGGTTCCCAAAGAGCTTGAGAACAAGGCATAGTTTTCCCTGCTGGCTCTTTGGGCATGGGAACAATCTGCACACGGATGGCCTTTTTACGGCCTGGCGCGGCGCCAAGTGGGAAAGGGTGGTTTTGAGGCTGAAGGCAGCAGGAAAGTCTGCAGCCCCCAAGTGTGTGGGGCTACGCAAGCGGTTCCGAAAGAGTTTTAGAACAAGGCATAGTTTTCCCTGCTGGCTCTTTGGGCGTGGCACCCATCTCCAGACAGATGGCCATTTTTGTGCCTGGCGCGGCGCCAAGTGGGAAAGGGTGGTTTTGAGGCTGAAGGCAGCAGGAAAGCCTGCAGCCCCCAGGTGTGTGGGGCTATGCAAGCGGTTCCCAAAGAGCTTTAGAACAAGGCATAGTTTTCCCTGCTGGCTCTTTGGGCGTGGGACCAATCTCCAGACAGATGGCCATTTTTGGGCCTAGCGAGGCGCCAAGTGGGAAAGGGTGGTTTTGAGGCTGAAGGCAGCAGGAAAGCCTGCAGCCCCCAGGTGTGTGGGGCTACGCAAGCGGTTCCCAAAGAGCTTTAGAACAGGGCATAGTTTTCCCTGCTGGCTCTTTGGGCGTGGGACCAATCTCCAGACAGATGGCCATTTTTGTGCCTGGAGCGGCGCCAAGTGGGAAAGGGTGGTTTTGAGGCTGAAGGCAGCAGGAAAGCCTGCAGCCCCCAGGTCTGTGGGGCTACGCAAGCGGTTCCCAAAGAGCTATAGAACAAGGCATAGTTTTCCCTGCTGGCTCTTTGGGCGTGGGACCAGTCTCCAGACCGATGGCCATTTTTGTTCCTGGCGCGGCGCCAAGTGGGAAAGGGTGGTTTTGAGGCTGAAGGCAGCAGGAAAGCCTGCAGCCCCCAGGTGTGTGGGGCTACGCAAGCGGTTCCCAAAGAGCTATAGAACAAGGCATAGTTTTCCCTGCTGGCTCTTTGGGCGTGGGACCAATCTCCAGAGATAAGACCATTTTTGGGCCTGGCGCGGCGCCAAGTGGGAAAGGGTGGTTTTGAGGCTAAAGGCAGCAGGAAAGCCTGCAGCCCCCAGGTGTGTGGGGCTACGCAAGCGGTTCCCAAAGAGCTATAGAACAAGGCATAGTTTTCCCTGCTGGCTCTTTGGGCGTGGCACCCATCTCCAGACATATGGCCATTTTTGGCACTGAGTCGGCGCCAAGTGGGAAAGGGTGGTTTTGAGGCTTAAGGCAGCAGGAAAGCTTGCAGCCCCCAGGTGTGTGGGGCTACGCAAGCGGTTCCCAAAGAGCTTTAGAACAAGGCATAGTTTTCCCTGCTGGCTCTTTGGGCGTGGGACCAATCTCCAGAGATATGGCCATTTTTGGGCCTGGCGTGACGCCAAGTGGAAAAGGGTGGTTTTGAGGCTGAAGGCAGCAGGAAAGCCTGCAGCCCCCAGGTGTGTGGAGCTACGCAAGCGGTTCCCAAAGAGCTTTAGAACAAGGCATAGTTTTCCCTGCTGGCTCTTTGGGCGTGGGACCAATCTCCAGACAGATGGCCATTGTTGTGCCTGGCGCGGCGCCAAGTGGGAAAGGGTGGTTTTGAGGCTGAAGGCAGCAGGAAAGCCTGCAGCCCCCAGGTCTGTGGGGCTACGCAAGCGGTTCCCAAAGAGCTTGAGAACAAGGCATAGTTTTCCCTGCTGGCTCTTTGGGCATGGGAACAATCTCCACACGGATGGCCTTTTTTCGGCCTGGCGCGGCGCCAAGTGGGAAAGGGTGGTGTGAGGCTGAAGGCAGCAGGAAAATCTGCAGCCCCCAAGTGTGTGGGGCTACGCAAGCGGTTCCGAAAGAGTTTTAGAACAAGGCATAGTTTTCCGTGCTGGCTCTTTGGGTGTGGGACCAATCTCCAGACAGATGGCCATTTTTGGGCCTAGCGAGGCGCCAAGTGGGAAAGGGTGGTTTTGAGGCTGAAGGCAGCAGGAAAGCCTGCAGCCCCCAGGTGTGTGGGGCTACGCAAGCGGTTCCCAAAGAGCTTTAGAACAAGGCATAGTTTTCCCTGCTGGCTCTTTGGGCGTGGGACCAATCTCCAGACAGATGGCCATTTTTGGGCCTGGCGCGGCGCCAAGTGGGAAAGGGTGGTTTTGAGGCTGAAGGCAGCAGGAAAGCCTGCAGCCCCCAGGTGTGTGGGGCTACGCAAGCGGTTCCCAAAGAGCTATAGAACAAGGCATAGTTTTCCCTGCTGGCTCCTTGGGCGTGGGACCAATTTACCGACAGATGGCCATTATTGTGACTGGCGCGGCGCCAAGTGGGAAAGGGTGGTTTTGAGGCTGAAGGCAGCAGGAAAGCCTGCAGCCCCCAGGTGTGTGGGGCTACGCAAGCGGTTCCGAAAGAGCTTTAGAACAAGGCATAGTTTTCCCTGCTGGCTCTTTGGGCATGGGACCAATCTCCAGACAGATGGCCATTTTTCGGCTTGGCGTGACGCTTAGTGGAAAAGGGTGGTTTTGAGGCTGAAGGCAGCAGGAAAGCCTGCAGCCCCCAGGTGTTTGGGGCTACGCAAGCGGTTCCCAAAGAGCTATAGAACAAGGCATAGTTTTCCCTGCTGGCTCCTTGGGCGTGGGACCAATCTCCAGAGATAAGGCCATTTTTGGGCCTGGCGCGGCGCCAAGTGGGAAAGGGCGGTGTGAGGCTGAAGGCAGCAGGAAAGCCTGCAGCCCCCAGGTGTGTGGGGCTACGCAAGCGGTTCCCAAAGAGCTATAGAACAAGGCATAGTTTTCCCTGCTGGCTCCTTGGGCGTGGGACCAATTTCCAGACAGATGGCCATTTTTGTGCCTGGCGCGACGCCAAGTGGGAAAGGGTGGTTTTGAGGCTGAAGGCAGCAGGAAAGCCTGCAGCCCCCAGGTGTGTGGGGCTACGCAAGCGGTTCCCAAAGAGCTTTAGAACAAGGCATAGTTTTCCCTGCTGGCTCTTTGGGCGTGGGACCAATCTCCAGACAGATGGCCATTTTTCGGCTTGGTGTGACGCCAAGGGGAAAAGGGTGGTTTTGAGGCTGAAGGCAGCAGGAAAGCCTGCAGCCCCCAGGTCTGTGGGGCTACGCAAGCGGTTCCCAAAGAGCTTTAGAACAAGGCATAGTTTTCCCTGCTGGCTCTTTGGGCATGGGAACAATCTCCACACGGATGGCCTTTTTTCGGCCTGGCGCGGCGCCAAGTGGGAAAGGGTGGTGTGAGGCTGAAGGCAGCAGGAAAGCCTGCAGCCCCCAAGTGTGTGGGGCTACGCAAGCGGTTCCGAAAGAGCTTTAGAACAAGGCATAGTTTTCCCTGCTGGCTCTTTGGGCGTGGGACCAATCTCCAGACAGACGGCCATTTTTGGGCCTAGCGCGGCGCCAAGTGGGAAAGGGTGGTTTTGAGGCAGAAGGCAGCAGGAAAGCCTGCAGCCCCGAGGTCTGTGGGGCTACGCAAGCGGTTCCCAATGAGCTATACAACAAGGCATAGTTTTCCCTGCTGGCTCTTTGGGCATGGCACCCATCTCCAGACATATGGCCATTTTTGGGCCTGGCGTGACGCCAAGTGGGAAAGGGTGGTTTTGAGGCTGAAGGCAGCAGGAAAGCCTGCAGCCCCCAGGTCTGTGGGGCTACGCAAGCGGTTCCCAAAGAGCTTTAGAACAAGGCATAGTTTTTCCTGCTGGCTCTTTTTGCATGGGACCAATCTCCAGAGATAATGCCATTTTTGTGCCTGGCGCGGCGCCAAGTGGGAAAGGGTGGTGTGAGGCTGAAGGCAGCAGGAAAGCCTGCAGCCCCCAAGTGTGTGGGGCTACGCAAGCGGTTCCCAAAGAGCTTTAGAACAAGGCATAGTTTTCCCTGCTTGCTCTTTGTGCATGTGACCAATCTCCACAGATAAGGCCAATTTTGGGCCTGGTCCGGCGCCAAGTGGGAAGGGGTGGTTTTGAGGCTGAAGGCAGCAGGAAAGCCTGCAGCCCCCAGGTCTGTGGGGCTACGCAAGCGGTTCCCAAAGAGCTTTAGAACAAGGCATAGTTTTCCCTGCTGGCTCTTTGGGCGTGGGACCAATCTCCAGAGATAAGACCATTTTTGGGCCTGGCGCGGCGCCAAGTGGGAAAGGGTGGTTTTGAGGCTAAAGGCAGCAGGAAAGCCTGCAGCCCCCAGGTGTGTGGGGCTACGCAAGCGGTTCCCAAAGAGCTATAGAACAAGGCATAGTTTTCCCTGCTGGCTCTTTGGGCGTGGCACCCATCTCCAGACATATGGCCATTTTTGGCACTGAGTCGGCGCCAAGTGGGAAAGGGTGGTTTTGAGGCTTAAGGCAGCAGGAAAGCTTGCAGCCCCCAGGTGTGTGGGGCTACGCAAGCGGTTCCCAAAGAGCTTTAGAACAAGGCATAGTTTTCCCTGCTGGCTCTTTGGGCGTGGGACCAATCTCCAGAGATATGGCCATTTTTGGGCCTGGCGTGACGCCAAGTGGAAAAGGGTGGTTTTGAGGCTGAAGGCAGCAGGAAAGCCTGCAGCCCCCAGGTGTGTGGAGCTACGCAAGCGGTTCCCAAAGAGCTTTAGAACAAGGCATAGTTTTCCCTGCTGGCTCTTTGGGCGTGGGACCAATCTCCAGACAGATGGCCATTGTTGTGCCTGGCGCGGCGCCAAGTGGGAAAGGGTGGTTTTGAGGCTGAAGGCAGCAGGAAAGCCTGCAGCCCCCAGGTGTGTGGGGCTACGCAAGCGGTTCCCAAAGAGCTTGAGAACAAGGCATAGTTTTCCCTGCTGGCTCTTTGGGCATGGGAACAATCTGCACACGGATGGCCTTTTTTCGGCCTGGCGCGGCGCCAAGTGGGAAAGGGTGGTGTGAGGCTGAAGGCAGCAGGAAAATCTGCAGCCCCCAAGTGTGTGGGGCTACGCAAGCGGTTCCGAAAGAGTTTTAGAACAAGGCATAGTTTTCCGTGCTGGCTCTTTGGGTGTGGGACCAATCTCCAGACAGATGGCCATTTTTGGGCCTAGCGAGGCGCCAAGTGGGAAAGGGTGGTTTTGAGGCTGAAGGCAGCAGGAAAGCCTGCAGCCCCCAGGTCTGTGGGGCTACGCAAGCGGTTCCCAAAGAGCTTTAGAACAAGGCATAGTTTTCCCTGCTGGCTCTTTGGGCGTGGCACCCATCTCCAGACAGATGGCCATTTTTGGGCCTGGCGCGGCGCCAAGTGGGAAAGGGTGGTTTTGAGGCTGAAGGCAGCAGGAAAGCCTGCAGCCCCCAGGTGTGTGGGGCTACGCAAGCGGTTCCCAAAGAGCTATAGAACAAGGCATAGTTTTCCCTGCTGGCTCCTTGGGCGTGGGACCAATTTACCGACAGATGGCCATTATTGTGACTGGCGCGGCGCCAAGTGGGAAAGGGTGGTTTTGAGGCTGAAGGCAGCAGGAAAGCCTGCAGCCCCCAGGTGTGTGGGGCTACGCAAGCGGTTCCGAAAGAGCTTTAGAACAAGGCATAGTTTTCCCTGCTGGCTCTTTGGGCATGGGACCAATCTCCAGACAGATGGCCATTTTTCGGCTTGGCGTGACGCCAAGTGGAAAAGGGTGGTTTTGAGGCTGAAGGCAGCAGGAAAGCCTGCAGCCCCCAGTTGTTTGGGGCTACGCAAGCGGTTCCCAAAGAGCTTGAGAACAAGGCATAGTTTTCCCTGCTGGCTCTTTGGGCGTGGGACCAATCTCCAGAGATATGGCCATTTTTGGGCCTGGCGTGACGCCAAGTGGGAAAGGGTGGTTTTGAGGCTGAAGGCAGAAGGAAAGCCTGCAGCCCCCAGGTGTGTGGAGCTACGCAAGCGGTTCCCAAAGAGCTTTAGAACAAGGCATAGTTTTCCCTGCTGGCTCTTTGGGCGTGGGACCAATCTCCAGACAGATGGCCATTGTTGTGCCTGGCGCGGCGCCAAGTGGGAAAGGGTGGTTTTGAGGCTGAAGGCAGCAGGAAAGCCTGCAGCCCCCAGGTGTGTGGGGCTACGCAAGCGGTTCCCAAAGAGCTTGAGAACAAGGCATAGTTTTCCCTGCTGGCTCTTTGGGCATGGGAACAATCTGCACACGGATGGCCTTTTTACGGCCTGGCGCGGCGCCAAGTGGGAAAGGGTGGTTTTGAGGCTGAAGGCAGCAGGAAAGTCTGCAGCCCCCAAGTGTGTGGGGCTACGCAAGCGGTTCCGAAAGAGTTTTAGAACAAGGCATAGTTTTCCCTGCTGGCTCTTTGGGCGTGGCACCCATCTCCAGACAGATGGCCATTTTTGTGCCTGGCGCGGCGCCAAGTGGGAAAGGGTGGTTTTGAGGCTGAAGGCAGCAGGAAAGCCTGCAGCCCCCAGGTGTGTGGGGCTATGCAAGCGGTTCCCAAAGAGCTTTAGAACAAGGCATAGTTTTCCCTGCTGGCTCTTTGGGCGTGGGACCAATCTCCAGACAGATGGCCATTTTTGGGCCTAGCGAGGCGCCAAGTGGGAAAGGGTGGTTTTGAGGCTGAAGGCAGCAGGAAAGCCTGCAGCCCCCAGGTGTGTGGGGCTACGCAAGCGGTTCCCAAAGAGCTTTAGAACAGGGCATAGTTTTCCCTGCTGGCTCTTTGGGCGTGGGACCAATCTCCAGACAGATGGCCATTTTTGTGCCTGGAGCGGCGCCAAGTGGGAAAGGGTGGTTTTGAGGCTGAAGGCAGCAGGAAAGCCTGCAGCCCCCAGGTCTGTGGGGCTACGCAAGCGGTTCCCAAAGAGCTATAGAACAAGGCATAGTTTTCCCTGCTGGCTCTTTGGGCGTGGGACCAGTCTCCAGACCGATGGCCATTTTTGTTCCTGGCGCGGCGCCAAGTGGGAAAGGGTGGTTTTGAGGCTGAAGGCAGCAGGAAAGCCTGCAGCCCCCAGGTGTGTGGGGCTACGCAAGCGGTTCCCAAAGAGCTATAGAACAAGGCATAGTTTTCCCTGCTGGCTCTTTGGGCGTGGGACCAATCTCCAGAGATAAGACCATTTTTGGGCCTGGCGCGGCGCCAAGTGGGAAAGGGTGGTTTTGAGGCTAAAGGCAGCAGGAAAGCCTGCAGCCCCCAGGTGTGTGGGGCTACGCAAGCGGTTCCCAAAGAGCTATAGAACAAGGCATAGTTTTCCCTGCTGGCTCTTTGGGCGTGGCACCCATCTCCAGACATATGGCCATTTTTGGCACTGAGTCGGCGCCAAGTGGGAAAGGGTGGTTTTGAGGCTTAAGGCAGCAGGAAAGCTTGCAGCCCCCAGGTGTGTGGGGCTACGCAAGCGGTTCCCAAAGAGCTTTAGAACAAGGCATAGTTTTCCCTGCTGGCTCTTTGGGCGTGGGACCAATCTCCAGAGATATGGCCATTTTTGGGCCTGGCGTGACGCCAAGTGGAAAAGGGTGGTTTTGAGGCTGAAGGCAGCAGGAAAGCCTGCAGCCCCCAGGTGTGTGGAGCTACGCAAGCGGTTCCCAAAGAGCTTTAGAACAAGGCATAGTTTTCCCTGCTGGCTCTTTGGGCGTGGGACCAATCTCCAGACAGATGGCCATTGTTGTGCCTGGCGCGGCGCCAAGTGGGAAAGGGTGGTTTTGAGGCTGAAGGCAGCAGGAAAGCCTGCAGCCCCCAGGTCTGTGGGGCTACGCAAGCGGTTCCCAAAGAGCTTGAGAACAAGGCATAGTTTTCCCTGCTGGCTCTTTGGGCATGGGAACAATCTCCACACGGATGGCCTTTTTTCGGCCTGGCGCGGCGCCAAGTGGGAAAGGGTGGTGTGAGGCTGAAGGCAGCAGGAAAATCTGCAGCCCCCAAGTGTGTGGGGCTACGCAAGCGGTTCCGAAAGAGTTTTAGAACAAGGCATAGTTTTCCGTGCTGGCTCTTTGGTTGTGGGACCAATCTCCAGACAGATGGCCATTTTTGGGCCTAGCGAGGCGCCAAGTGGGAAAGGGTGGTTTTGAGGCTGAAGGCAGCAGGAAAGCCTGCAGCCCCCAGGTGTGTGGGGCTACGCAAGCGGTTCCCAAAGAGCTTTAGAACAAGGCATAGTTTTCCCTGCTGGCTCTTTGGGCGTGGGACCAATCTCCAGACAGATGGCCATTTTTGGGCCTGGCGCGGCGCCAAGTGGGAAAGGGTGGTTTTGAGGCTGAAGGCAGCAGGAAAGCCTGCAGCCCCCAGGTGTGTGGGGCTACACAAGCGGTTCCCAAAGAGCTATAGAACAAGGCATAGTTTTCCCTGCTGGCTCCTTGGGCGTGGGACCAATTTACCGACAGATGGCCATTATTGTGACTGGCGCGGCGCCAAGTGGGAAAGGGTGGTTTTGAGGCTGAAGGCAGCAGGAAAGCCTGCAGCCCCCAGGTGTGTGGGGCTACGCAAGCGGTTCCGAAAGAGCTTTAGAACAAGGCATAGTTTTCCCTGCTGGCTCTTTGGGCATGGGACCAATCTCCAGACAGATGGCCATTTTTCGGCTTGGCGTGACGCTTAGTGGAAAAGGGTGGTTTTGAGGCTGAAGGCAGCAGGAAAGCCTGCAGCCCCCAGGTGTTTGGGGCTACGCAAGCGGTTCCCAAAGAGCTTGAGAACAAGGCATAGTTTTCCCTGCTGGCTCTTTGGGCGTGGGACCAATCTCCAGGCAGATGGCCATTTTTGGGCCTGGCGTGACGCCAAGTGGGAAAGGGTGGTTTTGAGGCTGAAGGCAGCAGGAAAGCCTGCAGCCCCCAGGTGTGTGGGGCTACGCAAGCGGTTCCCAAAGAGCTATAGAACAAGGCATAGTTTTCCCTGCTGGCTCCTTGGGCGTGGGACCAATCTCCAGAGATAAGGCCATTTTTGTGCCTGGCGCGGCGCCAAGTGGGAAAGGGCGGTGTGAGGCTGAAGGCAGCAGGAAAGCCTGCAGCCCCCAGGTGTGTGGGGCTACGCAAGCGGTTCCCAAAGAGCTATAGAACAAGGCATAGTTTTCCCTGCTGGCTCCTTGGGCGTGGGACCAATTTCCAGACAGATGGCCATTTTTGTGCCTGGCGCGACGCCAAGTGGGAAAGGGTGGTTTTGAGGCTGAAGGCAGCAGGAAAGCCTGCAGCCCCCAGGTGTGTGGGGCTACGCAAGCGGTTCCCAAAGAGCTTTAGAACAAGGCATAGTTTTCCCTGCTGGCTCTTTGGGCGTGGCACCCATCTCCAGACAGATGGCCATTTTTCGGCTTGGTGTGACGCCAAGGGGAAAAGGGTGGTTTTGAGGCTGAAGGCAGCAGGAAAGCCTGCAGCCCCCAGGTCTGTGGGGCTACGCAAGCGGTTCCCAAAGAGCTTGAGAACAAGGCATAGTTTTCCCTGCTGGCTCTTTGGGCATGGGAACAATCTCCACACGGATGGCCTTTTTTCGGCCTGGCGCGGCGCCAAGTGGGAAAGGGTGGTGTGAGGCTGAAGGCAGCAGGAAAGCCTGCAGCCCCCAAGTGTGTGGGGCTACGCAAGCGGTTCCGAAAGAGCTTTAGAACAAGGCATAGTTTTCCCTGCTGGCTCTTTGGGCGTGGGACCAATCTCCAGACAGACGGCCATTTTTGGGCCTAGCGCGGCGCCAAGTGGGAAAGGGTGGTTTTGAGGCAGAAGGCAGCAGGAAAGCCTGCAGCCCCGAGGTCTGTGGGGCTACGCAAGCGGTTCCCAAAGAGCTATACAACAAGGCATAGTTTTCCCTGCTGGCTCTTTGGGCATGGCACCCATCTCCAGACATATGGCCATTTTTGGGCCTGGCGTGACGCCAAGTGGGAAAGGGTGGTTTTGAGGCTGAAGGCAGCAGGAAAGCCTGCAGCCCCCAGGTCTGTGGGGCTACGCAAGCGGTTCCCAAAGAGCTTTAGAACAAGGCATAGTTTTTCCTGCTGGCTCTTTTTGCATGGGACCAATCTCCAGAGATAATGCCATTTTTGTGCCTGGCGCGGCGCCAAGTGGGAAAGGGTGGTGTGAGGCTGAAGGCAGCAGGAAAGCCTGCAGCCCCCAAGTGTGTGGGGCTACGCAAGCGGTTCCCAAAGAGCTTTAGAACAAGGCATAGTTTTCCCTGCTTGCTCTTTGTGCATGTGACCAATCTCCACAGATAAGGCCAATTTTGGGCCTGGTCCGGCGCCAAGTGGGAAGGGGTGGTTTTGAGGCTGAAGGCAGCAGGAAAGCCTGCAGCCCCCAGGTCTGTGGGGCTACGCAAGCGGTTCCCAAAGAGCTTTAGAACAAGGCATAGTTTTCCCTGCTGGCTCTTTGGGCGTGGGACCAATCTCCAGAGATAAGACCATTTTTGGGCCTGGCGCGGCGCCAAGTGGGAAAGGGTGGTTTTGAGGCTAAAGGCAGCAGGAAAGCCTGCAGCCCCCAGGTGTGTGGGGCTACGCAAGCGGTTCCCAAAGAGCTATAGAACAAGGCATAGTTTTCCCTGCTGGCTCTTTGGGCGTGGCACCCATCTCCAGACATATGGCCATTTTTGGCACTGAGTCGGCGCCAAGTGGGAAAGGGTGGTTTTGAGGCTTAAGGCAGCAGGAAAGCTTGCAGCCCCCAGGTGTGTGGGGCTACGCAAGCGGTTCCCAAAGAGCTTTAGAACAAGGCATAGTTTTCCCTGCTGGCTCTTTGGGCGTGGGACCAATCTCCAGAGATATGGCCATTTTTGGGCCTGGCGTGACGCCAAGTGGAAAAGGGTGGTTTTGAGGCTGAAGGCAGCAGGAAAGCCTGCAGCCCCCAGGTGTGTGGAGCTACGCAAGCGGTTCCCAAAGAGCTTTAGAACAAGGCATAGTTTTCCCTGCTGGCTCTTTGGGCGTGGGACCAATCTCCAGACAGATGGCCATTGTTGTGCCTGGCGCGGCGCCAAGTGGGAAAGGGTGGTTTTGAGGCTGAAGGCAGCAGGAAAGCCTGCAGCCCCCAGGTCTGTGGGGCTACGCAAGCGGTTCCCAAAGAGCTTGAGAACAAGGCATAGTTTTCCCTGCTGGCTCTTTGGGCATGGGAACAATCTCCACACGGATGGCCTTTTTTCGGCCTGGCGCGGCGCCAAGTGGGAAAGGGTGGTGTGAGGCTGAAGGCAGCAGGAAAATCTGCAGCCCCCAAGTGTGTGGGGCTACGCAAGCGGTTCCGAAAGAGTTTTAGAACAAGGCATAGTTTTCCGTGCTGGCTCTTTGGGTGTGGGACCAATCTCCAGACAGATGGCCATTTTTGGGCCTAGCGAGGCGCCAAGTGGGAAAGGGTGGTTTTGAGGCTGAAGGCAGCAGGAAAGCCTGCAGCCCCCAGGTGTGTGGGGCTACGCAAGCGGTTCCCAAAGAGCTTTAGAACAAGGCATAGTTTTCCCTGCTGGCTCTTTGGGCGTGGCACCCATCTCCAGACAGATGGCCATTTTTGGGCCTGGCGCGGCGCCAAGTGGGAAAGGGTGGTTTTGAGGCTGAAGGCAGCAGGAAAGCCTGCAGCCCCCAGGTGTGTGGGGCTACGCAAGCGGTTCCCAAAGAGCTATAGAACAAGGCATAGTTTTCCCTGCTGGCTCCTTGGGCGTGGGACCAATTTACCGACAGATGGCCATTATTGTGACTGGCGCGGCGCCAAGTGGGAAAGGGTGGTGTGAGGCTGAAGGCAGCAGGAAAGCCTGCAGCCCCCAGGTGTGTGGGGCTACGCAAGCGGTTCCGAAAGAGCTTTAGAACAAGGCATAGTTTTCCCTGCTGGCTCTTTGGGCATGGGACCAATCTCCAGACAGATGGCCATTTTTCGGCTTGGCGTGACGCCAAGTGGAAAAGGGTGGTTTTGAGGCTGAAGGCAGCAGGAAAGCCTGCAGCCCCCAGTTGTTTGGGGCTACGCAAGCGGTTCCCAAAGAGCTTGAGAACAAGGCATAGTTTTCCCTGCTGGCTCTTTGGGCGTGGGACCAATCTCCAGACAGATGGCCATTTTTGTGCCTGGCGCGGCGCCAAGTGGGAAAGGGTGGTTTTGAGGCTGAAGGCAGCAGGAAAGCCTGCAGCCCCCAGGTCTGTGGGGCTACGCAAGCGGTTCCCAAAGACCTATAGAACAAGGCATAGTTTTCCCTGCTGGCTCCTTGGGCGTGGGACCAATCTCCAGAGATAAGGCCATTTTTGTGCCTGGCGCGGCGCCAAGTGGGAAAGGGCGGTGTGAGGCTGAAGGCAGCAGGAAAGCCTGCAGCCCCCAGGTGTGTGGGGCTACGCAAGCGGTTCCCAAAGAGCTATAGAACAAGGCATAGTTTTCCCTGCTGGCTCCTTGGGCGTGGGACCAATTTCCAGACAGATGGCCATTTTTGTGCCTGGCGCGACGCCAAGTGGGAAAGGGTGGTTTTGAGGCTGAAGGCAGCAGGAAAGCCTGCAGCCCCCAGGTGTGTGGGGCTACGCAAGCGGTTCCCAAAGAGCTTTAGAACAAGGCATAGTTTTCCCTGCTGGCTCTTTGGGCATGGGAACAATCTCCACACGGATGGCCTTTTTTCGGCCTGGCGCGGCGCCAAGTGGGAAAGGGTGGTGTGAGGCTGAAGGCAGCAGGAAAGCCTGCAGCCCCCAAGTGTGTGGGGCTACGCAAGCGGTTCCGAAAGAGCTTTAGAACAAGGCATAGTTTTCCCTGCTGGCTCTTTGGGCGTGGGACCAATCTCCAGACAGACGGCCATTTTTGGGCCTAGCGCGGCGCCAAGTGGGAAAGGGTGGTTTTGAGGCAGAAGGCAGCAGGAAAGCCTGCAGCCCCGAGGTCTGTGGGGCTACGCAAGCGGTTCCCAAAGAGCTATACAACAAGGCATAGTTTTCCCTGCTGGCTCTTTGGGCATGGCACCCATCTCCAGACATATGGCCATTTTTGGGCCTGGCGTGACGCCAAGTGGGAAAGGGTGGTTTTGAGGCTGAAGGCAGCAGGAAAGCCTGCAGCCCCCAGGTCTGTGGGGCTACGCAAGCGGTTCCCAAAGAGCTTTAGAACAAGGCATAGTTTTTCCTGCTGGCTCTTTTTGCATGGGACCAATCTCCAGAGATAATGCCATTTTTGTGCCTGGCGCGGCGCGAAGTGGGAAAGGGTGGTGTGAGGCTGAAGGCAGCAGGAAAGCCTGCAGCCCCCAAGTGTGTGGGGCTACGCAAGCGGTTCCGAAAGAGCTTTAGAACAAGGCATAGTTTTCCCTGCTGGCTCTTTGGGCGTGGGACCAATCTCCAGACAGATGGCCATTTTTGGGCCTAGCGAAGCGCCAAGTGGGAAAGGGTGGTTTTGAGGCTGAAGGCAGCAGGAAAGCCTGCAGCCCCCAGGTCTGTGGGGCTACGCAAGCGGTTCCCAAAGCGCTATAGAACAAGGCATAGTTTTCCCTGCTGGCTCTTTGGGCGTGGGACCAATCTCCAGACAGATGGCCATTGTTGTGCCTGGCGCGGCGCCAAGTGGGAAAGGGTGGTTTTGAGGCTGAAGGCAGCAGGAAAGCCTGCAGCCCCCAGGTGTGTGGGGCTACGCAAGCGGTTCCGAAAGAGCTTTAGAACAAGGCATAGTTTTCCCTGCTGGCTCTTTGGGCATGGGGACAATCTCCACACGGATGGCCTTTTTTCGGCCTGGCGCGGCGCCAAGTGGGAAAGGGTGGTGTGAGGCTGAAGGCAGCAGGAAAGTCTGCAGCCCCCAAGTGTGTGGGGCTACGCAAGCGGTTCCGAAATAGTTTTAGAACAAGGCATAATTTTCCCTGCTGGCTCTTTGGGCGTGGGACCACTCTCCAGACAGATGGCCATTTTTGGGCCTAGCGAGGCGCCAAGTGGGAAAGGGTGGTTTTGAGGCTGAAGGCAGCAGGAAAGCCTGCAGCCCCCAGGTCTGTGGGGCTACGCAAGCGGTTCCCAAAGAGCTATAGAACAAGGCATAGTTTTCCCTGCTGGCTCTTTGGGCGTGGCACCCATCTCCAGACAGATGGCCATTTTTGGGCCTGGCGCGGCGCCAAGTGGGAAAGGGTGGTTTTGAGGCTGAAGGCAGCAGGAAAGCCTGCAGCCCCCAGGTGTGTGGGGCTACGCAAGCGGTTCCCAAAGAGCTTGAGAACAAGGCATAGTTTTCCCTGCTGGCTCTTTGGGCGTGGGACCAATCTCCAGGCAGATGGCCATTGTTGTGCCTGCCGCGGCGCCAAGTAGGAAAGGGTGGTTTTGAGGCTGAAGGCAGCAGGAAAGACTGCAGCCCCCAGGTCTGTGGGGCTACGCAAGCGGTTCCCAAAGAGCTTGAGAACAAGGCATAGTTTTCCCTGCTGGCTCTTTGGGCGTGGGACCAATCTCCAGACAGATGGCCATTTTTGGGCCTGGCGTGACGCCAAGTGGAAAAGGGTGGTTTTGAGGCTGAAGGCAGCAGGAAAGCCTGCAGCCCCCAGGTCTGTGGGGCTACGCAAGCGGTTCCCAAAGAGCTTTAGAACAAGGCATAGTTTTCCCTGCTGGCTCTTTGGGCGTGGGAGCAATCTCCAGACAAATGGCCATTTTTGGGCCTGGCGCGGTGCCAAGTGGGAAAGGGTGCTTTTGAGGCTGAAGGCAGCAGGAAAGCCTGCAGCCCCCAGGTCTGTGGGGCTACGCAAGCGGTTCCCAAAGAGCTTTAGAACAAGGCATAGTTTTCCCTGCTGGCTCTTTGGGCGTGTGAACAATCTCCAGACAGATGGCCATTTTTGGGCCTGGCGCGGCGCCAAGTGGGAAAGGGTGGTTTTGAGGCTGAAGGCAGCAGGAAAGCCTGCAGCCCCCAGGTCTGTGGGGCTACGCAAGCGGTTCCCAAGGAGGTTTAGAACAAGGCATAGTTTTCCCTGCTGGCTCTTTGGGCATGGGACCAATCTCCAGACAGATGGCCATTTTTGTGCCTGGCGCGGCACCAAGTGGGAAAGGGTGGTGTGAGGCTGAAGGCAGCAGGAAAGCCTGCAGCCCCCAAGTGTGTGGGGCTACGGAAGCGGTTCCCAAAGAGCTATAGAACAAGGCATAGTTTTCCCTGCTGGCTCTTTGGGCGTGGCACCCATCTCCAGACAGATGGCCATTTTTGGGCCTGGCGTGACGCCAAGTGGGAAAGGGTGGTTTTGAGGCTGAAGGCAGCAGGAAAGCCTGCAGCCCCCAGGTCTGTGGGGCTACGCAAGCGGTTCCCAAAGAGCTTTAGAACAAGGCATAGTTTTCCCTGCTGGCTCTTTGGGCGTGGGACCAGTCTCCAGACAGATGGCCATTTTTGGGCCTGGCGTGACGCCAAGTGGGAAAGGGTGGTTTTGAGGCTGAAGGCAGCAGGAAAGCCTGCAGCCCCCAGGTGTGTGGGGCTACGCAAGCGGTTCCCAAAGAGCTTTAGAACAAGGCATAGTTTTCCCTGCTGGCTCTTTGGGCGTGGGACCAATCTCCAGACAGATGGCCATTTTTGTGCCTAGCGCGGCGCCAAGTGGGAAAGGGTGGTTTTGAGGCTGAAGGCAGCAGGAAAGCCTGCAGCCCCCAGGTCTGTGGGGCTACGCAAGCGGTTCCCAAAGGGCTATAGAACAAGGCATAGTTTTCCCTGCTGGCTCTTTGTGCATGGGACCAATCTCCACAGATAAGGCCATTTTTGTGTCTGGCGCGGTGCCAAGTGGGAAAGGGTGGTTTTGAGGCTGAAGGCAGCAGGAAAGCCTGCAGCCCCCAGGTCTGTGGGGCTACGCAAGCGGTTCCCAAAGAGCTTTAGAACAAGGCATAGTTTTCCCTGCTGGCTCTTTGGGCGTGGGACCAATCTCCTGAGATATGGCCATTTTTGGGCCTAGCGCGGCGCCAAGTGGGAAAGGGTGGTTTTGAGGCTGAAGGCAGCAGGAAAGCCTGCAGCCCCCAGGTCTGTGGGGCTACGCAAGCGGTTCCCAAAGAGCTTGAGAACAAGGCATAGTTTTCCCTGCTGGCTCTTTGGGCGTGGGACCAATCTCCAGACAGATGGCCATTGTTGTGCCTGCCGCGGCGCCAAGTAGGAAAGGGTGGTTTTGAGGCTGAAGGCAGCAGGAAAGCCTGCAGCCCCCAGGTCTGTGGGGCTACGCAAGCGGTTCCCAAAGAGCTTGAGAACAAGGCATAGTTTTCCCTGCTGGCTCTTTGGGCGTGGGACCAATCTCCAGACAGATGGCCATTGTTGTGCCTGCCGCGGCGCCAAGTAGGAAAGGGTGGTTTTGAGGCTGAAGGCAGCAGGAAAGCCTGCAGCCCCCAGGTCTGTGGGGCTACGCAAGCGGTTCCCAAAGAGCTTTAGAACAAGGCATAGTTTTCCCTGCTGGCTCTTTGGGCGTGGGACCAATCTCCAGACAGATGGCCATTTTTGGGCCTGGCGTGACGCCAAGTGGAAAAGGGTGGTTTTGAGGCTGAAGGCAGCAGGAAAGCCTGCAGCCCCCAGGTCTGTGGGGCTACGCAAGCGGTTCCCAAAGAGCTTTAGAACAAGGCACAGTTTTCCCTGCTGGCTCTTTGGGCGTGGGACCAATCTCCAGACAAATGGCCATTTTTGGGCCTGGCGCGGTGCCAAGTGGGAAAGGGTGGTTTTGAGGCTGAAGGCAGCAGGAAAGCCTGCAGCCCCCAGGTCTGTGGGGCTACGCAAGCGGTTCCCAAAGAGCTTTAGAACAAGGCATAGTTTTCCCTGCTTGCTCTTTGGGCGTGTGAACAATCTCCAGACAGATGGCCATTTTTGTGCCTGGCGCGGCGCCAAGTGGGAAAGGGTGGTTTTGAGGCTGAAGGCAGCAGGAAAGCCTGCAGCCCCCAGGTGTGTGGGGCTACGCAAGCGGTTCCCAAAGAGCTATAGAACAAGGCATAGTTTTCCCTGCTGGCTCTTTGGGCGTGGCACCCATCTCCAGACATATGGCCATTTTTGTGCCTGGCGCGGCACCAAGTGGGAAAGGGTGGTGTGAGGCTGAAGGCAGCAGGAAAGCCTGCAGCCCCCAAGTGTGTGGGGCTACGGAAGCGGTTCCCAAAGAGCTATAGAACAAGGCATAGTTTGCCCTGCTGGCTCTTTGGGCGTGGCACCCATCTCCAGACAGATGGCCATTTTTGTGCCTGGCGTGACGCCAAGTGGGAAAGGGTGGTTTTGAGGCTGAAGGCAGCAGGAAAGCCTGCAGCCCCCAGGTCTGTGGGGCTACGCAAGCGGTTCCCAAAGAGCTTTAGAACAAGGCATAGTTTTCCCTGCTGGCTCTTTGGGCGTGGGACCAATCTCCAGACAAATGGCCATTTTTGGGCCTGGCGCGGTGCCAAGTGGGAAAGGGTGGTTTTGAGGCTGAAGGCAGCAGGAAAGCCTGCAGCCCCCAGGTCTGTGGGGCTACGCAAGCGGTTCCCAAAGAGCTTTAGAACAAGGCATAGTTTTCCCTGCTTGCTCTTTGGGCGTGTGAACAATCTCCAGACAGATGGCCATTTTTGTGCCTGGCGCGGCGCCAAGTGGGAAAGGGTGGTTTTGAGGCTGAAGGCAGCAGGAAAGCCTGCAGCCCCCAGGTCTGTGGGGCTACGCAAGCGGTTCCCAAGGAGGTTCAGAACAAGGCATAGTTTTCCCTGCTGGCTCTTTGGGCATGGGACCAGTCTCCAGACAGATGGCCATTTTTGTGCCTGGCGCGGCACCAAGTGGGAAAGGGTGGTGTGAGGCTGAAGGCAGCAGGAAAGCCTGCAGCCCCCAAGTGTGTGGGGCTACGGAAGCGGTTCCCAAAGAGCTATAGAACAAGGCATAGTTTGCCCTGCTGGCTCTTTGGGCGTGGCACCCATCTCCAGACAGATGGCCATTTTTGTGCCTGGCGTGACGCCAAGTGGGAAAGGGTGGTTTTGAGGCTGAAGGCAGCAGGAAAGCCTGCAGCCCCCAGGTCTGTGGGGCTACGCAAGCGGTTCCCAAAGAGCTTTAGAACAAGGCATAGTTTTCCCTGCTGGCTCTTTGGGCGTGGGACCAATCTCCAGACAAATGGCCATTTTTGGGCCTGGCGCGGTGCCAAGTGGGAAAGGGTGGTTTTGAGGCTGAAGGCAGCAGGAAAGCCTGCAGCCCCCAGGTGTTTGGGGCTAAGCAAGCGGTTCCCAAAGAGCTTGAGAACAAGGCATAGTTTTCCCTGCTGGCTCTTTGGGCGTGGGACCAATCTCCAGACAGATGGCCATTTTTGGGCCTAGCGAGGCGCCAAGTGGGAAAGGGTGGTTTTGAGGCTGAAGGCAGCAGGAAAGCCTGCAGCCCCCAGGTCTGTGGGGCTACGCAAGCGGTTCCCAAAGAGCTTTAGAACAAGGCATAGTTTTCCCTGCTGGCTCTTTGGGCGTGGGACCAATCTCCTAGACAGATGGCCATTTTTGGGCCTAGAGCGGCGCCAAGTGGGAAAGGGTGGTTTTGAGGCTGAAGGCAGCAGGAAAGCCTGCAGCCCCCAGGTCTGTGGGGCTACGCAAGCGGTTCCCAAGGAGCTTTAGAACAAGGCATAGTTTTCCCTGCTGGCTCTTTGGGCGCGGGACCAATCTCCAGACAGATGGCCATTTTTGTGTCTGGCGCGGCGCCAAGTGGGAAAGGGTGGTTTTGAGGCTGAAGGCAGCAGGAAAGCCTGCAGCCCCCAGGTGTGTGGGGCTACGCAAGCGGTTCCCAAAGAGCTATAGAACAAGGCATAGTTTTCCCTGCTGGCTCTTTGGGCGTGGGACCAATGTCCAGACAGATGGCCATTTTTGGGCCTGGCGTAACGCCAAGTGGAAAAGGGTGGTTCTGAGGCTGAAGGCAGCAGGAAAGCCTGCAGCCCCCAGGTCTGTGGGGCTACGCAAGCGGTTCCCAAAGAGCTTTAGAACAAGGCATAGTTTTCCCTGCTGGCTCTTTGGGCGTGGGACCAATCTCCAGACAGATGGCCATTTTTGTGTCTGCCGCGGCGCCAAGTGGGAAAGGGTGGTTTTGAGGCTGAAGGCAGCAGGAAAGCCTGCAGCCCCCAGGTCTGTGGGGCTACGCAAGCGGTTCCCAAAGCGCTATAGAACAAGGCATAGTTTTCCCTGCTGGCTCTTTGGGCGTGGGACCAATCTCCAGACAGATGGCCATTTTTGGGCGTGGCGCGGCGCCAAGTGGGAAAGGGTGGTTTTGAGGCTGAAGGCAGCAGGAAAGCCTGCAGCCCCCAGGTGTGTGGGGCTACGCAAGCGGTTCCCAAAGAGCTTTAGAACAAGGCATAGTTTTCCCTGCTGGCTCTTTGTGCATGGGAACAATCTCCACACGGATGGCCTTTTTTCGGCCTGGCGCGGCGCCAAGTGGGAAAGGGTGGTGTGAGGCTGAAGGCAGCAGGAAAGCCTGCAGCCCCCAAGTGTGTGGGGCTACGCAAGCGGTTCCGAAAGAGTTTTAGAACAAGGCATAGTTTTCCCTGCTGGCTCTTTGGGCGTGGGACCAATCTCCAGACAGATGGCCATTTTTGGGCCTGGCGCGGCGCGAAGTGGGAAAGGGTGGTTTTGAGGCTGAAGGCAGCAGGAAAGCCTGCAGCCCCCAGGTCTGTGGGGCTACGCAAGCGGTTCCCAAAGAGCTTTAGAACAAGGCATAGTTTTCCCTGCTGGCTCTTTGGGCGTGGGACCAATCTCCTAGACAGATGGCCATTTTTGGGCCTAGAGCGGCGCCAAGTGGGAAAGGGTGGTTTTGAGGCTGAAGGCAGCAGGAAAGCCTGCAGCCCCCAGGTCTGTGGGGCTACGCAAGCGGTTCCCAAGGAGCTTTAGAACAAGGCATAGTTTTCCCTGCTGGCTCTTTGGGCGTGGGACCAATCTCCAGACAGATGGCCATTTTTGTGTCTGGCGCGGCGCCAAGTGGGAAAGGGTGGTTTTGAGGCTGAAGGCAGCAGGAAAGCCTGCAGCCCCCAGGTGTGTGGGGCTACGCAAGCGGTTCCCAAAGAGCTATAGAACAAGGCATAGTTTTCCCTGCTGGCTCTTTGGGCGTGGGACCAATGTCCAGACAGATGGCCATTTTTGGGCCTGGCGTAACGCCAAGTGGAAAAGGGTGGTTCTGAGGCTGAAGGCAGCAGGAAAGCCTGCAGCCCCCAGGTCTGTGGGGCTACGCAAGCGGTTCCCAAAGAGCTTTAGAACAAGGCATAGTTTTCCCTGCTGGCTCTTTGGGCGTGGGACCAGTCTCCAGACAGATGGCCATTTTTGGGCCTGGCGTGACGCCAAGTGGGAAAGGGTGGTTTTGAGGCTGAAGGCAGCAGGAAAGCCTGCAGCCCCCAGGTGTGTGGGGCTACGCAAGCGGTTCCCAAAGAGCTTTAGAACAAGGCATAGTTTTCCCTGCTGGCTCTTTGGGCGTGGGACCAATCTCCAGACAGATGGCCATTTTTGTGCCTAGCGCGGCGCCAAGTGGGAAAGGGTGGTTTTGAGGCTGAAGGCAGCAGGAAAGCCTGCAGCCCCCAGGTCTGTGGGGCTACGCAAGCGGTTCCCAAAGGGCTATAGAACAAGGCATAGTTTTCCCTGCTGGCTCTTTGTGCATGGGACCAATCTCCACAGATAAGGCCATTTTTGTGTCTGGCGCGGTGCCAAGTGGGAAAGGGTGGTTTTGAGGCTGAAGGCAGCAGGAAAGCCTGCAGCCCCCAGGTCTGTGGGGCTACGCAAGCGGTTCCCAAAGAGCTTTAGAACAAGGCATAGTTTTCCCTGCTGGCTCTTTGGGCGTGGGACCAATCTCCTGAGATATGGCCATTTTTGGGCCTAGCGCGGCGCCAAGTGGGAAAGGGTGGTTTTGAGGCTGAAGGCAGCAGGAAAGCCTGCAGCCCCCAGGTCTGTGGGGCTACGCAAGCGGTTCCCAAAGAGCTTGAGAACAAGGCATAGTTTTCCCTGCTGGCTCTTTGGGCGTGGGACCAATCTCCAGACAGATGGCCATTGTTGTGCCTGCCGCGGCGCCAAGTAGGAAAGGGTGGTTTTGAGGCTGAAGGCAGCAGGAAAGCCTGCAGCCCCCAGGTCTGTGGGGCTACGCAAGCGGTTCCCAAAGAGCTTGAGAACAAGGCATAGTTTTCCCTGCTGGCTCTTTGGGCGTGGGACCAATCTCCAGACAGATGGCCATTGTTGTGCCTGCCGCGGCGCCAAGTAGGAAAGGGTGGTTTTGAGGCTGAAGGCAGCAGGAAAGCCTGCAGCCCCCAGGTCTGTGGGGCTACGCAAGCGGTTCCCAAAGAGCTTTAGAACAAGGCATAGTTTTCCCTGCTGGCTCTTTGGGCGTGGGACCAATCTCCAGACAGATGGCCATTTTTGGGCCTGGCGTGACGCCAAGTGGAAAAGGGTGGTTTTGAGGCTGAAGGCAGCAGGAAAGCCTGCAGCCCCCAGGTCTGTGGGGCTACGCAAGCGGTTCCCAAAGAGCTTTAGAACAAGGCACAGTTTTCCCTGCTGGCTCTTTGGGCGTGGGACCAATCTCCAGACAAATGGCCATTTTTGGGCCTGGCGCGGTGCCAAGTGGGAAAGGGTGGTTTTGAGGCTGAAGGCAGCAGGAAAGCCTGCAGCCCCCAGGTCTGTGGGGCTACGCAAGCGGTTCCCAAAGAGCTTTAGAACAAGGCATAGTTTTCCCTGCTTGCTCTTTGGGCGTGTGAACAATCTCCAGACAGATGGCCATTTTTGTGCCTGGCGCGGCGCCAAGTGGGAAAGGGTGGTTTTGAGGCTGAAGGCAGCAGGAAAGCCTGCAGCCCCCAGGTGTGTGGGGCTACGCAAGCGGTTCCCAAAGAGCTATAGAACAAGGCATAGTTTTCCCTGCTGGCTCTTTGGGCGTGGCACCCATCTCCAGACATATGGCCATTTTTGTGCCTGGCGCGGCACCAAGTGGGAAAGGGTGGTGTGAGGCTGAAGGCAGCAGGAAAGCCTGCAGCCCCCAAGTGTGTGGGGCTACGGAAGCGGTTCCCAAAGAGCTATAGAACAAGGCATAGTTTGCCCTGCTGGCTCTTTGGGCGTGGCACCCATCTCCAGACAGATGGCCATTTTTGTGCCTGGCGTGACGCCAAGTGGGAAAGGGTGGTTTTGAGGCTGAAGGCAGCAGGAAAGCCTGCAGCCCCCAGGTCTGTGGGGCTACGCAAGCGGTTCCCAAAGAGCTTTAGAACAAGGCATAGTTTTCCCTGCTGGCTCTTTGGGCGTGGGACCAATCTCCAGACAAATGGCCATTTTTGGGCCTGGCGCGGTGCCAAGTGGGAAAGGGTGGTTTTGAGGCTGAAGGCAGCAGGAAAGCCTGCAGCCCCCAGGTCTGTGGGGCTACGCAAGCGGTTCCCAAAGAGCTTTAGAACAAGGCATAGTTTTCCCTGCTTGCTCTTTGGGCGTGTGAACAATCTCCAGACAGATGGCCATTTTTGTGCCTGGCGCGGCGCCAAGTGGGAAAGGGTGGTTTTGAGGCTGAAGGCAGCAGGAAAGCCTGCAGCCCCCAGGTCTGTGGGGCTACGCAAGCGGTTCCCAAGGAGGTTCAGAACAAGGCATAGTTTTCCCTGCTGGCTCTTTGGGCATGGGACCAGTCTCCAGACAGATGGCCATTTTTGTGCCTGGCGCGGCACCAAGTGGGAAAGGGTGGTGTGAGGCTGAAGGCAGCAGGAAAGCCTGCAGCCCCCAAGTGTGTGGGGCTACGGAAGCGGTTCCCAAAGAGCTATAGAACAAGGCATAGTTTGCCCTGCTGGCTCTTTGGGCGTGGCACCCATCTCCAGACAGATGGCCATTTTTGTGCCTGGCGTGACGCCAAGTGGGAAAGGGTGGTTTTGAGGCTGAAGGCAGCAGGAAAGCCTGCAGCCCCCAGGTCTGTGGGGCTACGCAAGCGGTTCCCAAAGAGCTTTAGAACAAGGCATAGTTTTCCCTGCTGGCTCTTTGGGCGTGGGACCAATCTCCAGACAAATGGCCATTTTTGGGCCTGGCGCGGTGCCAAGTGGGAAAGGGTGGTTTTGAGGCTGAAGGCAGCAGGAAAGCCTGCAGCCCCCAGGTGTTTGGGGCTAAGCAAGCGGTTCCCAAAGAGCTTGAGAACAAGGCATAGTTTTCCCTGCTGGCTCTTTGGGCGTGGGACCAATCTCCAGACAGATGGCCATTTTTGGGCCTAGCGAGGCGCCAAGTGGGAAAGGGTGGTTTTGAGGCTGAAGGCAGCAGGAAAGCCTGCAGCCCCCAGGTCTGTGGGGCTACGCAAGCGGTTCCCAAAGAGCTTTAGAACAAGGCATAGTTTTCCCTGCTGGCTCTTTGGGCGTGGGACCAATCTCCTAGACAGATGGCCATTTTTGGGCCTAGAGCGGCGCCAAGTGGGAAAGGGTGGTTTTGAGGCTGAAGGCAGCAGGAAAGCCTGCAGCCCCCAGGTCTGTGGGGCTACGCAAGCGGTTCCCAAGGAGCTTTAGAACAAGGCATAGTTTTCCCTGCTGGCTCTTTGGGCGCGGGACCAATCTCCAGACAGATGGCCATTTTTGTGTCTGGCGCGGCGCCAAGTGGGAAAGGGTGGTTTTGAGGCTGAAGGCAGCAGGAAAGCCTGCAGCCCCCAGGTGTGTGGGGCTACGCAAGCGGTTCCCAAAGAGCTATAGAACAAGGCATAGTTTTCCCTGCTGGCTCTTTGGGCGTGGGACCAATGTCCAGACAGATGGCCATTTTTGGGCCTGGCGTAACGCCAAGTGGAAAAGGGTGGTTCTGAGGCTGAAGGCAGCAGGAAAGCCTGCAGCCCCCAGGTCTGTGGGGCTACGCAAGCGGTTCCCAAAGAGCTTTAGAACAAGGCATAGTTTTCCCTGCTGGCTCTTTGGGCGTGGGACCAATCTCCAGACAGATGGCCATTTTTGTGTCTGCCGCGGCGCCAAGTGGGAAAGGGTGGTTTTGAGGCTGAAGGCAGCAGGAAAGCCTGCAGCCCCCAGGTCTGTGGGGCTACGCAAGCGGTTCCCAAAGCGCTATAGAACAAGGCATAGTTTTCCCTGCTGGCTCTTTGGGCGTGGGACCAATCTCCAGACAGATGGCCATTTTTGGGCGTGGCGCGGCGCCAAGTGGGAAAGGGTGGTTTTGAGGCTGAAGGCAGCAGGAAAGCCTGCAGCCCCCAGGTGTGTGGGGCTACGCAAGCGGTTCCCAAAGAGCTTTAGAACAAGGCATAGTTTTCCCTGCTTGCTCTTTGTGCATGGGAACAATCTCCACACGGATGGCCTTTTTTCGGCCTGGCGCGGCGCCAAGTGGGAAAGGGTGGTGTGAGGCTGAAGGCAGCAGGAAAGCCTGCAGCCCCCAAGTGTGTGGGGCTACGCAAGCGGTTCCGAAAGAGTTTTAGAACAAGGCATAGTTTTCCCTGCTGGCTCTTTGGGCGTGGGACCAATCTCCAGACAGATGGCCATTTTTGGGCCTGGCGCGGCGCGAAGTGGGAAAGGGTGGTTTTGAGGCTGAAGGCAGCAGGAAAGCCTGCAGCCCCCAGGTCTGTGGGGCTACGCAAGCGGTTCCCAAAGAGCTTTAGAACAAGGCATAGTTTTCCCTGCTGGCTCTTTGGGCGTGGGACCAATCTCCTAGACAGATGGCCATTTTTGGGCCTAGAGCGGCGCCAAGTGGGAAAGGGTGGTTTTGAGGCTGAAGGCAGCAGGAAAGCCTGCAGCCCCCAGGTCTGTGGGGCTACGCAAGCGGTTCCCAAGGAGCTTTAGAACAAGGCATAGTTTTCCCTGCTGGCTCTTTGGGCGCGGGACCAATCTCCAGACAGATGGCCATTTTTGTGTCTGGCGCGGCGCCAAGTGGGAAAGGGTGGTTTTGAGGCTGAAGGCAGCAGGAAAGCCTGCAGCCCCCAGGTGTGTGGGGCTACGCAAGCGGTTCCCAAAGAGCTATAGAACAAGGCATAGTTTTCCCTGCTGGCTCTTTGGGCGTGGGACCAATGTCCAGACAGATGGCCATTTTTGGGCCTGGCGTAACGCCAAGTGGAAAAGGGTGGTTCTGAGGCTGAAGGCAGCAGGAAAGCCTGCAGCCCCCAGGTCTGTGGGGCTACGCAAGCGGTTCCCAAAGAGCTTTAGAACAAGGCATAGTTTTCCCTGCTGGCTCTTTGGGCGTGGGACCAATCTCCAGACAGATGGCCATTTTTGTGTCTGCCGCGGCGCCAAGTGGGAAAGGGTGGTTTTGAGGCTGAAGGCAGCAGGAAAGCCTGCAGCCCCCAGGTCTGTGGGGCTACGCAAGCGGTTCCCAAAGCGCTATAGAACAAGGCATAGTTTTCCCTGCTGGCTCTTTGGGCGTGGGACCAATCTCCAGACAGATGGCCATTTTTGGGCGTGGCGCGGCGCCAAGTGGGAAAGGGTGGTTTTGAGGCTGAAGGCAGCAGGAAAGCCTGCAGCCCCCAGGTGTGTGGGGCTACGCAAGCGGTTCCCAAAGAGCTTTAGAACAAGGCATAGTTTTCCCTGCTTGCTCTTTGTGCATGGGAACAATCTCCACACGGATGGCCTTTTTTCGGCCTGGCGCGGCGCCAAGTGGGAAAGGGTGGTGTGAGGCTGAAGGCAGCAGGAAAGCCTGCAGCCCCCAAGTGTGTGGGGCTACGCAAGCGGTTCCGAAAGAGTTTTAGAACAAGGCATAGTTTTCCCTGCTGGCTCTTTGGGCGTGGGACCAATCTCCAGACAGATGGCCATTTTTGGGCCTGGCGCGGCGCGAAGTGGGAAAGGGTGGTTTTGAGGCTGAAGGCAGCAGGAAAGCCTGCAGCCCCCAGGTCTGTGGGGCTACGCAAGCGGTTCCCAAAGAGCTTTAGAACAAGGCATAGTTTTCCCTGCTGGCTCTTTGGGCGTGGGACCAATCTCCAGAGATATGGCCATTTTTGGGCCTGGCGTGACGCCAAGTGGAAAAGGGTGGTTTTGAGGCTGAAGGCAGCAGGAAAGCCTGCAGCCCCCAGGTGTGTGGAGCTACGCAAGCGGTTCCCAAAGAGCTTTAGAACAAGGCATAGTTTTCCCTGCTGGCTCTTTGGGCGTGGGACCAATCTCCAGACAGATGGCCATTGTTGTGCCTGGCGCGGCGCCAAGTGGGAAAGGGTGGTTTTGAGGCTGAAGGCAGCAGGAAAGCCTGCAGCCCCCAGGTGTGTGGGGCTACGCAAGCGGTTCCCAAAGAGCTTTAGAACAAGGCATAATTTTCCCTGCTGGCTCTTTGGGCATGGGAACAATCTCCACACGGATGGCCTTTTTTCGGCCTGGCGCGGCGCCAAGTGGGAAAGGGTGGTTTTGAGGCTGAAGGCAGCAGGAAAGTCTGCAGCCCCCAAGTGTGTGGGGCTACGCAAGCGGTTCCGAAAGAGTTTTAGAACAAGGCATAGTTTTCCCTGCTGGCTCTTTGGGCGTGGCACCCATCTCCAGACATATGGCCATTTTTGGGCCTGGCGCGGCGCCAAGTGGGAAAGGGTGGTTTTGAGGCTGAAGGCAGCAGGAAAGCCTGCAGCCCCCAGGTGTGTGGGGCTACGCAAGCGGTTCCCAAAGAGCTTTAGAACAAGGCATAGTTTTCCCTGCTGGCTCTTTGGGTGTGGGACCAATCTCCAGACAGATGGCCATTGTTGTGCCTGGCGCGGCGCCAAGTGGGAAAGGGTGGTTTTGAGGCTGAAGGCAGCAGGAAAGCCTGCAGCCCCCAGGTGTGTGGGGCTACGCAAGCGGTTCCCAAAGAGCTTTAGAACAGGGCATAGTTTTCCCTGCTGGCTCTTTGGGCGTGGGACCAATCTCCAGACAGATGGCCATTTTTGTGCCTGGCGCGGCGCCAAGTGGGAAAGGGTGGTTTTGAGGCTGAAGGCAGCAGGAAAGCCTGCAGCCCCCAGGTGTGTGGGGCTACGCAAGCGGTTCCCAAAGAGCTATAGAACAAGGCATATTTTTCCCTGCTGGCTCTTTGGGCGTGGGACCAGTCTCCAGACCGATGGCCATTTTTGTTCCTGGCGCGGCGCCAAGTGGGAAAGGGTGGTTTTGAGGCTGAAGGCAGCAGGAAAGCCTGCAGCCCCCAGGTGTGTGGGGCTACGCAAGCGGTTCCCAAAGAGCTATAGAACAAGGCATAGTTTTCCCTGCTGGCTCCTTGGGCGTGGGACCAATTTATCGACAGATGGCCATTATTGTGACTGGCGCGGCGCCAAGTGGGAAAGGGTGGTTTTGAGGCTGAAGGCAGCAGGAAAGCCTGCAGCCCCCAGGTGTGTGGGGCTACGCAAGCGGTTCCCAAAGCGCTATAGAAGAAGGCATAGTTTTCCCTGCTGGCTCTTTGGGCGTGGGACCAATCTCCAGACAGATGGCCATTTTTGGGCGTGGCGCGGCGCCAAGTGGGAAAGGGTGGTTTTGAGGCTGAAGGCAGCAGGAAAGCCTGCAGCCCCCAAGTGTGTGGGGCTACGCAAGCGGTTCCCAAAGAGCTTTAGAACAAGGCATAGTTTTCCCTGCTTGCTCTTTGTGCATGTGACCAATCTCCACAGATAAGGCCATTTTTGGGCCTGGCGCGGCGCCAAGTGGGAAAGGGTGGTTTTGAGGCTGAAGGCAGCAGGAAAGCCTGCAGCCCCCAGGTGTGTGGGGCTACGCAAGCGGTTCCCAAAGAGCTTTAGAACAAGGCATAGTTTTCCCTGCTGGCTCTTTGGGCGTGGGACCAATCTCCAGACAGATGGCCATTTTTGGGCCTAGCGAGGCGCCAAGTGGGAAAGGGTGGTTTTGAGGCTGAAGGCAGCAGGAAAGCCTGCAGCCCCCAGGTCTGTGGGGCTACGCAAGCGGTTCCCAAAGAGCTTTAGAACAGGGCATAGTTTTCCCTGCTGGCTCTTTGGGCGTGGGACCAATCTCCAGGCAGATGGCCATTTTTGTGCCTGGCGCGGCGCCAAGTGGGAAAGGGTGGTTTTGAGGCTGAAGGCAGCAGGAAAGCCTGCAGCCCCCAGGTGTGTGGGGCTACGCAAGCGGTTCCCAAAGAGCTATAGAACAAGGCATAGTTTTCCCTGCTGGCTCTTTGGGCGTGGGACCAGTCTCCAGACCGATGGCCATTTTTGTTCCTGGCGCGGCGCCAAGTGGGAAAGGGTGGTTTTGAGGCTGAAGGCAGCAGGAAAGCCTGCAGCCCCCAGGTGTGTGTGGCTACGCAAGCGGTTCCCAAAGAGCTATAGAACAAGGCATAGTTTTCCCTGCTGGCTCCTTGGGCGTGGGACCAATTTACCGACAGATGGCCATTATTGTGACTGGCGCGGCGCCAAGTGGGAAAGGGTGGTTTTGAGGCTGAAGGCAGCAGGAAAGCCTGCAGCCCCCAGGTGTGTGGGGCTACACAAGCGGTTCCCAAAGAGCCTTAGAACAAGGCATAGTTTTCCCTGCTGGCTCTTTGGGCATGGGACCAATCTCCAGACAGATGGCCATTTTTCGGCTTGGCGTGACGCCAAGTGGAAAAGGGTGGTTTTGAGGCTGAAGGCAGCAGGAAAGCCTGCAGCCCCCAGGTGTGTGGGGCTACGCAAGCGGTTCCCAAAGAGCTATAGAACAAGGCATAGTTTTCCCTGCTGGCTCTTTGGGTGTGGGACCAATCTCCAGACAGATGGCCATTTTTGTGTCTGCCGCGGCGCCAAGTGGGAAAGGGTGGTTTTGAGGCTGAAGGCAGCAGGAAAGCCTGCAGCCCCCAGGTCTGTGGGGCTACGCAAGCGGTTCCCAAAGCGCTATAGAACAAGGCATAGTTTTCCCTGCTGGCTCTTTGGGCGTGGGACCAATCTCCAGACAGATGGCCATTTTTGGGCGTGGCGCGGCGCCAAGTGGGAAAGGGTGGTTTTGAGGCTGAAGGCAGCAGGAAAGCCTGCAGCCCCCAAGTGTGTGGGGCTACGCAAGCGGTTCCCAAAGAGCTTTAGAACAAGGCATAGTTTTCCCTGCTTGCTCTTTGGGCGTGGGACCAATCTCCAGACAGATGGCCATTTTTGTGCCTGGCGCGGCGCCAAGTGGGAAAGGGTGGTTTTGAGGCTGAAGGCAGCAGGAAAGCCTGCAGCCCCCAGGTCTGTGGGGCTACGCAAGCGGTTCCCAAAGAGCTATAGAACAAGGCATAGTTTTCCCTGCTGGCTCTTTGGGCGTGGGACCAGTCTCCAGACCGATGGCCATTTTTGTTCCTGGCGCGGAGCCAAGTGGGAAAGGGTGGTTTTGAGGCTGAAGGCAGCAGGAAAGCCTGCAGCCCCCAGGTGTGTGGGGCTACGCAAGCGGTTCCCAAAGAGCTATAGAACAAGGCATAGTTTTCCCTGCTGGCTCCTTGGGCGTGGGACCAATTTACCGACAGATGGCCATTATTGTGACTGGCGCGGCGCCAAGTGGGAAAGGGTGGTTTTGAGGCTGAAGGCAGCAGGAAAGCCTGCAGCCCCCAGGTGTGTGGGGCTACACAAGCGGTTCCCAAAGAGCTTTAGAACAAGGCATAGTTTTCCCTGCTGGCTCTTTGGGCGTGGGACCAATCTCCAGACAGATGGCCATTTTTCGGCTTGGCGTGACGCCAAGTGGAAAAGGGTGGTTTTGAGGCTGAAGGCAGCAGGAAAGCCTGCAGCCCCCAGGTGTGTGGGGCTACGCAAACGGTTCCCAAAGAGCTATAGAACAAGGCATAGTTTTCCCTGCTGGCTCTTTGGGCGTGGGACCAATCTCCAGACAGATGGCCATTTTTGTGTCTGCCGCGGCGCCAAGTGGGAAAGGGTGGTTTTGAGGCTGAAGGCAGCAGGAAAGCCTGCAGCCCCCAGGTGTGTGGGGCTACGCAAGCGGTTCCCAAAGCGCTATAGAACAAGGCATAGTTTTCCCTGCTGGCTCTTTGGGCGTGGGACCAATCTCCAGACAGATGGCCATTTTTGGGCCTAGCGCGGCGCCAAGTGGGAAAGGGTGGTTTTGAGGCTGAAGGCAGCAGGAAAGCCTGCAGCCCCCAGGTGTGTGGGGCTACGCAAGCGGTTCCCAAAGAGCTATAGAACAAGGCATAGTTTTCCCTGCTGGCTCTTTGGGCGTGGGACCAATCTCCAGACAGATGGCCATTATTGTGACTGGCGCGGCGCCAAGTGGGAAAGGGTGGTTTTGAGGCTGAAGGCAGCAGGAAAGCCTGCAGCCCCCAGGTGTGTGGGGCTACGCAAGCGGTTCCCAAAGAGCTTTAGAACAAGGCATAGTTTTCCCTGCTGGCTCTTTGGGCATGGGACCAATCTCCAGACAGATGGCCATTTTTGTTCCTGGCGCGGCGCCAAGTGGGAAAGGGTGGTTTTGAGGCTGAAGGCAGCAGGAAAGCCTGCAGCCCCCAAGTGTGTGGGGCTACGCAAGCGGTTCCCAAAGAGCTTTAGAACAAGGCATAGTTTTCCCTGCTTGCTCTTTGTGCATGTGACCAGTCTCCACAGATAAGGCCATTTTTGGGCCTGGCGCGGCGCCAAGTGGGAAAGGGTGGTTTTGAGGCTGAAGGCAGCAGGAAAGCCTGCAGCCCCCAGGTGTGTGGGGCTACGCAAGCGGTTCCCAAAGAGCTTTAGAACAAGGCATAGTTTTCCCTGCTTGCTCTTTGTGCATGTGACCAATCTCCACAGATAAGGCCAATTTTGGGCCTGGTCCGGCGCCAAGTGGGAAGGGGTGGTTTTGAGGCTGAAGGCAGCAGGAAAGTCTGCAGCCCCCAAGTGTGTGGGGCTACGCAAGCGGTTCCGAAAGAGTTTTAGAACAAGGCATAGTTTTCCCTGCTGGCTCTTTGGGCGTGGCACCCATCTCCAGACATATGGCCATTTTTGGGCCTGGCGCGGCGCCAAGTGGGAAAGGGTGGTTTTGAGGCTGAAGGCAGCAGGAAAGCCTGCAGCCCCCAGGTGTGTGGGGCTACGCAAGCGGTTCCCAAAGAGCTTTAGAACAAGGCATAGTTTTCCCTGCTGGCTCTTTGGGTGTGGGACCAATCTCCAGACAGATGGCCATTGTTGTGCCTGGCGCGGCGCCAAGTGGGAAAGGGTGGTTTTGAGGCTGAAGGCAGCAGGAAAGCCTGCAGCCCCCAGGTGTGTGGGGCTACGCAAGCGGTTCCCAAAGAGCTATAGAACAAGGCATATTTTTCCCTGCTGGCTCTTTGGGCGTGGGACCAGTCTCCAGACCGATGGCCATTTTTGTTCCTGGCGCGGCGCCAAGTGGGAAAGGGTGGTTTTGAGGCTGAAGGCAGCAGGAAAGCCTGCAGCCCCCAGGTGTGTGGGGCTACGCAAGCGGTTCCCAAAGAGCTATAGAACAAGGCATAGTTTTCCCTGCTGGCTCCTTGGGCGTGGGACCAATTTATCGACAGATGGCCATTATTGTGACTGGCGCGGCGCCAAGTGGGAAAGGGTGGTTTTGAGGCTGAAGGCAGCAGGAAAGCCTGCAGCCCCCAGGTGTGTGGGGCTACGCAAGCGGTTCCCAAAGCGCTATAGAAGAAGGCATAGTTTTCCCTGCTGGCTCTTTGGGCGTGGGACCAATCTCCAGACAGATGGCCATTTTTGGGCGTGGCGCGGCGCCAAGTGGGAAAGGGTGGTTTTGAGGCTGAAGGCAGCAGGAAAGCCTGCAGCCCCCAAGTGTGTGGGGCTACGCAAGCGGTTCCCAAAGAGCTTTAGAACAAGGCATAGTTTTCCCTGCTTGCTCTTTGTGCATGTGACCAATCTCCACAGATAAGGCCATTTTTGGGCCTGGCGCGGCGCCAAGTGGGAAAGGGTGGTTTTGAGGCTGAAGGCAGCAGGAAAGCCTGCAGCCCCCAGGTGTGTGGGGCTACGCAAGCGGTTCCCAAAGAGCTTTAGAACAAGGCATAGTTTTCCCTGCTGGCTCTTTGGGCGTGGGACCAATCTCCAGACAGATGGCCATTTTTGGGCCTAGCGAGGCGCCAAGTGGGAAAGGGTGGTTTTGAGGCTGAAGGCAGCAGGAAAGCCTGCAGCCCCCAGGTGTGTGGGGCTACGCAAGCGGTTCCCAAAGAGCTTTAGAACAGGGCATAGTTTTCCCTGCTGGCTCTTTGGGCGTGGGACCAATCTCCAGGCAGATGGCCATTTTTGTGCCTGGCGCGGCGCCAAGTGGGAAAGGGTGGTGTGAGGCTGAAGGCAGCAGGAAAGTCTGCAGCCCCCAAGTGTGTGGGGCTACGCAAGCGGTTCCCAAAGAGCTATAGAACAAGGCATAGTTTTCCCTGCTGGCTCTTTGGGCGTGGGACCAGTCTCCAGACCGATGGCCATTTTTGTTCCTGGCGCGGCGCCAAGTGGGAAAGGGTGGTTTTGAGGCTGAAGGCAGCAGGAAAGCCTGCAGCCCCCAGGTCTGTGGGGCTACGCAAGCGGTTCCCAAAGAGCTATAGAACAAGGCATAGTTTTCCCTGCTGGCTCCTTGGGCGTGGGACCAATTTACCGACAGATGGCCATTATTGTGACTGGCGCGGCGCCAAGTGGGAAAGGGTGGTTTTGAGGCTGAAGGCAGCAGGAAAGCCTGCAGCCCCCAGGTGTGTGGGGCTACGCAAGCGGTTCCCAAAGAGCTTTAGAACAAGGCATAGTTTTCCCTGCTGAATCTTTGGGCATGGGACCAATCTCCAGACAGATGGCCATTTTTCGGCTTGGCGTGACGCCAAGTGGAAAAGGGTGGTTTTGAGGCTGAAGGCAGCAGGAAAGCCTGCAGCCCCCAGGTCTGTGGGGCTACACAAGCGGTTCCCAAAGAGCTTTAGAACAAGGCATAGTTTTCCCTGCTGGCTCTTTGGGCATGGGAACAATCTCCACACGGATGGCCTTTTTTCGGCCTGGCGCGGCGCCAAGGGGGAAAGGGTGGTGTGAGGCTGAAGGCAGCAGGAAAGCCTGCAGCCCCCAAGTGTGTGGGGCTACGCAAGCGGTTCCGAAAGAGCTTTAGAACAAGGCATAGTTTTCCCTGCTGGCTCTTTGGGCGTTGGACCAATCTCCAGACAGACGGCCATTTTTGGGCCTAGCAAGGCGCCAAGTGGGAAAGGGTGGTTTTGAGGCAGAAGGCAGCAGGAAAGCCTGCAGCCCCGAGGTCTGTGGGGCTACGCAAGCGGTTCCCAAAGAGCTATACAACAAGGCATAGTTTTCCCTGCTGGCTCTTTGGGCGTGGCACCCATCTCCAGACATATGGCCATTTTTGGGCCTGGCGCGGCACCAAGTGGGAAAGGGTGGTTTTGAGGCTGAAGGCAGCAGGAAAGCCTGCAGCCCCCAGGTGTGTGGGGCTACGCAAGCGGTTCCCAAAGAGCTATAGAACAAGGCATAGTTTTCCCTGCTGGCTCTTTGGGCGTGGCACCCATCTCCAGACATATGGCCATTTTTGGCACTGGGTCGGCGCCAAGTGGGAAAGGGTGGTTTTGAGGCTTAAGGCAGCAGGAAAGCCTGCAGCCCCCAGGTCTGTGGGGCTACGCAAGCGGTTCCCAAAGAGCTTTAGAACAAGGCATAGTTTTCCCTGCTGGCTCTTTGGGCGTGGGACCAATCTCCAGACAGATGGCCATTTTTGGGCCTGGCGTGACGCCAAGTGGAAAAGGGTGGTTTTGAGGCTGAAGGCAGCAGGAAAGCCTGCAGCCCCCAGGTGTGTGGAGCTACGCAAGCGGTTCCCAAAGAGCTTTAGAACCAGGCATAGTTTTCCCTGCTGGCTCTTTGGGCGTGGGACCAATCTCCAGACAGATGGCCATTGTTGTGCCTGGCGCGGCGCCAAGTGGGAAAGGGTGGTTTTGAGGCTGAAGGCAGCAGGAAAGCCTGCAGCCCCCAGGTGTGTGGGGCTACGCAAGCGGTTCCCAAAGAGCTTGAGAACAAGGCATATTTTTCCCTGCTGGCTCTTTGGGCATGGGAACAATCTCCACACGGATGGCCTTTTTTCGGCCTGGCGCGGCGCCAAGTGGGAAAGGGTGGTGTGAGGCTGAAGGCAGCAGGAAAGTCTGCAGCCCCCAAGTGTGTGGGGCTACGCAAGCGGTTCCCAAAGAGCTATAGAACAAGGCATATTTTTCCCTGCTGGCTCTTTGGGCGTGGGACCAATCTCCAGACAAATGGCCATTTTTGTTCCTGGCGCGGCGCCAAGTGGGAAAGGGTGGTTTTGAGGCTGAAGGCAGCAGGAAAGCCTGCAGCCCCCAGGTCTGTGGGGCTACGCAAGCGGTTCCCAAAGCGCTATAGAACAAGGCATAGTTTTCCCTGCTGGCTCCTTGGGCGTGGGACCAATTTACCGACAGATGGCCATTATTGTGACTGGCGCGGCGCCAAGTGGGAAAGGGTGGTTTTGAGGCTGAAGGCAGCAGGAAAGCCTGCAGCCCCCAGGTGTGTGGGGCTACGCAAGCGGTTCCCAAAGAGCTTTAGAACAAGGCATAGTTTTCCCTGCTGAATCTTTGGGCATGGGACCAATCTCCAGACAGATGGCCATTTTTCGGCTTGGCGTGACGCCAAGTGGAAAAGGGTGGTTTTGAGGCTGAAGGCAGCAGGAAAGCCTGCAGCCCCCAGGTGTTTGGGGCTACGCAAGCGGTTCCCAAAGAGCTTGAGAACAAGGCATAGTTTTCCCTGCTGGCTCTTTGGGCGTGGGACCAATCTCCAGGCAGATGGCCATTTTTGGGCCTGGCGTGACGCCAAGTGGAAAAGGGTGGTTTTGAGGCTGAAGGCAGCAGGAAAGCCTGCAGCCCCCAGGTGTGTGGGGCTACGCAAGCGGTTCCCAAAGAGCTTTAGAACAAGGCATAGTTTTCCCTGCTGGCTCTTTGTGCATGGGACCAATCTCCAGAGATAAGGCCATTTTTGTGCCTGGCGCGACGCCAAGTGGGAAAGGGTGGTGTGAGGCTGAAGGCAGCAGGAAAGCCTGCAGCCCCCAGGTGTGTGGGGCTACGCAAGCGGTTCCCAAAGAGCTATAGAACAAGGCATAGTTTTCCCTGCTGGCTCCTTGGGCGTGGGACCAATCTCCAGACAGATGGCCATTATTGTGACTGGCGCGGCGCCAAGTGGGAAAGGGTGGTTTTGAGGCTGAAGGCAGCAGGAAAGCCTGCAGCCCCCAGGTGTGTGGGGCTACGCAAGCGGTTCCCAAAGAGCTTTAGAACAAGGCATAGTTTTCCCTGCTGGCTCTTTGGGCGTGGGACCAATCTCCAGACAGATGGCCATTTTTCGGCTTGGTTTGACGCCATGTGGAAAAGGGTGGTTTTGAGGCTGAAGGCAGCAGGAAAGCCTGCAGCCCCCAGGTCTGTGGGGCTACACAAGCGGTTCCCAAAGAGCTTTAGAACAAGGCATAGTTTTCCCTGCTGGCTCTTTGGGCATGGGAACAATCTCCACACGGATGGCCTTTTTTCGGCCTGGCGCGGCGCCAAGTGGGAAAGGGTGGTGTGAGGCTGAAGGCAGCAGGAAAGCCTGCAGCCCCCAAGTGTGTGGGGCTACGCAAGCGGTTCCGAAAGAGCTTTAGAACAAGGCATAGTTTTCCCTGCTGGCTCTTTGGGCGTGGGACCAATCTCCAGACAGACGGCCATTTTTGGGCCTAGCAAGGCGCCAAGTGGGAAAGGGTGGTTTTGAGGCAGAAGGCAGCAGGAAAGCCTGCAGCCCCGAGGTCTGTGGGGCTACGCAAGCGGTTCCCAAAGAGCTATACAACAAGGCATAGTTTTCCCTGCTGGCTCTTTGGGCGTGGCACCCATCTCCAGACATATGGCCATTTTTGGGCCTGGCGCGGCACCAAGTGGGAAAGGGTGGTTTTGAGGCTGAAGGCAGCAGGAAAGCCTGCAGCCCCCAGGTGTGTGGGGCTACGCAAGCGGTTCCCAAAGAGCTATAGAACAAGGCATAGTTTTCCCTGCTGGCTCTTTGGGCGTGGCACCCATCTCCAGACATATGGCCATTTTTGGCACTGGGTCGGCGCCAAGTGGGAAAGGGTGGTTTTGAGGCTTAAGGCAGCAGGAAAGCCTGCAGCCCCCAGGTCTGTGGGGCTACGCAAGCGGTTCCCAAAGAGCTTTAGAACAAGGCATAGTTTTCCCTGCTGGCTCTTTGGGCGTGGGACCAATCTCCAGACAGATGGCCATTTTTGGGCCTGGCGTGACGCCAAGTGGAAAAGGGTGGTTTTGAGGCTGAAGGCAGCAGGAAAGCCTGCAGCCCCCAGGTGTGTGGAGCTACGCAAGCGGTTCCCAAAGAGCTTTAGAACCAGGCATAGTTTTCCCTGCTGGCTCTTTGGGCGTGGGACCAATCTCCAGACAGATGGCCATTGTTGTGCCTGGCGCGGCGCCAAGTGGGAAAGGGTGGTTTTGAGGCTGAAGGCAGCAGGAAAGCCTGCAGCCCCCAGGTGTGTGGGGCTACGCAAGCGGTTCCCAAAGAGCTTGAGAACAAGGCATAGTTTTCCCTGCTGGCTCTTTGGGCATGGGAACAATCTCCACACGGATGGCCTTTTTTCGGCCTGGCGCGGCGCCAAGTGGGAAAGGGTGGTGTGAGGCTGAAGGCAGCAGGAAAGTCTGCAGCCCCCAAGTGTGTGGGGCTACGCAAGCGGTTCCCAAAGAGCTATAGAACAAGGCATATTTTTCCCTGCTGGCTCTTTGGGCGTGGGACCAATCTCCAGACAAATGGCCATTTTTGTTCCTGGCGTGGCGCCAAGTGGGAAAGGGTGGTTTTGAGGCTGAAGGCAGCAGGAAAGCCTGCAGCCCCCAGGTCTGTGGGGCTACGCAAGCGGTTCCCAAAGCGCTATAGAACAAGGCATATTTTTCCCTGCTGGCTCCTTGGGCGTGGGACCAATTTACCGACAGATGGCCATTATTGTGACTGGCGCGGCGCCAAGTGGGAAAGGGTGGTTTTGAGGCTGAAGGCAGCAGGAAAGCCTGCAGCCCCCAGGTGTGTGGGGCTACGCAAGCGGTTCCCAAAGAGCTTTAGAACAAGGCATAGTTTTCCCTGCTGAATCTTTGGGCATGGGACCAATCTCCAGACAGATGGCCATTTTTCGGCTTGGCGTGACGCCAAGTGGAAAAGGGTGGTTTTGAGGCTGAAGGCAGCAGGAAAGCCTGCAGCCCCCAGGTGTTTGGGGCTACGCAAGCGGTTCCCAAAGAGCTTGAGAACAAGGCATAGTTTTCCCTGCTGGCTCTTTGGGCGTGGGACCAATCTCCAGGCTGATGGCCATTTTTGGGCCTGGCGTGACGCCAAGTGGAAAAGGGTGGTTTTGAGGCTGAAGGCAGCAGGAAAGCCTGCAGCCCCCAGGTGTGTGGGGCTACGCAAGCGGTTCCCAAAGAGCTTTAGAACAAGGCATAGTTTTCCCTGCTGGCTCTTTGTGCATGGGACCAATCTCCAGAGATAAGGCCATTTTTGTGCCTGGCGCGACGCCAAGTGGGAAAGGGTGGTGTGAGGCTGAAGGCAGCAGGAAAGCCTGCAGCCCCCAGGTGTGTGGGGCTACGCAAGCGGTTCCCAAAGAGCTATAGAACAAGGCATAGTTTTCCCTGCTGGCTCCTTGGGCGTGGGACCAATCTCCAGACAGATGGCCATTATTGTGACTGGCGCGGCGCCAAGTGGGAAAGGGTGGTTTTGAGGCTGAAGGCAGCAGGAAAGCCTGCAGCCCCCAGGTGTGTGGGGCTACGCAAGCGGTTCCCAAAGAGCTTTAGAACAAGGCATAGTTTTCCCTGCTGGCTCTTTGGGCGTGGGACCAATCTCCAGACAGATGGCCATTTTTCGGCTTGGTTTGACGCCATGTGGAAAAGGGTGGTTTTGAGGCTGAAGGCAGCAGGAAAGCCTGCAGCCCCCAGGTCTGTGGGGCTACACAAGCGGTTCCCAAAGAGCTTTAGAACAAGGCATAATTTTCCCTGCTGGCTCTTTGTGCATGGGACCAATCTCCAGAGATAAGGCCATTTTTGTGCCTGGCGCGACGCCAAGTGGGAAAGGGTGGTGTGAGGCTGAAGGCAGCAGGAAATCCTGCAGCCCCCAAGTGTGTGGGGCTACGCAAGCGGTTCCGAAAGAGCTTTAGAACAAGGCATAGTTTTCCCTGCTGGCTCTTTGGGCGTGGGACCAATCTCCAGACAGACGGCCATTTTTGGGCCTAGCAAGGCGCCAAGTGGGAAAGGGTGGTTTTGAGGCTGAAGGCAGCAGGAAAGCCTGCAGCCCCGAGGTCTGTGGGGCTACGCAAGCGGTTCCCAAAGAGCTATACAACAAGGCATAGTTTTCCCTGCTGGCTCTTTGGGCGTGGGACCAATCTCCAGACAGATGGCCATTTTTGGGCCTGGCGTGACGCCAAGTGGGAAAGGGTGGTTTTGAGGCTGAAGGCAGCAGGAAAGCCTGCAGCCCCCAGGTGTGTGGGGCTACGCAAGCGGTTCCCAAAGAGCTTTAGAACAAGGCATAGTTTTTCCTGCTGGCTCTTTGTGCATGGGACCAATCTCCAGAGATAATGCCATTTTTGTGCCTGGCGCGGCGCGAAGTGGGAAAGGGTGGTGTGAGGCTGAAGGCAGCAGGAAAGCCTGCAGCCCCCAAGTGTGTGGGGCTACGCAAGCGGTTCCCAAAGAGCTTTAGAACAAGGCATAGTTTTCCCTGCTGGCTCTTTGGGCGTGGGACCAATCTCCAGACAGATGGCCATTTTTGGGCCTAGCGAAGCGCCAAGTGGGAAAGGGTGGTTTTGAGGCTGAAGGCAGCAGGAAAGCCTGCAGCCCCCAGGTCTGTGGGTCTACGCAAGCGGTTCCCAAAGAGCTATAGAACAAGGCATAGTTTTCCCTGCTGGCTCTTTGGGCGTGGGACCAATCTCCAGACAGATGGCCATTTTTGGGCCTGGGTCGGCGCCAAGTGGGAAAGCGTGGTTTTGAGGCTGAAGGCAGCAGGAAAGCCTGCAGCCCCCAGGTGCGTGGGGCTACGCAAGCGGTTCCCAAAGAGCTTTAGAACAAGGCATAGTTTTCCCTGCTGGCTCTTTGGGCATGGGAACAATCTCCACACGGATGGCCTTTTTTCGGCCTGGCGCGGCGCCAAGTGGGAAAGGGTGGTGTGAGGCTGAAGGCAGCAGGAAAGTCTGCAGCCCCCAAGTGTGTGGGGCTACGCAAGCGGTTCCGAAAGAGTTTTAGAACAAGGCATAGTTTTCCCTGCTGGCTCTTTGGGCGTGGCACTCATCTCCAGACATATGTCCATTTTTGGGCCTGGCGCGGCGCCAAGTGGGAAAGGGTGGTTTTGAGGCTGAAGGCAGCAGGAAAGCCTGCAGCCCCCAGGTGTGTGGGGCTACGCAAGCGGTTCCGAAAGAGCTTTAGAACAAGGCATAGTTTTCCCTGCTGGCTCTTTGGGCGTGGCACCCATCTCCAGACATATGGCCATTTTTGGGCCTGGCGCGGCGCCAAGTGGGAAAGGGTGGTTTTGAGGCTGAAGGCAGCAGGAAAGCCTGCAGCCCCCAGGTGTGTGGGGCTACGCAAGCGGTTCCCAAAGAGCTTTAGAACAAGGCATAGTTTTCCCTGCTGGCTCCTTGGGCGTGGGACCAATCTCCAGACAGATGGCCATTATTGGGCCTGGCGCGGCGCCAAGTGGGAAAGGGTGGTTTTGAGGCTGAAGGCAGCAGGAAAGCCTGCAGCCCCCAGGTCTGTGGGGCTACGCAAGCGGTTCCCAAAGAGCTTTAGAATAAGGCATAGTTTTCCCTGCTGGCTCTTTGGGCGTGGGACCAATCTCCAGACAGATGGCCATTTTTCGGCTTGGTTTGACGCCATGTGGAAAAGGGTGGTTTTGAGGCTGAAGGCAGCAGGAAAGCCTGCAGCCCCCAGGTCTGTGGGGCTACACAACCGGTTCCCAAAGAGCTTTAGAACAAGGCATAGTTTTCCCTGCTGGCTCTTTGGGCATGGGAACAATCTCCACACGGATGGCCTTTTTTCGGCCTGGCGCGGCGCCAAGTGGGAAAGGGTGGTGTGAGGCTGAAGGCAGCAGGAAAGCCTGCAGCCCCCAGGTGTGTGGGGCTACGCAAGCGGTTCCCAAAGAGCTTTAGAACAAGGCATAGTTTTCCCTGCTGGCTCTTTGGGCGTGGGACCAATCTCCAGACAGACGGCCATTTTTGGGCCTAGCAAGGCGCCAAGTGGGAAAGGGTGGTTTTGAGGCAGAAGGCAGCAGGAAAGCCTGCAGCCCCGAGGTCTGTGGGGCTACGCAAGCGGTTCCCAAAGAGCTTTAGAACAAGGCATAGTTTTCCCTGCTTGCTCTTTGGGCGTGGGACCAATCTCCACAGATAAGGCCAATTTTGGGCCTGGTCCGGCGCCAAGTGGGAAGGGGTGGTTTTGAGGCTGAAGGCAGCAGGAAAGCCTGCAGCCCCCAGGTCTGTGGGGCTACGCAAGCGGTTCCCAAAGAGCTTTAGAACAAGGCATAGTTTTCCCTGCTGGCTCTTTGGGCGTGGGACCAATCTCCAGAGATAAGACCATTTTTGGGCCTGGCGCGGCGCCAAGTGGGAAAGGGTGGTTTTGAGGCTGAAGGCAGCAGGAAAGCCTGCAGCCCCCAGGTGTGTGGGGCTACGCAAGCGGTTCCCAAAGAGCTATAGAACAAGGCATAGTTTTCCCTGCTGGCTCTTTGGGCGTGGCACCCATCTCCAGACATATGGCCATTTTTGGCACTGGGTCGGCGCCAAGTGGGAAAGGGTGGTTTTGAGGCTTAAGGCAGCAGGAAAGCCTGCAGCCCCCAGGTCTGTGGGGCTACGCAAGCGGTTCCCAAAGAGCTTTAGAACAAGGCATAGTTTTCCCTGCTGGCTCTTTGGGCGTGGCACCCATCTCCAGACATATGGCCATTTTTGGGCCTGGCGTGACGCCAAGTGGAAAAGGGTGGTTTTGAGGCTGAAGGCAGCAGGAAAGCCTGCAGCCCCCAGGTGTGTGGAGCTACGCAAGCGGTTCCCAAAGAGCTTTAGAACCAGGCATAGTTTTCCCTGCTGGCTCTTTGGGCGTGGGACCAATCTCCAGACAGATGGCCATTGTTGTGCCTGGCGCGGCGCCAAGTGGGAAAGGGTGGTTTTGAGGCTGAAGGCAGCAGGAAAGCCTGCAGCCCCCAGGTGTGTGGGGCTACGCAAGCGGTTCCCAAAGAGCTTTAGAACAAGGCATAGTTTTCCCTGCTGGCTCTTTGGGCATGGGAACAATCTCCACACGGATGGCCTTTTTTCGGCCTGGCGCGGCGCCAAGTGGGAAAGGGTGGTGTGAGGCTGAAGGCAGCAGGAAAGTCTGCAGCCCCCAAGTGTGTGGGGCTACGCAAGCGGTTCCCAAAGAGCTATAGAACAAGGCATATTTTTCCCTGCTGGCTCTTTGGGCGTGGGACCAGTCTCCAGACCGATGGCCATTTTTGTTCCTGGCGCGGCGCAAAGTGGGAAAGGGTGGTTTTGAGGCTGAAGGCAGCAGGAAAGCCTGCAGCCCCCAGGTCTGTGGGGCTACGCAAGCGGTTCCCAAAGAGCTATAGAACAAGGCATAGTTTTCCCTGCTGGCTCCTTGGGTGTGGGACCAATTTACCGACAGATGGCCATTATTGTGACTGGCGCGGCGCCAAGTGGGAAAGGGTGGTTTTGAGGCTGAAGGCAGCAGGAAAGCCTGCAGCCCCCAGGTGTGTGGGGCTACGCAAGCGGTTCCCAAAGAGCTTTAGAACAAGGCATAGTTTTCCCTGCTGAATCTTTGGGCATGGGACCAATCTCCAGACAGATGGCCATTTTTCGGCTTGGCGTGACGCCAAGTGGAAAAGGGTGGTTTTGAGGCTGAAGGCAGCAGGAAAGCCTGCAGCCCCCAGGTGTGTGGGGCTACGCAAGCGGTTCCCAAAGAGCTATAGAACAAGGCATAGTTTTCCCTGCTGGCTCTTTGGGCGTGGCACCCATCTCCAGACATATGGCCATTTTTGGCACTGGGTCGGCGCCAAGTGGGAAAGGGTGGTTTTGAGGCTTAAGGCAGCAGGAAAGCCTGCAGCCCCCAGGTCTGTGGGGCTACGCAAGCGGTTCCCAAAGAGCTTTAGAACAAGGCATAGTTTTCCCTGCTGGCTCTTTGGGCGTGGCACCCATCTCCAGACATATGGCCATTTTTGGGCCTGGCGTGACGCCAAGTGGAAAAGGGTGGTTTTGAGGCTGAAGGCAGCAGGAAAGCCTGCAGCCCCCAGGTGTGTGGAGCTACGCAAGCGGTTCCCAAAGAGCTTTAGAACCAGGCATAGTTTTCCCTGCTGGCTCTTTGGGCGTGGGACCAATCTCCAGACAGATGGCCATTGTTGTGCCTGGCGCGGCGCCAAGTGGGAAAGGGTGGTTTTGAGGCTGAAGGCAGCAGGAAAGCCTGCAGCCCCCAGGTGTGTGGGGCTACGCAAGCGGTTCCCAAAGAGCTTTAGAACAAGGCATAGTTTTCCCTGCTGGCTCTTTGGGCATGGGAACAATCTCCACACGGATGGCCTTTTTTCGGCCTGGCGCGGCGCCAAGTGGGAAAGGGTGGTGTGAGGCTGAAGGCAGCAGGAAAGTCTGCAGCCCCCAAGTGTGTGGGGCTACGCAAGCGGTTCCCAAAGAGCTATAGAACAAGGCATAGTTTTCCCTGCTGGCTCTTTGGGCGTGGGACCAGTCTCCAGACCGATGGCCATTTTTGTTCCTGGCGCGGCGCAAAGTGGGAAAGGGTGGTTTTGAGGCTGAAGGCAGCAGGAAAGCCTGCAGCCCCCAGGTCTGTGGGGCTACGCAAGCGGTTCCCAAAGAGCTATAGAACAAGGCATAGTTTTCCCTGCTGGCTCCTTGGGTGTGGGACCAATTTACCGACAGATGGCCATTATTGTGACTGGCGCGGCGCCAAGTGGGAAAGGGTGGTTTTGAGGCTGAAGGCAGCAGGAAAGCCTGCAGCCCCCAGGTGTGTGGGGCTACGCAAGCGGTTCCCAAAGAGCTTTAGAACAAGGCATAGTTTTCCCTGCTGAATCTTTGGGCATGGGACCAATCTCCAGACAGATGGCCATTTTTCGGCTTGGCGTGACGCCAAGTGGAAAAGGGTGGTTTTGAGGCTGAAGGCAGCAGGAAAGCCTGCAGCCCCCAGGTGTTTGGGGCTACGCAAGCGGTTCCCAAAGAGCTTGAGAACAAGGCATAGTTTTCCCTGCTGGCTCTTTGGGCGTGGGACCAATCTCCAGGCAGATGGCCATTTTTGGGCCTGGCGTGACGCCAAGTGGAAAAGGGTGGTTTTGAGGCTGAAGGCAGCAGGAAAGCCTGCAGCCCCCAGGTGTGTGGGGCTACGCAAGCGGTTCCCAAAGAGCTTTAGAACAAGGCATAATTTTCCCTGCTGGCTCTTTGTGCATGGGACCAATCTCCAGAGATAAGGCCATTTTTGTGCCTGGCGCGACGCCAAGTGGGAAAGGGTGGTGTGAGGCTGAAGGCAGCAGGAAAGCCTGCAGCCCCCAGGTGTGTGGGGCTACGCAAGCGGTTCCCAAAGAGCTATAGAACAAGGCATAGTTTTCCCTGCTGGCTCCTTGGGCGTGGGACCAATCTCCAGACAGATGGCCATTATTGTGACTGGCGCGGCGCCAAGTGGGAAAGGGTGGTTTTGAGGCTGAAGGCAGCAGGAAAGCCTGCAGCCCCCAGGTGTGTGGGGCTACGCAAGCGGTTCCCAAAGAGCTTTAGAACAAGGCATAGTTTTCCCTGCTGGCTCTTTGGGCGTGGGACCAATCTCCAGACAGATGGCCATTTTTCGGCTTGGTTTGACGCCATGTGGAAAAGGGTGGTTTTGAGGCTGAAGGCAGCAGGAAAGCCTGCAGCCCCCAGGTCTGTGGGGCTACACAAGCGGTTCCCAAAGAGCTTTAGAACAAGGCATAGTTTTCCCTGCTGGCTCTTTGGGCATGGGAACAATCTCCACACGGATGGCCTTTTTTCGGCCTGGCGCGGCGCCAAGTGGGAAAGGGTGGTGTGAGGCTGAAGGCAGCAGGAAAGCCTGCAGCCCCCAAGTGTGTGGGGCTACGCAAGCGGTTCCGAAAGAGCTTTAGAACAAGGCATAGTTTTCCCTGCTGGCTCTTTGGGCGTGGGACCAATCTCCAGACAGACGGCCATTTTTGGGCCTAGCAAGGCGCCAAGTGGGAAAGGGTGGTTTTGAGGCAGAAGGCAGCAGGAAAGCCTGCAGCCCCGAGGTCTGTGGGGCTACGCAAGCGGTTCCCAAAGAGCTATACAACAAGGCATAGTTTTCCCTGCTGGCTCTTTGGGCGTGGCACCCATCTCCAGATATATGGCCATTTTTGGGCCTGGCGCGGCACCAAGTGGGAAAGGGTGGTTTTGAGGCTGAAGGCAGCAGGAAAGCCTGCAGCCCCCAGGTGTGTGGGGCTACGCAAGCGGTTCCCAAAGAGCTATAGAACAAGGCATAGTTTTCCCTGCTGGCTCTTTGGGCGTGGCACCCATCTCCAGACATATGGCCATTTTTGGCACTGGGTCGGCGCCAAGTGGGAAAGGGTGGTTTTGAGGCTTAAGGCAGCAGGAAAGCCTGCAGCCCCCAGGTGTGTGGGGCTACGCAAGCGGTTCCCAAAGAGCTTTAGAACAAGGCATAGTTTTCCCTGCTGGCTCTTTGGGCGTGGCACCCATCTCCAGACATATGGCCATTTTTGGGCCTGGCGTGACGCCAAGTGGAAAAGGGTGGTTTTGAGGCTGAAGGCAGCAGGAAAGCCTGCAGCCCCCAGGTGTGTGGAGCTACGCAAGCGGTTCCCAAAGAGCTTTAGAACCAGGCATAGTTTTCCCTGCTGGCTCTTTGGGCGTGGGACCAATCTCCAGACAGATGGCCATTGTTGTGCCTGGCGCGGCGCCAAGTGGGAAAGGGTGGTTTTGAGGCTGAAGGCAGCAGGAAAGCCTGCAGCCCCCAGGTGTGTGGGGCTACGCAAGCGGTTCCCAAAGAGCTTGAGAACAAGGCATAGTTTTCCCTGCTGGCTCTTTGGGCATGGGAACAATCTCCACACGGATGGCCTTTTTTCGGCCTGGCGCGGCGCCAAGTGGGAAAGGGTGGTGTGAGGCTGAAGGCAGCAGGAAAGCCTGCAGCCCCCAGGTCTGTGGGGCTACGCAAGCGGTTCCCAAAGAGCTATAGAACAAGGCATAGTTTTCCCTGCTGAATCTTTGGGCATGGGACCAATCTCCAGACAGATGGCCATTTTTCGGCTTGGCGTGACGCCAAGTGGAAAAGGGTGGTTTTGAGGCTGAAGGCAGCAGGAAAGCCTGCAGCCCCCAGGTGTTTGGGGCTACGCAAGCGGTTCCCAAAGAGCTTGAGAACAAGGCATAGTTTTCCCTGCTGGCTCTTTGGGCGTGGGACCAATCTCCAGGCAGATGGCCATTTTTGGGCCTGGCGTGACGCCAAGTGGAAAAGGGTGGTTTTGAGGCTGAAGGCAGCAGGAAAGCCTGCAGCCCCCAGGTGTGTGGGGCTACGCAAGCGGTTCCCAAAGAGCTTTAGAACAAGGCATAATTTTCCCTGCTGGCTCTTTGTGCATGGGACCAATCTCCAGAGATAAGGCCATTTTTGTGCCTGGCGCGACGCCAAGTGGGAAAGGGTGGTTTTGAGGCTGAAGGCAGCAGGAAAGCCTGCAGCCCCCAGGTGTGTGGGGCTACGCAAGCGGTTCCCAAAGAGCTATAGAACAAGGCATAGTTTTCCCTGCTGGCTCCTTGGGCGTGGGACCAATCTCCAGACAGATGGCCATTATTGTGACTGGCGCGGCGCCAAGTGGGAAAGGGTGGTTTTGAGGCTGAAGGCAGCAGGAAAGCCTGCAGCCCCCAGGTGTGTGGGGCTACGCAAGCGGTTCCCAAAGAGCTTTAGAACAAGGCATAGTTTTCCCTGCTGGCTCTTTGGGCGTGGGACCAATCTCCAGACAGATGGCCATTTTTCGGCTTGGTTTGACGCCATGTGGAAAAGGGTGGTTTTGAGGCTGAAGGCAGCAGGAAAGCCTGCAGCCCCCAGGTCTGTGGGGCTACACAAGCGGTTCCCAAAGAGCTTTAGAACAAGGCATAGTTTTCCCTGCTGGCTCTTTGGGCATGGGAACAATCTCCACACGGATGGCCTTTTTTCGGCCTGGCGCGGCGCCAAGTGGGAAAGGGTGGTGTGAGGCTGAAGGCAGCAGGAAAGCCTGCAGCCCCCAAGTGTGTGGGGCTACGCAAGCGGTTCCGAAAGAGCTTTAGAACAAGGCATAGTTTTCCCTGCTGGCTCTTTGGGCGTGGGACCAATCTCCAGACAGACGGCCATTTTTGGGCCTAGCAAGGCGCCAAGTGGGAAAGGGTGGTTTTGAGGCAGAAGGCAGCAGGAAAGCCTGCAGCCCCGAGGTCTGTGGGGCTACGCAAGCGGTTCCCAAAGAGCTATACAACAAGGCATAGTTTTCCCTGCTGGCTCTTTGGGCGTGGCACCCATCTCCAGACATATGGCCATTTTTGGGCCTGGCGCGGCACCAAGTGGGAAAGGGTGGTTTTGAGGCTGAAGGCAGCAGGAAAGCCTGCAGCCCCCAGGTGTGTGGGGCTACGCAAGCGGTTCCCAAAGAGCTATAGAACAAGGCATAGTTTTCCCTGCTGGCTCTTTGGGCGTGGCACCCATCTCCAGACATATGGCCATTTTTGGCACTGGGTCGGCGCCAAGTGGGAAAGGGTGGTTTTGAGGCTTAAGGCAGCAGGAAAGCCTGCAGCCCCCAGGTCTGTGGGGCTACGCAAGCGGTTCCCAAAGAGCTTTAGAACAAGGCATAGTTTTCCCTGCTGGCTCTTTGGGCGTGGCACCCATCTCCAGACATATGGCCATTTTTGGGCCTGGCGTGACGCCAAGTGGAAAAGGGTGGTTTTGAGGCTGAAGGCAGCAGGAAAGCCTGCAGCCCCCAGGTGTGTGGAGCTACGCAAGCGGTTCCCAAAGAGCTTTAGAACCAGGCATAGTTTTCCCTGCTGGCTCTTTGGGCGTGGGACCAATCTCCAGACAGATGGCCATTGTTGTGCCTGGCGCGGCGCCAAGTGGGAAAGGGTGGTTTTGAGGCTGAAGGCAGCAGGAAAGCCTGCAGCCCCCAGGTGTGTGGGGCTACGCAAGCGGTTCCCAAAGAGCTTGAGAACAAGGCATAGTTTTCCCTGCTGGCTCTTTGGGCATGGGAACAATCTCCACACGGATGGCCTTTTTTCGGCCTGGCGCGGCGCCAAGTGGGAAAGGGTGGTGTGAGGCTGAAGGCAGCAGGAAAGTCTGCAGCCCCCAAGTGTGTGGGGCTACGCAAGCGGTTCCCAAAGAGCTATAGAACAAGGCATAGTTTTCCCTGCTGGCTCTTTGGGCGTGGGACCAATCTCCAGACAAATGGCCATTTTTGTTCCTGGCGCGGCGCCAAGTGGGAAAGGGTGGTTTTGAGGCTGAAGGCAGCAGGAAAGCCTGCAGCCCCCAGGTCTGTGGGGCTACGCAAGCGGTTCCCAAAGAGCTATAGAACAAGGCATAGTTTTCCCTGCTGGCTCCTTGGGCGTGGGACCAATTTACCGACAGATGGCCATTATTGTGACTGGCGCGGCGCCAAGTGGGAAAGGGTGGTTTTGAGGCTGAAGGCAGCAGGAAAGCCTGCAGCCCCCAGGTGTGTGGGGCTACGCAAGCGGTTCCCAAAGAGCTTTAGAACAAGGCATAGTTTTCCCTGCTGAATCTTTGGGCATGGGACCAATCTCCAGACAGATGGCCATTTTTCGGCTTGGCGTGACGCCAAGTGGAAAAGGGTGGTTTTGAGGCTGAAGGCAGCAGGAAAGCCTGCAGCCCCCAGGTGTTTGGGGCTACGCAAGCGGTTCCCAAAGAGCTTGAGAACAAGGCATAGTTTTCCCTGCTGGCTCTTTGGGCGTGGGACCAATCTCCAGGCAGATGGCCATTTTTGGGCCTGGCGTGACGCCAAGTGGAAAAGGGTGGTTTTGAGGCTGAAGGCAGCAGGAAAGCCTGCAGCCCCCAGGTGTGTGGGGCTACGCAAGCGGTTCCCAAAGAGCTTTAGAACAAGGCATAGTTTTCCCTGCTGGCTCTTTGTGCATGGGACCAAACTCCAGAGATAAGGCCATTTTTCTGCCTGGCGCGACGCCAAGTGGGAAAGGGTGGTGTGAGGCTGAAGGCAGCAGGAAAGCCTGCAGCCCCCAGGTGTGTGGGGCTACGCAAGCGGTTCCCAAAGAGCTTTAGAACAAGGCATAGTTTTCCCTGCTGAATCTTTGGGCATGGGACCAATCTCCAGACAGATGGCCATTTTTCGGCTTGGCGTGACGCCAAGTGGAAAAGGGTGGTTTTGAGGCTGAAGGCAGCAGGAAAGCCTGCAGCCCCCAGGTGTTTGGGGCTACGCAAGCGGTTCCCAAAGAGCTTGAGAACAAGGCATAGTTTTCCCTGCTGGCTCTTTGGGCGTGGGACCAATCTCCAGGCAGATGGCCATTTTTGGGCCTGGCGTGACGCCAAGTGGAAAAGGGTGGTTTTGAGGCTGAAGGCAGCAGGAAAGCCTGCAGCCCCCAGGTGTGTGGGGCTACGCAAGCGGTTCCCAAAGAGCTTTAGAACAAGGCATAGTTTTCCCTGCTGGCTCTTTGTGCATGGGACCAATCTCCAGAGATAAGGCCATTTTTGTGCCTGGCGCGACGCCAAGTGGGAAAGGGTGGTGTGAGGCTGAAGGCAGCAGGAAAGCCTGCAGCCCCCAGGTGTGTGGGGCTACGCAAGCGGTTCCCAAAGAGCTATAGAACAAGGCATAGTTTTCCCTGCTGGCTCCTTGGGCGTGGGACCAATCTCCAGACAGATGGCCATTATTGTGACTGGCGCGGCGCCAAGTGGGAAAGGGTGGTTTTGAGGCTGAAGGCAGCAGGAAAGCCTGCAGCCCCCAGGTGTGTGGGGCTACGCAAGCGGTTCCCAAAGAGCTTTAGAACAAGGCATAGTTTTCCCTGCTGGCTCTTTGGGCGTGGGACCAATCTCCAGACAGATGGCCATTTTTCGGCTTGGTTTGACGCCATGTGGAAAAGGGTGGTTTTGAGGCTGAAGGCAGCAGGAAAGCCTGCAGCCCCCAGGTCTGTGGGGCTACACAAGCGGTTCCCAAAGAGCTTTAGAACAAGGCATAGTTTTCCCTGCTGGCTCTTTGGGCATGGGAACAATCTCCACACGGATGGCCTTTTTTCGGCCTGGCGCGGCGCCAAGTGGGAAAGGGTGGTGTGAGGCTGAAGGCAGCAGGAAATCCTGCAGCCCCCAAGTGTGTGGGGCTACGCAAGCGGTTCCGAAAGAGCTTTAGAACAAGGCATAGTTTTCCCTGCTGGCTCTTTGGGCGTGGGACCAATCTCCAGACAGACGGCCATTTTTGGGCCTAGCAAGGCGCCAAGTGGGAAAGGGTGGTTTTGAGGCTGAAGGCAGCAGGAAAGCCTGCAGCCCCGAGGTCTGTGGGGCTACGCAAGCGGTTCCCAAAGAGCTTTAGAACAAGGCATAGTTTTCCCTGCTGGCTCTTTGGGCGTGGCACCCATCTCCAGACATATGGCCATTTTTGGGCCTGGCGCGGCACCAAGTGGGAAAGGGTGGTTTTGAGGCTGAAGGCAGCAGGAAAGCCTGCAGCCCCCAGGTCTGTGGGGCTACGCAAGCGGTTCCGAAAGAGCTTTAGAACAAGGCATAGTTTTCCCTGCTGGCTCTTTGGGCATGGGACCAATCTCCAGACAGATGGCCATTTTTGGGCCTAGAGCGGCGCCAAGTGGGAAAGGGTGGTTTTGAGGCTGAAGGCAGCAGGAAAGCCTGCAGCCCCCAGGTCTGTGGGGCTACGCAAGCGGTTCCCAAAGAGCTTTAGAACAAGGCATAGTTTTCCCTGCTGGCTCTTTGGGCGTGGGACCAATCTCCAGACAGATGGCCATTTTTGGGCCTGGCGTGACGCCAAGTGGGAAAGGGTGGTTTTGAGGCTGAAGGCAGCAGGAAAGCCTGCAGCCCCCAGGTGTGTGGGGCTACGCAAGCGGTTCCCAAAGAGCTTTAGAACAAGGCATAGTTTTTCCTGCTGGCTCTTTGTGCATGGGACCAATCTCCAGAGATAATGCCATTTTTGTGCCTGGCGCGGCGCGAAGTGGGAAAGGGTGGTGTGAGGCTGAAGGCAGCAGGAAAGCCTGCAGCCCCCAGGTCTGTGGGGCTACGCAAGCGGTTCCCAAAGAGCTTTAGAACAAGGCATAGTTTTCCCTGCTGGCTCTTTGGGCGTGGGACCAATCTCCAGACAGATGGCCATTTTTGGGCCTGGCGCGGCGCCAAGTGGGAAAGGGTGGTTTTGAGGCTGAAGGCAGCAGGAAAGCCTGCAGCCCCCAGGTCTGTGGGGCTACGCAAGCGGTTCCCAAAGAGCTTTAGAACAAGGCATAGTTTTCCCTGCTGGCTCTTTGGGCTTGGGACCAATCTCCAGACAGATGGCCATTTTTGGGCCTGGCGTGACGCCAAGTGGGAAAGGGTGGTTTTGAGGCTGAAGGCAGCAGGAAAGCCTGCAGCCCCCAGGTGTGTGGGGCTACGCAAGCGGTTCCCAAAGAGCTATAGAACAAGGCATAGTTTTCCCTGCTGGCTCTTTGGGCGTGGCACCCATCTCCAGACATATGGCCATTTTTGGCACTGGGTCGGCGCCAAGTGGGAAAGGGTGGTTTTGAGGCTTAAGGCAGCAGGAAAGCCTGCAGCCCCCAGGTCTGTGGGGCTACGCAAGCGGTTCCCAAAGAGCTTTAGAACAAGGCATAGTTTTCCCTGCTGGCTCTTTGGGCGTGGCACCCATCTCCAGACATATGGCCATTTTTGGGCCTGGCGTGACGCCAAGTGGAAAAGGGTGGTTTTGAGGCTGAAGGCAGCAGGAAAGCCTGCAGCCCCCAGGTGTGTGGAGCTACGCAAGCGGTTCCCAAAGAGCTTTAGAACCAGGCATAGTTTTCCCTGCTGGCTCTTTGGGCGTGGGACCAATCTCCAGACAGATGGCCATTGTTGTGCCTGGCGCGGCGCCAAGTGGGAAAGGGTGGTTTTGAGGCTGAAGGCAGCAGGAAAGCCTGCAGCCCCCAGGTGTGTGGGGCTACGCAAGCGGTTCCCAAAGAGCTTGAGAACAAGGCATAGTTTTCCCTGCTGGCTCTTTGGGCATGGGAACAATCTCCACACGGATGGCCTTTTTTCGGCCTGGCGCGGCGCCAAGTGGGAAAGGGTGGTGTGAGGCTGAAGGCAGCAGGAAAGTCTGCAGCCCCCAAGTGTGTGGGGCTACGCAAGCGGTTCCCAAAGAGCTATAGAACAAGGCATATTTTTCCCTGCTGGCTCTTTGGGCGTGGGACCAATCTCCAGACAAATGGCCATTTTTGTTCCTGGCGCGGCGCCAAGTGGGAAAGGGTGGTTTTGAGGCTGAAGGCAGCAGGAAAGCCTGCAGCCCCCAGGTGTGTGGGGCTACGCAAGCGGTTCCCAAAGAGCTATAGAACAAGGCATAGTTTTCCCTGCTGTCTCCTTGGGCGTGGGACCAATTTACCGACAGATGGCCATTATTGTGACTGGCGCGGCGCCAAGTGGGAAAGGGTGGTTTTGAGGCTGAAGGCAGCAGGAAAGCCTGCAGCCCCCAGGTGTGTGGGGCTACGCAAGCGGTTCCCAAAGAGCTTTAGAACAAGGCATAGTTTTCCCTGCTGAATCTTTGGGCATGGGACCAATCTCCAGACAGATGGCCATTTTTCGGCTTGGCGTGACGCCAAGTGGAAAAGGGTGGTTTTGAGGCTGAAGGCAGCAGGAAAGCCTGCAGCCCCCAGGTGTTTGGGGCTACGCAAGCGGTTCCCAAAGAGCTTGAGAACAAGGCATAGTTTTCCCTGCTGGCTCTTTGGGCGTGGGACCAATCTCCAGGCAGATGGCCATTTTTGGGCCTGGCGTGACGCCAAGTGGAAAAGGGTGGTTTTGAGGCTGAAGGCAGCAGGAAAGCCTGCAGCCCCCAGGTGTGTGGGGCTACGCAAGCGGTTCCCAAAGAGCTTTAGAACAAGGCATAGTTTTCCCTGCTGGCTCTTTGTGCATGGGACCAATCTCCAGAGATAAGGCCATTTTTGTGCCTGGCGCGACGCCAAGTGGGAAAGGGTGGTGTGAGGCTGAAGGCAGCAGGAAAGCCTGCAGCCCCCAGGTGTGTGGGGCTACGCAAGCGGTTCCCAAAGAGCTTTAGAACAAGGCATAGTTTTCCCTGCTGAATCTTTGGGCATGGGACCAATCTCCAGACAGATGGCCATTTTTCGGCTTGGCGTGACGCCAAGTGGAAAAGGGTGGTTTTGAGGCTGAAGGCAGCAGGAAAGCCTGCAGCCCCCAGGTGTTTGGGGCTACGCAAGCGGTTCCCAAAGAGCTTGAGAACAAGGCATAGTTTTCCCTGCTGGCTCTTTGGGCGTGGGACCAATCTCCAGGCAGATGGCCATTTTTGGGCCTGGCGTGACGCCAAGTGGAAAAGGGTGGTTTTGAGGCTGAAGGCAGCAGGAAAGCCTGCAGCCCCCAGGTGTGTGGGGCTACGCAAGCGGTTCCCAAAGAGCTTTAGAACAAGGCATAGTTTTCCCTGCTGGCTCTTTGTGCATGGGACCAATCTCCAGAGATAAGGCCATTTTTGTGCCTGGCGCGACGCCAAGTGGGAAAGGGTGGTGTGAGGCTGAAGGCAGCAGGAAAGCCTGCAGCCCCCAGGTGTGTGGGGCTACGCAAGCGGTTCCCAAAGAGCTATAGAACAAGGCATAGTTTTCCCTGCTGGCTCCTTGGGCGTGGGACCAATCTCCAGACAGATGGCCATTATTGTGACTGGCGCGGCGCCAAGTGGGAAAGGGTGGTTTTGAGGCTGAAGGCAGCAGGAAAGCCTGCAGCCCCCAGGTGTGTGGGGCTACGCAAGCGGTTCCCAAAGAGCTTTAGAACAAGGCATAGTTTTCCCTGCTGGCTCTTTGGGCGTGGGACCAATCTCCAGACAGATGGCCATTTTTCGGCTTGGTTTGACGCCATGTGGAAAAGGGTGGTTTTGAGGCTGAAGGCAGCAGGAAAGCCTGCAGCCCCCAGGTCTGTGGGGCTACACAAGCGGTTCCCAAAGAGCTTTAGAACAAGGCATAGTTTTCCCTGCTGGCTCTTTGGGCATGGGAACAATCTCCACACGGATGGCCTTTTTTCGGCCTGGCGCGGCGCCAAGTGGGAAAGGGTGGTGTGAGGCTGAAGGCAGCAGGAAATCCTGCAGCCCCCAAGTGTGTGGGGCTACGCAAGCGGTTCCGAAAGAGCTTTAGAACAAGGCATAGTTTTCCCTGCTGGCTCTTTGGGCGTGGGACCAATCTCCAGACAGACGGCCATTTTTGGGCCTAGCAAGGCGCCAAGTGGGAAAGGGTGGTTTTGAGGCTGAAGGCAGCAGGAAAGCCTGCAGCCCCGAGGTCTGTGGGGCTACGCAAGCGGTTCCCAAAGAGCTATACAACAAGGCATAGTTTTCCCTGCTGGCTCTTTGGGCGTGGCACCCATCTCCAGACATATGGCCATTTTTGGGCCTGGCGCGGCACCAAGTGGGAAAGGGTGGTTTTGAGGCTGAAGGCAGCAGGAAAGCCTGCAGCCCCCCGGTGTGTGGGGCTACGCAAGCGGTTCCGAAAGAGCTTTAGAACAAGGCATAGTTTTCCCTGCTGGCTCTTTGGGCATGGGACCAATCTCCAGACAGATGGCCATTTTTGGGCCTGGCGTGACGCCAAGTGGGAAAGGGTGGTTTTGAGGCTGAAGGCAGCAGGAAAGCCTGCAGCCCCCAGGTCTGTGGGGCTACGCAAGCGGTTCCCAAAGAGCTTTAGAACAAGGCATAGTTTTCCCTGCTGGCTCTTTGGGCGTGGGACCAATCTCCAGACAGATGGCCATTTTTGGGCCTGGCGTGACGCCAAGTGGGAAAGGGTGGTTTTGAGGCTGAAGGCAGCAGGAAAGCCTGCAGCCCCCAGGTGTGTGGGGCTACGCAAGCGGTTCCCAAAGAGCTTTAGAACAAGGCATAGTTTTTCCTGCTGGCTCTTTGTGCATGGGACCAATCTCCAGAGATAATGCCATTTTTGTGCCTGGCGCGGCGCGAAGTGGGAAAGGGTGGTGTGAGGCTGAAGGCAGCAGGAAAGCCTGCAGCCCCCAGGTCTGTGGGGCTACGCAAGCGGTTCCCAAAGAGCTTTAGAACAAGGCATAGTTTTCCCTGCTGGCTCTTTGGGCGTGGGACCAATCTCCAGACAGATGGCCATTTTTGGGCCTGGCGCGGCGCCAAGTGGGAAAGGGTGGTTTTGAGGCTGAAGGCAGCAGGAAAGCCTGCAGCCCCCAGGTCTGTGGGGCTACGCAAGCGGTTCCCAAAGAGCTATAGAACAAGGCATAGTTTTCCCTGCTGGCTCTTTGGGCTTGGGACCAATCTCCAGACAGATGGCCATTTTTGGGCCTGGCGTGACGCCAAGTGGGAAAGGGTGGTTTTGAGGCTGAAGGCAGCAGGAAAGCCTGCAGCCCCCAGGTCTGTGGGGCTACGCAAGCGGTTCCCGAAGAGCTTGAGAACAAGGCATAGTTTTCCCTGCTGACTCTTTGGGCATGGGACCAATCTCCACACGGATGGCCTTTTTTCGGCCTGGCGCGGCGCCAAGTGGGAAAGGGTGGTTTTGAGGCTGAAGGCAGCAGGAAAGCCTGCAGCCCCCAAGTGTGTGGGGCTACGCAAGCGGTTCCGAAAGAGTTTTAGAACAAGGCATAGTTTTCCCTGCTGGCTCTTTGGGCGTGGGACCAATCTCCAGACAGATGGCCATTTTTGGGCCTAGCGAGGAGCCAAGTGGGAAAGGGTGGTTTTGAGGCTGAAGGCAGCAGGAAAGCCTGCAGCCCCCAGGTGTGTGGGGCTACGCAAGCGGTTCCCAAAGAGCTTTAGAACAAGGCATAGTTTTCCCTGCTGGCTCTTTGGGCGTGGCACCCATCTGCAGACATATGGCCATTTTTGGGCCTGGCGCGGCGCCAAGTGGGAAAGGGTGGTTTTGAGGCTGAAGGCAGCAGGAAAGCCTGCAGCCCCCAGGTGTGTGGGGCTACGCAAGCGGTTCCCAAAGAGCTTTAGAACAAGGCATAGTTTTCCCTGCTGGCTCTTTGGGCGTGGCACCCATCTCCAGACAGATGGCCATTTTTGGGCCTGGCGCTGCGCCAAGTGGGAAAGGGTGGTTTTGAGGCTGAAGGCAGCAGGAAAGCCTGCAGCCCCCAGGTGTGTGGGGCTACGCAAGCGGTTCCCAAAGAGCTTTAGAACAAGGCATAGTTTTCCCTGCTGGCTCTTTGGGCGTGGGACCAATCTCCAGACAGATGGCCATTTTTGGGCCTAGCGAAGCGCCAAGTGGGAAAGGGTGGTTTTGAGGCTGAAGGCAGCAGGAAAGCCTGCAGCCCCCAGGTGTGTGGGGCTACGCAAGCGGTTCCCAAAGAGCTTGAGAACAAGGCTTAGTTTTCCCTGCTGGCTCTTTGGGCGTGGGACCAATCTCCAGACAGATGGCCATTTTTGGGCCTGGCGCGACGCCAAGTGGGAAAGGGTGGTTTTGAGGCTGAAGGCAGCAGGAAAGCCTGCAGCCCCCAGGTGTGTGGGGCTACGCAAGAGGTTCCCAAAGAGCTTTAGAACAAGGCATAGTTTTCCCTGCTGGCTCTTTGGGCGTGGGACCAATCTCCTGAGATATGGCCATTTTTGTGTCTGGCGTGACGCCAAGTGGGAAAGGGTGGTTTTGAGGCTGAAGGCAGCAGGAAAGCCTGCAGCCCCCAGGTCTGTGGGGCTACGCAAGCGGTTCCCAAAGAGCTATAGAACAAGGCATAGTTTTCCCTGCTGGCTCTTTGGGCGTGGGACCAGTCTCCAGACAGATGGCCATTTTTGGGCCTGGCGCGGCGCCAAGTGGGAAAGGGTGGTTTTGAGGCTGAAGGCAGCAGGAAAGCCTGCAGCCCCCAGGTCTGTGGGGCTACGCAAGCGGTTCCCAAAGAGCTTGAGAACAAGGCATAGTTTTCCCTGCTGGCTCTTTGGGCGTGGGACCAATCTCCACACGGATGGCCATTTTTGGGCCTGGCACGGCGTCAAGTGGGAAGGGGTGGTTTTGAGGCTGAAGGCAGCAGGAAAGCCTGCAGCCCCCAGGTCTGTGGGGCTACGCAAGCGGTTCCCAAAGAGCTTTAGAACAAGGCATAGTTTTCCCTGCTGGCTCTTTGGGCGTGGGACCAATCTCCAGGCAGATGGCCATTTTTGGGCCTGGCGTGACGCCAAGTGGATAAGGGTGGTTTTGAGGCTGAAGGCAGCAGGAAAGCCTGCAGCCCCCAGGTCTGTGGGGCTACGCAAGCGGTTCCCAAAGAGCTATAGAACAAGGCATAGTTTTCCCTGCTGGCTCTTTGGGCGTGGGACCAATCTCTAAACCGATGGCCATTTTTGGGCCTGGCGCGGCGCCAAGTGGGAAGGGGTGGTTTTGAGGCTGAAGGCAGCAGAAAACCCTGCAGCCCCCAGGTGTGTGGGGCTACGCTAGCGGTTCCCAAAGAGCTTTAGAACAAGGCATAGTTTTCCCTGCTGGCTCTTTGGGCGTGGGACCAATCTCCAGACAGATGGCCATTTTTGGGCCTGGCGCGGCGCCAAGTGGGAAAGGGTGGTTTTGAGGCTGAAGGCAGCAGGAAAGCCTGCAGCCCCCAGGTCTGTGGGGCTACGCAAGCGGTTCCCAAAGAGCTTTAGAACAAGGCATAGTTTTCCCTGCTGGCTCTTTGGGCTTGGGACCAATCTCCAGACAGATGGCCATTTTTGGGCCTGGCGTGACGCCAAGTGGGAAAGGGTGGTTTTGAGGCTGAAGGCAGCAGGAAAGCCTGCAGCCCCCAGGTCTGTGGGGCTACGCAAGCGGTTCCCAAAGAGCTTTAGAACAAGGCATATTTTTCCCTGCTGGCTCTTTGGGCGTGGCACCCATCTCCAGACATATGGCCATTTTTGGGCCTGGCGCGGCGCCAAGTGGGAAAGGGTGGTTTTGAGGCTGAAGGCAGCAGGAAAGCCTGCAGCCCCCAGGTGTGTGGGGCTACGCAAGCGGTTCCCAAAGAGCTTTAGAACAAGGCATAGTTTTCCCTGCTGGCTCTTTGGGCGTGGGACCAATCTCCAGACAGATGGCCATTTTTGGGCCTAGCGAAGCGCCAAGTGGGAAAGGGTGGTTTTGAGGCTGAAGGCAGCAGGAAAGCCTGCAGCCCCCAGGTGTGTGGGGCTACGCAAGCGGTTCCCAAAGAGCTTGAGAACAAGGCTTAGTTTTCCCTGCTGGCTCTTTGGGCGTGGGACCAATCTCCAGACAGATGGCCATTTTTGGGCCTGGCGCGACGTCAAGTGGGAAAGGGTGGTTTTGAGGCTGAAGGCAGCAGGAAAGCCTGCAGCCCCCAGGTGTGTGGGGCTACGCAAGAGGTTACGAAAGAGCTTTAGAACAAGGCATAGTTTTCCCTGCTGGCTCTTTGGGCGTGGGACCAATCTCCAGACAGATGGCCATTTTTGGGCCTGGCGTGACGCCAAGTGGGAAAGGGTGGTTTTGAGGCTGAAGGCAGCAGGAAAGCCTGCAGCCCCCAGGTGTGTGGGGCTACGCAAGCGGTTCCCAAAGAGCTATAGAACAAGGCATAGTTTTCCCTGCTGGCTCTTTGTGCATGGGACCAATCTCCACAGATAAGGCCATTTTTGTGTCTGGCGCGGTGCCAAGTGGGAAAGGGTGGTTTGAGGCTGAAGGCAGCAGGAAAGCCTGCAGCCCCCAGGTGTGTGGGGCTACGCAAGCGGTTCCGAAAGAGCTTTAGAACAAGGCATAGTTTTCCCTGCTGGCTCTTTGGGCGTGGGACCAATCTCCAGACAGATGGCCATTTTTGGGCCTAGCGAGGAGCCAAGTGGGAAAGGGTGGTTTTGAGGCTGAAGGCAGCAGGAAAGCCTGCAGCCCCCAGGTCTGTGGGGCTACGCAAGCGGTTCCCAAAGAGCTTTAGAACAAGGCATAGTTTTCCCTGCTGGCTCTTTGGGCGTGGCACCCATCTCCAGACATATGGCCATTTTTGGGCCTGGCGCGGCGCCAAGTGGGAAAGGGTGGTTTTGAGGCTGAAGGCAGCAGGAAAGCCTGCAGCCCCCAGGTGTGTGGGGCTACGCAAGCGGTTCCCAAAGAGCTTTAGAACAAGGCATAGTTTTCCCTGCTGGCTCTTTGGGCGTGGCACCCATCTCCAGACAGATGGCCATTTTTGGGCCTGGCGCGGCGCCAAGTGGGAAAGGGTGGTTTTGAGGCTGAAGGCAGCAGGAAAGCCTGCAGCCCCCAGGTGTGTGGGGCTACGCAAGCGGTTCCCAAAGAGCTTTAGAACAAGGCATAGTTTTCCCTGCTGGCTCTTTGGGCGTGGGACCAATCTCCAGACAGATGGCCATTTTTGGGCCTAGCGAAGCGCCAAGTGGGAAAGGGTGGTTTTGAGGCTGAAGGCAGCAGGAAAGCCTGCAGCCCCCAGGTGTGTGGGGCTACGCAAGCGGTTCCCAAAGAGCTATAGAACAAGGCATAGTTTTCCCTGCTGGCTCTTTGTGCATGGGACCAATCTCCACAGATAAGGCCATTTTTGTGTCTGGCGCGGTGCCAAGTGGGAAAGGGTGGTTTGAGGCTGAAGGCAGCAGGAAAGCCTGCAGCCCCCAGGTGTGTGGGGCTACGCAAGCGGTTCCCAAAGAGCTTTAGAACAAGGCATAGTTTTCCCTGCTGGCTCTTTGGGCGTGGGACCAATCTCCTGAGATATGGCCATTTTTGGGCCTGGCGTGACGCCAAGTGGGAAAGGGTGGTTTTGAGGCTGAAGGCAGCAGGAAAGCCTGCAGCCCCCAGGTCTGTGGGGCTACGCAAGCGGTTCCCAAAGAGCTATAGAACAAGGCATAGTTTTCCCTGCTGGCTCTTTGGGCGTGGGACCAGTCTCCAGACAGATGGCCATTTTTGGGCCTGGCGCGGCGCCAAGTGGGAAAGGGTGGTTTTGAGGCTGAAGGCAGCAGGAAAGCCTGCAGCCCCCAGGTCTGTGGGGCTACGCAAGCGGTTCCCAAAGAGCTTGAGAACAAGGCATAGTTTTCCCTGCTGGCTCTTTGGGCGTGGGACCAATCTCCACACGGATGGCCATTTTTGGGCCTGGCACGGCGTCAAGTGGGAAGGGGTGGTTTTGAGGCTGAAGGCAGCAGGAAAGCCTGCAGCCCCCAGGTGTGTGGGGCTACGCAAGCGGTTCCCAAAGAGCTTTAGAACAAGGCATAGTTTTCCCTGCTGGCTCTTTGGGCGTGGGACCAATCTCCAGACAGATGGCCATTTTTGGGCCTAGCGAGGTGCCAAGTGGGAAAGGGTGGTTTTGAGGCTGAAGGCAGCAGGAAAGCCTGCAGCCCCCAAGTGTGTGGGGCTACGCAAGCGGTTCCCAAAGAGCTTTAGAACAAGGCATAGTTTTCCCTGCTGGCTCTTTGGCGTGGGACCAGTCTCCATACAGATGGCCATTTTTGGGCCTGGCGTGACGCCAAGTGGGAAAGGGTGGTTTTGAGGCTGAAGGCAGCAGGAAAGCCTGCAGCCCCCAGGTGTGTGGGGCTACGCAAGCGGTTCCCAAAGAGCTTTAGAACAAGGCATAGTTTTCCCTGCTGGCTCTTTGGGCGTGGGACCAATCTCCAGACAGATGGCCATTTTTGTGCCTAGCGCGGCGCCAAGTGGGAAAGGGTGGTTTTGAGGCTGAAGGCAGCAGGAAAGCCTGCAGCCCCCAGGTCTGTGGGGCTACGCAAGCGGTTCCCAAAGAGCTATAGAACAAGGCATAGTTTTCCGTGCTGGCTCTTTGTGCATGGGACCAATCTCCAGACAGATGGCCATTTTAGGGCCTGGCGTGACGCCAAGTGGAAAAGGGTGGTTTTGAGGCTGAAGGCAGCAGGAAAGCCTGCAGCCCCCAGGTGTGTGGGGCTACGCAAGCGGTTCCCAAAGAGCTATAGAACAAGGCATAGTTTTCCCTGCTGGCTCTTTGTGCATGGGACCAATCTCCACAGATAAGGCCATTTTTGTGTCTGGCGCGGTGCCAAGTGGGAAAGGGTGGTTTTGAGGCTGAAGGCAGCAGGAAAGCCTGCAGCCCCCAGGTCTGTGGGGCTACGCAAGCGGTTCCCAAAGAGCTTGAGAACAAGGCATAGTTTTCCCTGCTGGCTCTTTGGGCGTGGGACCAGTCTCCAGACAGATGGCCATTTTTGGGCCTGGCGCGGCGCCAAGTGGGAAAGGGTGGTTTTGAGGCTGAAGGCAGCAGGAAAGCCTGCAGCCCCCAGGTCTGTGGGGCTACGCAAGCGGTTCCCAAAGAGCTTTAGAACAAGGCATAGTTTTCCCTGCTGGCTCTTTGGGCGTGGGACCAATCTCCACACGGATGGCCATTTTTGGGCCTGGCACGGCGTCAAGTGGGAAGGGGTGGTTTTGAGGCTGAAGGCAGCAGGAAAGCCTGCAGCCCCCAGGTGTGTGGGGCTACGCAAGCGGTTCCCAAAGAGCTTTAGAACAAGGCATATTTTTCCCTGCTGGCTCTTTGGGCGTGGGACCAATCTCCAGACAGATGGCCATTTTTGGGCCTGGCGCGGCGCCAAGTGGGAAAGGGTGGTTTTGAGGCTGAAGGCAGCAGGAAAGCCTGCAGCCCCCAGGTCTGTGGGGCTACGCAAGCGGTTCCCAAAGAGCTTTAGAACAAGGCATAGTTTTCCCTGCTGGCTCTTTGGGCGTGGGACCAATCTCCAGGCAGATGGCCATTTTTGGGCCTGGCGTGACGCCAAGTGGAAAAGGGTGGTTTTGAGGCTGAAGGCAGCAGGAAAGCCTGCAGCCCCCAGGTCTGTGGGGCTACGCAAGCGGTTCCCAAAGAGCTTGAGAACAAGGCATAGTTTTCCCTGCTGGCTCTTTGGGCGTGGGACCAATCTCTAAACCGATGGCCATTTTTGGGCCTGGCGCGGCGCCAAGTGGGAAGGGGTGGTTTTGAGGCTGAAGGCAGCAGGAAACCCTGCAGCCCCCAGGTGTCTGGGGCTACGCTAGCGGTTCCCAAAGAGCTTTAGAACAAGGCATAGTTTTCCCTGCTGGCTCTTTGGGCGTGGGACCAATCTCCAGACAGATGGCCATTTTTGGGCCTGGCGCGGCGCCAAGTGGGAAAGGGTGGTTTTGAGGCTGAAGGCAGCAGGAAAGCCTGCAGCCCCCAGGTGTGTGGGGCTACGCAAGCGGTTCCCAAAGAGCTTTAGAACAAGGCATAGTTTTCCCTGCTGGCTCTTTGGGCTTGGGACCAATCTCCAGACAGATGGCCATTTTTGGGCCTGGCGTGACGCCAAGTGGGAAAGGGTGGTTTTGAGGCTGAAGGCAGCAGGAAAGCCTGCAGCCCCCAGGTCTGTGGGGCTACGCAAGCGGTTCCCAAAGAGCTTGAGAACAAGGCATAGTTTTCCCTGCTGGCTCTTTGGGCATGGGAACAATCTCCACACGGATGGCCTTTTTTCGGCCTGGCGCGGCGCCAAGTGGGAAAGGGTGGTGTGAGGCTGAAGGCAGCAGGAAAGTCTGCAGCCCCCAAGTGTGTGGGGCTACGCAAGCGGTTCCGAAAGAGTTTTAGAACAAGGCATAGTTTTCCCTGCTGGCTCTTTGGGCGTGGGACCAATCTCCAGACAGATGGCCATTTTTGGGCCTAGCGAGGCGCCAAGTGGGAAAGGGTGGTTTTGAGGCTGAAGGCAGCAGGAAAGCCTGCAGCCCCCAGGTCTGTGGGGCTACGCAAGCGGTTCCCAAAGAGCTTTAGAACAAGGCATAGTTTTCCCTGCTGGCTCTTTGGGCGTGGCACCCATCTCCAGACAGATGGCCATTTTTGGGCCTGGCGCGGCGCCAAGTGGGAAAGGGTGGTTTTGAAGCTGAAGGCAGCAGGAAAGCCTGCAGCCCCCAGGTGTGTGGGGCTACGCAAGCGGTTCCCAAAGAGCTTTAGAACAAGGCATAGTTTTCCCTGCTGGCTCTTTGGGCGTGGGACCAATCTCCAGACAGATGGCCATTGTTGTGCCTGGCGCGGAGCCAAGTGGGAAAGGGTGGTTTTGAGGCTGAAGGCAGCAGGAAAGCCTGCAGCCCCCAGGTCTGTGGGGCTACGCAAGCGGTTCCCAAAGAGCTTTAGAACAGGGCATAGTTTTCCCTGCTGGCTCTTTGGGCGTGGGACCAATCTCCAGACATATGGCCATTTTTGTGCCTGGCGCGGCGCCAAGTGGGAAAGGGTGGTTTTGAGGCTGAAGGCAGCAGGAAAGCCTGCAGCCCCCAGGTCTGTGGGGCTACGCAAGCGGTTCCCAAAGAGCTATAGAACAAGGCATATTTTTCCCTGCTGGCTCTTTGGGCGTGGGACCAGTCTCCAGACCGATGGCCATTTTTGTTCCTGGCGCGGCGTCAAGTGGGAAAGGGTGGTTTTGAGGCTGAAGGCAGCAGGAAAGCCTGCAGCCCCCAGGTGTGTGGGGCTACGCAAGCGGTTCCCAAAGAGCTATAGAACAAGGCATAGTTTTCCCTGCTGGCTCCTTGGGCGTGGGACCAATTTACCGACAGATGGCCATTATTGTGACTGGCGCGGCGCCAAGTGGGAAAGGGTGGTTTTGAGGCTGAAGGCAGCAGGAAAGCCTGCAGCCCCCAGGTGTGTGGGGCTACGCAAGCGGTTCCCAAAGAGCTTTAGAACAAGGCATAGTTTTCCCTGCTGGCTCTTTGGGCATGGGACCAATCTCCAGACAGATGGCCATTTTTCGGCTTGGCGTGACGCCAAGTGGAAAAGGGTGGTTTTGAGGCTGAAGGCAGCAGGAAAGCCTGCAGCCCCCAGGTCTGTGGGGCTACGCAAGCGGTTCCCAAAGAGCTTGAGAACAAGGCATAGTTTTCCCTGCTGGCTCTTTGGGCGTGGGACCAATCTCCAGACAGATGGCCATTTTTGTGTCTGCCGCGGCGCCAAGTGGGAAAGGGTGGTTTTGAGGCTGAAGGCAGCAGGAAAGCCTGCAGCCCCCAGGTCTGTGGGGCTACGCAAGCGGTTCCCAAAGCGCTATAGAACAAGGCATAGTTTTCCCTGCTGGCTCTTTGGGCGTGGGACCAATCTCCAGACAGATGGCCATTTTTGTGTCTGGCGCGGCGCCAAGTCGGAAAGGGTGGTTTTGAGGCTGAAGGCAGCAGGAAAGCCTTTAGCCCCCAGGTCTGTGGGGCTACGCAAGCGGTTCCCAAAGAGCTTTAGAACAAGGCATAGTTTTCCCTGCTTGCTCTTTGTGCATGTGACCAATCTCCACAGATAAGGCCATTTTTGGGCCTGGCGCGGCGCCAAGTGGGAAAGGGTGGTTTTGAGGCTGAAGGCAGCAGGAAAGCCTGCAGCCCCCAGGTGTGTGGGGCTACGCAAGCGGTTCCCAAAGAGCTTTAGAACAAGGCATAGTTTTCCCTGCTGGCTCTTTGGGCGTGGGACCAATCTCCAGACAGATGGCCATTTTTGTGCCTAGCGAGGCGCCAAGTGGGAAAGGGTGGTTTTGAGGCTGAAGGCAGCAGGAAAGCCTGCAGCCCCCAGGTCTGTGGGGCTACGCAAGCGGTTCCGAAAGAGCTTTAGAACAAGGCATAGTTTTCCCTGCTGGCTCTTTGGGCGTGGCACCCATCTCCAGACATATGGCCATTTTTGGGCCTGGCGCGGCGCCAAGTGGGAAAGGGTGGTTTTGAGGCTGAAGGCAGCAGGAAAGCCTGCAGCCCCCAGGTGTGTGGGGCTACGCAAGCGGTTCCCAAAGAGCTTTAGAACAAGGCATAGTTTTCCCTGCTGGCTCTTTGGGCGTGGGACCCATCTCCAGACAGATGGCCATTTTTGTGTCTGCCGCGGCGCCAAGTGGGAAAGGGTGGTTTTGAGGCTGAAGGCAGCAGGAAAGCCTGCAGCCCCCAGGTCTGTGGGGCTACGCAAGCGGTTCCCAAAGCGCTATAGAACAAGGCATAGTTTTCCCTGCTGGCTCTTTGGGCGTGGGACCAATCTCCAGACAGATGGCCATTTTTGGGCCTAGCGAAGCGCCAAGTGGGAAAGGGTGGTTTTGAGGCTGAAGGCAGCAGGAAAGCCTGCAGCCCCCAGGTGTGTGGGGCTACGCAAGCGGTTCCCAAAGAGCTTTAGAACAAGGCATAGTTTTCCCTGCTGGCTCTTTGTGCATGTGACCAATCTCCACAGATAAGGCCATTTTTGGGCCTGGCGCGGCGCCAAGTGGGAAAGGGTGGTTTTGAGGCTGAAGGCAGCAGGAAAGCCGGCAGCCCCCAGGTCTGTGGGGCTACGCAAGCGGTTCCCAAAGAGCTATAGAACAAGGCATAGTTTTCCCTGCTGGCTCTTTGGGCGTGGCACCCATCTCCAGAAATATGGCCATTTTTGGCACTGGGGTCGGCGCCAAGTGGGAAAGGGTGGTTTTGAGGCTTAAGGCAGCAGGAAAGCCTGCAGCCCCCAGGTCTGTGGGGCTACGCAAGCGGTTCCCAAAGAGCTTTAGAACAAGGAATAGTTTTCCCTGCTGGCTCTTTGGGCGTGGCACCCATCTCCAGACAGATGGCCATTGTTGTGCCTGGCGCGGCGCCAAGTGGGAAAGGGTGGTTTTGAGGCTGAAGGCAGCAGGAAAGCCTGCAGCCCCCAGGTCTGTGGGGCTACGCAAGCGGTTCCCAAAGAGCTTGAGAACAAGGCATAGTTTTCCCTGCTGGCTCTTTGGGCATGGCAACAATCTCCACACGGATGGCCTTTTTTCGGCCTGGCGCGGCGCCAAGTGGGAAAGGGTGGTGTGAGGCTGAAGGCAGCAGGAAAGTCTGCAGCCCCCAAGTGTGTGGGGCTACGCAAGCGGTTCCGAAAGAGTTTTAGAACAAGGCATAGTTTTCCCTGCTGGCTCTTTGGGCGTGGCACCCATCTCCAGACAGATGGCCATTTTTGGGCCTGGCGCGGCGCCAAGTGGGAAAGGGTGGTTTTGAGGCTGAAGGCAGCAGGAAAGCCTGCAGCCCCCAGGTGTGTGGGGCTACGCAAGCGGTTCCCAAAGAGCTATAGAACAAGGCATAGTTTTCCCTGCTACCTCCTTGGGCGTGGGACCAATTTACCGACAGATGGCCATTTTTGGGCCTGGCGCGGCGCCAAGTGGGAAAGGGTGGTTTTGAGGCTGAAGGCAGCAGGAAAGCCTGCAGCCCCCAGGTGTGTGGGGCTACGCAAGCGGTTCCCAAAGAGCTTTAGAAGAAGGCAGAGTTTTCCCTGCTGAATCTTTGGGCATGGGACCAATCTCCAGACAGATGGCCATTTTTCGGCTTGGCGTGACGCCAAGTGGGAAAGGGTGGTTTTGAGGCTGAAGGCAGCAGGAAAGCCTGCAGCCCCCAGGTGTTTGGGGCTACGCAAGCGGTTCCCAAAGAGCTTGAGAACAAGGCATAGTTTTCCCTGCTGGCTCTTTGGGCGTGGGACCAATCTCCAGACAGATGGCCATTTTTGGGCCTGGCGTGACGCCAAGTGGAAAAGGGTGGTTTTGAGGCTGAAGGCAGCAGGAAAGCCTGCAGCCCCCAGGTCTGTGGGGCTACGCAAGCGGTTCCCAAAGAGCTTGAGAACAAGGCATAGTTTTCCCTGCTGGCTCTTTGGGCGTGGGACCAATCTCCAGACAGACGGCCATTTTTGGGCCTAGCAAGGCGCCAAGTGGGAAAGGGTGGTTTTGAGGCAGAAGGCAGCAGGAAAGCCTGCAGCCCCGAGGTCTGTGGGGCTACGCAAGCGGTTCCCAAAGAGCTATATAACAAGGCATAGTTTTCCCTGCTGGCTCTTTGGGCGTGGCACCCATCTCCAGACATATGGCCATTTTTGGGCCTGGCGCGGCACCAAGTGGGAAAGGGTGGTTTTGAGGCTGAAGGCAGCAGGAAAGCCTGCAGCCCCCAGGTGTGTGGGGCTACGCAAGCGGTTCCCAAAGAGCTTTAGAACAAGGCATAGTTTTTCCTGCTGGCTCTTTGTGCATGGGACCAATCTCCAGAGATAATGCCATTTTTGTGCCTGGCGCGGCGCGAAGTGGGAAAGGGTGGTGTGAGGCTGAAGGCAGCAGGAAAGACTGCAGCCCCCAGGTGTGTGGGGCTACGCAAGCGGTTCCCAAAGAGCTTGAGAACAAGGCATAGTTTTCCCTGCTGGCTCTTTGGGCGTGGGACCAATCTCCAGACAGATGGCCATTTTTGGGCCTGGGTCGGCGCCAAGTGGGAAAGGGTGGTTTTGAGGCTAAAGGCAGCAGGAAAGCCTGCAGCCCCCAGCTGTGTGGGGCTACGCAAGCGGTTCCCAAAGAGCTTGAGAACAAGGCATAGTTTTCCCTGCTGGCTCTTTGGGCGTGGGACCAATCTCCAGACAGATGGCCATTGTTGTGCCTGGCGCGGCGCCAAGTGGGAAAGGGTGGTTTTGAGGCTGAAGGCAGCAGGAAAGCCTGCAGCCCCCAGGTCTGTGGGGCTACGCAAGCGGTTCCCAAAGAGCTTTAGAACAAGGCATAGTTTTCCCTGCTGGCTCTTTGGGCATGGGAACAATCTCCACACGGATGGCCTTTTTTCGGCCTGGCGCGGCGCCAAGTGGGAAAGGGTGGTGTGAGGCTGAAGGCAGCAGGAAAGCCTGCAGCCCCCAGGTGTGTGGGGCTACGCAAGCGGTTCCGAAAGAGTTTTAGAACAAGGCATAGTTTTCCCTGCTGGCTCTTTGGGCATGGGACCAATCTCCAGACAGATGGCCATTTTTGGGCCTAGCGAGGCGCCAAGTGGGAAAGGGTGGTTTTGAGGCTGAAGGCAGCAGGAAAGCCTGCAGCCCCCAGGTGTGTGGGGCTACGCAAGCGGTTCCCAAAGAGCTTTAGAACAAGGCATAGTTTTCCCTGCTTGCTCTTTGTGCATGTGACCAATCTCCACAGATAAGGCCATTTTTGGGCCTGGCGCGGCGCCAAGTGGGAAAGGGTGGTTTTGAGGCTGAAGGCAGCAGGAAAGCCTGCAGCCCCCAGGTGTGTGGGGCTACGCAAGCGGTTCCCAAAGAGCTTTAGAACAAGGCATAGTTTTCCCTGCTGAATCTTTGGGCATGGGACCAATCTCCACAGATAAGGCCAATTTTGGGCCTGTTCCGGCGCCAAGTGGGAAGGGGTGGTTTTGAGGCTGAAGGCAGCGGGAAAGCCTGCAGCCCCCAGGTGTGTGGGGCTACGCAAGCGGTTCCCAAAGAGCTTTAGAACAAGGCATAGTTTTCCCTGCTGGCTCTTTGGGCGTGGGACCAATCTCCAGAGATAAGGCCATTTTTGGGCCTGGCGCGGCGCCAAGTGGGAAAGGGTGGTTTTGAGGCTGAAGGCAGCAGGAAAGCCTGCAGCCCCCAGGTGTGTGGGGCTACGCAAGCGGTTCCCAAAGAGCTATAGAACAAGGCATAGTTTTCCCTGCTGGCTCTTTGGGCGTGGCACCCATCTCCAGACATATGGCCATTTTTGGCACTGGGTCGGCGCCAAGTGGGAAAGTGTGGTTTTGAGGCTTAAGGCAGCAGGAAAGCCTGCAGTCCCCAGGTCTGTGGGGCTACGCAAGCGGTTCCCAAAGAGCTTTAGAACAAGGCATAGTTTTCCCTGCTGGCTCTTTGGGCATGGGACCAATCTCCACAGATAAGGCCAATTTTGGGCCTGGTCCGGCGCCAAGTGGGAAGGGGTGGTTTTGAGGCTGAAGGCAGCAGGAAAGCCTGCAGCCCCCAGGTCTGTGGGGCTACGCAAGCGGTTCCCAAAGAGCTTTAGAACAAGGCATAGTTTTCCCTGCTGGCTCTTTGGGCGTGGGACCAATCTCCAGAGATAAGACCATTTTTGGGCCTGGCGCGGCGCCAAGTGGGAAAGGGTGGTTTTGAGGCTGAAGGCAGCAGGAAAGCCTGCAGCCCCCAGGTGTGTGGGGCTACGCAAGCGGTTCCCAAAGAGCTTGAGAACAAGGCATAGTTTTCCCTGCTGGCTCTTTGGGCATGGGAACAATCTCCACACGGATGGCCTTTTTTCGGCCTGGCGCGGCGCCAAGTGGGAAAGGGTGGTGTGAGGCTGAAGGCAGCAGGAAAGTCTGCAGCCCCCAAGTGTGTGGGGCTACGCAAGCGGTTCCCAAAGAGCTATAGAACAAGGCATATTTTTCCCTGCTGGCTCTTTGGGCGTGGGACCAGTCTCCAGACCGATGGCCATTTTTGTTCCTGGCGCGGCGCCAAGTGGGAAAGGGTGGTTTTGAGGCTGAAGGCAGCAGGAAAGCCTGCAGCCCCCAGGTCTGTGGGGCTACGCAAGCGGTTCCCAAAGAGCTATAGAACAAGGCATAGTTTTCCCTGCTGGCTCTTTGGGCGTGGGACCAATCTCCAGACAGATGGCCATTATTGTGACTGGCACGGCGCCAAGTGGGAAAGGGTGGTTTTGAGGCTGAAGGCAGCAGGAAAGCCTGCAGCCCCCAGGTGTGTGGGGCTACGCAAGCGGTTCCCAAAGAGCTTTAGAACAAGGCATAGTTTTCCCTGCTGAATCTTTGGGCATGGGACCAATCTCCAGACAGATGGCCATTTTTCGGCTTGGCGTGACGCCAAGTGGGAAAGGGTGGTTTTGAGGCTGAAGGCAGCAGGAAAGCCTGCAGCCCCCAGGTCTGTGGGGCTACGCAAGCGGTTCCCAAAGAGCTTGAGAACAAGGCATAGTTTTCCCTGCTGGCTCTTTGGGCGTGGGACCAATCTCCAGGCAGATGGCCATTTTTGGGCCTGGCGTGACGCCAAGTGGAAAAGGGTGGTTTTGAGGCTGAAGGCAGCAGGAAAGCCTGCAGCCCCCAGGTGTGTGGGGCTACGCAAGCGGTTCCCAAAGAGCTATAGAACAAGGCATAGTTTTCCCTGCTGGCTCCTTGGGCGTGGGACCAATCTCCAGACAGATGGCCATTATTGTGACTGGCGCGGCGCCAAGTGGGAAAGGGTGGTTTTGAGGCTGAAGGCAGCAGGAAAGCCTGCAGCCCCCAGGTCTGTGGGGCTACGCAAGCGGTTCCCAAAGAGCTTTAGAACAAGGCATAGTTTTCCCTGCTGGCTCTTTGGGCGTGGGACCAATCTCCAGACAGATGGCCATTTTTCGGCTTGGTTTGACGCCATGTGGAAAAGGGTGGTTTTGAGGCTGAAGGCAGCAGGAAAGCCTGCAGCCCCCAGGTCTGTGGGGCTACACAACCGGTTCCCAAAGAGCTTTAGAACAAGGCATAGTTTTCCCTGCTGGCTCTTTGGGCATGGGAACAATCTCCACACGGATGGCCTTTTTTCGGCCTGGCGCGGCGCCAAGTGGGAAAGGGTGGTGTGAGGCTGAAGGCAGCAGGAAAGCCTGCAGCCCCCAGGTGTGTGGGGCTACGCAAGCGGTTCCCAAAGAGCTTTAGAACAAGGCATAGTTTTCCCTGCTGGCTCTTTGGGCGTGGGACCAATCTCCAGACAGACGGCCATTTTTGGGCCTAGCAAGGCGCCAAGTGGGAAAGGGTGGTTTTGAGGCAGAAGGCAGCAGAAAAGCCTGCAGCCCCGAGGTCTGTGGGGCTACGCAAGCGGTTCCCAAAGAGCTTTAGAACAAGGCATAGTTTTCCCTGCTTGCTCTTTGGGCGTGGGACCAATCTCCACAGATAAGGCCAATTTTGGGCCTGGTCCGGCGCCAAGTGGGAAGGGGTGGTTTTGAGGCTGAAGGCAGCAGGAAAGCCTGCAGCCCCCAGGTCTGTGGGGCTACGCAAGCGGTTCCCAAAGAGCTTTAGAACAAGGCATAGTTTTCCTTGCTGGCTCTTTGGGCGTGGGACCAATCTCCAGAGATAAGACCATTTTTGGGCCTGGCGCGGCGCCAAGTGGGAAAGGGTGGTTTTGAGGCTGAAGGCAGCAGGAAAGCCTGCAGCCCCCAGGTGTGTGGGGCTACGCAAGCGGTTCCCAAAGAGCTATAGAACAAGGCATAGTTTTCCCTGCTGGCTCTTTGGGCGTGGCACCCATCTCCAGACATATGGCCATTTTTGGCACTGGGTCGGCGCCAAGTGGGAAAGGGTGGTTTTGAGGCTTAAGGCAGCAGGAAAGCCTGCAGCCCCCAGGTCTGTGGGGCTACGCAAGCGGTTCCCAAAGAGCTTTAGAACAAGGCATAGTTTTCCCTGCTGGCTCTTTGGGCGTGGCACCCATCTCCAGACATATGGCCATTTTTGGGCCTGGCGTGACGCCAAGTGGAAAAGGGTGGTTTTGAGGCTGAAGGCAGCAGGAAAGCCTGCAGCCCCCAGGTGTGTGGAGCTACGCAAGCGGTTCCCAAAGAGCTTGAGAACAAGGCATAGTTTTCCCTGCTGGCTCTTTGGGCGTGGGACCAATCTCCAGACAGATGGCCATTGTTGTGCCTGGCGCGACGCCAAGTGGGAAAGGGTGGTTTTGAGGCTGAAGGCAGCAGGAAAGCCTGCAGCCCCCAGGTGTGTGGGGCTACGCAAGCGGTTCCCAAAGAGCTTTAGAACAAGGCATAGTTTTCCCTGCTGGCTCTTTGGGCATGGGAACAATCTCCACACGGATGGCCTTTTTTCGGCCTGGCGCGGCGCCAAGTGGGAAAGGGTGGTGTGAGGCTGAAGGCAGCAGGAAAGTCTGCAGCCCCCAAGTGTGTGGGGCTACGCAAGCGGTTCCCAAAGAGCTATAGAACAAGGCATATTTTTCCCTGCTGGCTCTTTGGGCGTGGGACCAGTCTCCAGACCGATGGCCATTTTTGTTCCTGGCGCGGCGCCAAGTGGGAAAGGGTGGTTTTGAGGCTGAAGGCAGCAGGAAAGCCTGCAGCCCCCAGGTCTGTGGGGCTACGCAAGCGGTTCCCAAAGAGCTATAGAACAAGGCATAGTTTTCCCTGCTGGCTCTTTGGGCGTGGGACCAATCTCCAGACAGATGGCCATTATTGTGACTGGCGCGGCGCCAAGTGGGAAAGGGTGGTTTTGAGGCTGAAGGCAGCAGGAAAGCCTGCAGCCCCCAGGTGTGTGGGGCTACGCAAGCGGTTCCCAAAGAGCTTTAGAACAAGGCATAGTTTTCCCTGCTGAATCTTTGGGCATGGGACCAATCTCCAGACAGATGGCCATTTTTCGGCTTGGCGTGACGCCAAGTGGAAAAGGGTGGTTTTGAGGCTGAAGGCAGCAGGAAAGCCTGCAGCCCCCAGGTGTTTGGGGCTACGCAAGCGGTTCCCAAAGAGCTTGAGAACAAGGCATAGTTTTCCCTGCTGGCTCTTTGGGCGTGGGACCAATCTCCAGGCAGATGGCCATTTTTGGGCCTGGCGTGACGCCAAGTGGAAAAGGGTGGTTTTGAGGCTGAAGGCAGCAGGAAAGCCTGCAGCCCCCAGGTCTGTGGGGCTACGCAAGCGGTTCCCAAAGAGCTTTAGAACAAGGCATAGTTTTCCCTGCTGGCTCTTTGGGCGTGGGACCAATCTCCAGACAGATGGCCATTGTTGTGCCTGGCCCGGCGCCAAGTGGGAAAGGGTGGTTTTGAGGCTGAAGGCAGCAGGAAAGCCTGCAGCCCCCAGGTGTGTGGGGCTACGCAAGCGGTTCCCAAAGAGCTTGAGAACAAGGCATAGTTTTCCCTGCTGGCTCTTTGGGCATGGGAACAATCTCCACACGGATGGCCTTTTTTCGGCCTGGCGCGGCGCCAAGTGGGAAAGGGTGGTGTGAGGCTGAAGGCAGCAGGAAAGTCTGCAGCCCCCAAGTGTGTGGGGCTACGCAAGCGGTTCCCAAAGAGCTATAGAACAAGGCATATTTTTCCCTGCTGGCTCTTTGGGCGTGGGACCAATCTCCAGACAAATGGCCATTTTTGTTCCTGGCGCGGCGCCAAGTGGGAAAGGGTGGTTTTGAGGCTGAAGGCAGCAGGAAAGCCTGCAGCCCCCAGGTCTGTGGGGCTACGCAAGCGGTTCCCAAAGAGCTATAGAACAAGGCATAGTTTTCCCTGCTGGCTCCTTGGGCGTGGGACCAATTTACCGACAGATGGCCATTATTGTGACTGGCGCGGCGCCAAGTGGGAAAGGGTGGTTTTGAGGCTGAAGGCAGCAGGAAAGCCTGCAGCCCCCAGGTGTGTGGGGCTACGCAAGCGGTTCCCAAAGAGCTTTAGAACAAGGCATAGTTTTCCCTGCTGAATCTTTGGGCATGGGACCAATCTCCAGACAGATGGCCATTTTTCGGCTTGGCGTGACGCCAAGTGGAAAAGGGTGGTTTTGAGGCTGAAGGCAGCAGGAAAGCCTGCAGCCCCCAGGTGTTTGGGGCTACGCAAGCGGTTCCCAAAGAGCTTGAGAACAAGGCATAGTTTTCCCTGCTGGCTCTTTGGGCGTGGGACCAATCTCCAGGCAGATGGCCATTTTTGGGCCTGTCGTGACGCCAAGTGGAAAAGGGTGGTTTTGAGGCTGAAGGCAGCAGGAAAGCCTGCAGCCCCCAGGTGTGTGGGGCTACGCAAGCGGTTCCCAAAGAGCTTTAGAACAAGGCATAGTTTTCCCTGCTGGCTCTTTGTGCATGGGACCAATCTCCAGAGATAAGGCCATTTTTGTGCCTGGCGCGACGCCAAGTGGGAAAGGGTGGAGTGAGGCTGAAGGCAGCAGGAAAGCCTGCAGCCCCCAGGTGTGTGGGGCTACGCAAGCGGTTCCCAAAGAGCTATAGAACAAGGCATAGTTTTCCCTGCTGGCTCCTTGGGCGTGGGACCAATCTCCAGACAGATGGCCATTATTGTGACTGGCGCGGCGCCAAGTGGGAAAGGGTGGTTTTGAGGCTGAAGGCAGCAGGAAAGCCTGCAGCCCCCAGGTCTGTGGGGCTACGCAAGCGGTTCCCAAAGAGCTTTAGAACAAGGCATAGTTTTCCCTGCTGGCTCTTTGGGCGTGGGACCAATCTCCAGACAGATGGCCATTTTTCGGCTTGGTTTGACGCCATGTGGAAAAGGGTGGTTTTGAGGCTGAAGGCAGCAGGAAAGCCTGCAGCCCCCAGGTCTGTGGGGCTACACAAGCGGTTCCCAAAGAGCTTTAGAACAAGGCATAGTTTTCCCTGCTGGCTCTTTGGGCATGGGAACAATCTCCACACGGATGGCCTTTTTTCGGCCTGGCGCGGCGCCAAGTGGGAAAGGGTGGTGTGAGGCTGAAGGCAGCAGGAAATCCTGCAGCCCCCAAGTGTGTGGGGCTACGCAAGCGGTTCCGAAAGAGCTTTAGAACAAGGCATAGTTTTCCCTGCTGGCTCTTTGGGCGTGGGACCAATCTCCAGACAGACGGCCATTTTTGGGCCTAGCAAGGCGCCAAGTGGGAAAGGGTGGTTTTGAGGCTGAAGGCAGCAGGAAAGCCTGCAGCCCCGAGGTCTGTGGGGCTACGCAAGCGGTTCCCAAAGAGCTATAGAACAAGGCATAGTTTTCCCTGCTGGCTCTTTGGGCGTGGCACCCATCTCCAGACATATGGCCATTTTTGGGCCTGGCGCGGCACCAAGTGGGAAAGGGTGGTTTTGAGGCTGAAGGCAGCAGGAAAGCCTGCAGCCCCCAGGTGTGTGGGGCTACGCAAGCGGTTCCGAAAGAGCTTTAGAACAAGGCATAGTTTTCCCTGCTGGCTCTTTGGGCATGGGACCAATCTCCAGACAGATGGCCATTTTTGGGCCTGGCGTGACGCCAAGTGGGAAAGGGTGGTTTTGAGGCTGAAGGCAGCAGGAAAGCCTGCAGCCCCCAGGTCTGTGGGGCTACGCAAGCGGTTCCCAAAGAGCTTTAGAACAAGGCATAGTTTTCCCTGCTGGCTCTTTGGGCGTGGGACCAATCTCCAGACAGATGGCCATTTTTGGGCCTGGCGTGACGCCAAGTGGGAAAGGGTGGTTTTGAGGCTGAAGGCAGCAGGAAAGCCTGCAGCCCCCAGGTGTGTGGGGCTACGCAAGCGGTTCCCAAAGAGCTTTAGAACAAGGCATAGTTTTTCCTGCTGGCTCTTTGTGCATGGGACCAATCTGCAGAGATAATGCCATTTTTGTGCCTGGCGCGGCGCGAAGTGGGAAAGGGTGGTGTGAGGCTGAAGGCAGCAGGAAAGCCTGCAGCCCCCAAGTGTGTGGGGCTACGCAAGCGGTTCCCAAAGAGCTTTAGAACAAGGCATAGTTTTCCCTGCTGGCTCTTTGGGCGTGGGACCAATCTCCAGACAGATGGCCATTTTTGGGCCTAGCGAAGCGCCAAGTGGGAAAGGGTGGTTTTGAGGCTGAAGGCAGCAGGAAAGCCTGCAGCCCCCAGGTCTGTGGGTCTACGCAAGCGGTTCCCAAAGAGCTATAGAACAAGGCATAGTTTTCCCTGCTGGCTCTTTGGGCGTGGGACCAATCTCCAGACAGATGGCCATTTTTGGGCCTGGGTCGGCGCCAAGTGGGAAAGGGTGGTTTTGAGGCTGAAGGCAGCAGGAAAGCCTGCAGCCCCCAGGTGTGTGGGGCTACGCAAGCGGTTCCCAAAGAGCTTTAGAACAAGGCATAGTTTTCCCTGCTGGCTCTTTGGGCATGGGAACAATCTCCACACGGATGGCCTTTTTTCGGCCTGGCGCGGCGCCAAGTGGGAAAGGGTGGTGTGAGGCTGAAGGCAGCAGGAAAGTCTGCAGCCCCCAGCTGTGTGGGGCTACGCAAGCGGTTCCGAAAGAGTTTTAGAACAAGGCATAGTTTTCCCTGCTGGCTCTTTGGGCGTGGGACCAATCTCCAGACAGATGGCCATTTTTGGGCCTAGCGAGGCGCCAAGTGGGAAAGGGTGGTTTTGAGGCTGAAGGCAGCAGGAAAGCCTGCAGCCCCCAGGTGTTTGGGGCTACGCAAGCGGTTCCCAAAGAGCTTGAGAACAAGGCATAGTTTTCCCTGCTGGCTCTTTGGGCGTGGCACCCATCTCCAGACATATGTCCATTTTTGGGCCTGGCGCGGCGCCAAGTGGGAAAGGGTGGTTTTGAGGCTGAAGGCAGCAGGAAAGCCTGCAGCCCCCAGGTGTGTGGGGCTACGCAAGCGGTTCCCAAAGAGCTTGAGAACAAGGCATAGTTTTCCCTGCTGGCTCTTTGGGCATGGGAACAATCTCCACACGGATGGCCTTTTTTCGGCCTGGCGCGGCGCCAAGTGGGAAAGGGTGGTGTGAGGCTGAAGGCAGCAGGAAAGTCTGCAGCCCCCAAGTGTGTGGGGCTACGCAAGCGGTTCCCAAAGAGCTATAGAACAAGGCATATTTTTCCCTGCTGGCTCTTTGGGCGTGGGACCAATCTCCAGACAAATGGCCATTTTTGTTCCTGGCGCGGCGCCAAGTGGGAAAGGGTGGTTTTGAGGCTGAAGGCAGCAGGAAAGCCTGCAGCCCCCAGGTCTGTGGGGCTACGCAAGCGGTTCCCAAAGAGCTATAGAACAAGGCATAGTTTTCCCTGCTGGCTCCTTGGGCGTGGGACCAATTTACCGACAGATGGCCATTATTGTGACTGGCGCGGCGCCAAGTGGGAAAGGGTGGTTTTGAGGCTGAAGGCAGCAGGAAAGCCTGCAGCCCCCAGGTGTGTGGGGCTACGCAAGCGGTTCCCAAAGAGCTTTAGAACAAGGCATAGTTTTCCCTGCTGAATCTTTGGGCATGGGACCAATCTCCAGACAGATGGCCATTTTTCGGCTTGGCGTGACGCCAAGTGGAAAAGGGTGGTTTTGAGGCTGAAGGCAGCAGGAAAGCCTGCAGCCCCCAGGTGTTTGGGGCTACGCAAGCGGTTCCCAAAGAGCTTGAGAACAAGGCATAGTTTTCCCTGCTGGCTCTTTGGGCGTGGGACCAATCTCCAGGCAGATGGCCATTTTTGGGCCTGGCGTGACGCCAAGTGGAAAAGGGTTGTTTTGAGGCTGAAGGCAGCAGGAAAGCCTGCAGCCCCCAGGTGTGTGGGGCTACGCAAGCGGTTCCCAAAGAGCTTTAGAACAAGGCATAGTTTTCCCTGCTGGCTCTTTGTGCATGGGACCAATCTCCAGAGATAAGGCCATTTTTGTGCCTGGCGCGACGCCAAGTGGGAAAGGGTGGTGTGAGGCTGAAGGCAGCAGGAAAGCCTGCAGCCCCCAGGTGTGTGGGGCTACGCAAGCGGTTCCCAAAGAGCTATAGAACAAGGCATAGTTTTCCCTGCTGGCTCCTTGGGCGTGGGACCAATCTCCAGACAGATGGCCATTATTGTGACTGGCGCGGCGCCAAGTGGGAAAGGGTGGTTTTGAGGCTGAAGGCAGCAGGAAAGCCTGCAGCCCCCAGGTCTGTGGGGCTACGCAAGCGGTTCCCAAAGAGCTTTAGAACAAGGCATAGTTTTCCCTGCTGGCTCTTTGGGCGTGGGACCAATCTCCAGACAGATGGCCATTTTTCGGCTTGGTTTGACGCCATGTGGAAAAGGGTGGTTTTGAGGCTGAAGGCAGCAGGAAAGCCTGCAGCCCCCAGGTCTGTGGGGCTACACAAGCGGTTCCCAAAGAGCTTTAGAACAAGGCATAGTTTTCCCTGCTGGCTCTTTGGGCATGGGAACAATCTCCACACGGATGGCCTTTTTTCGGCCTGGCGCGGCGCCAAGTGGGAAAGGGTGGTGTGAGGCTGAAGGCAGCAGGAAATCCTGCAGCCCCCAAGTGTGTGGGGCTACGCAAGCGGTTCCGAAAGAGCTTTAGAACAAGGCATAGTTTTCCCTGCTGGCTCTTTGGGCGTGGGACCAATCTCCAGACAGACGGCCATTTTTGGGCCTAGCAAGGCGCCAAGTGGGAAAGGGTGGTTTTGAGGCTGAAGGCAGCAGGAAAGCCTGCAGCCCCGAGGTCTGTGGGGCTACGCAAGCGGTTCCCAAAGAGCTATAGAACAAGGCATAGTTTTCCCTGCTGGCTCCTTGGGCGTGGCACCCATCTCCAGACATATGGCCATTTTTGGGCCTGGCGCGGCACCAAGTGGGAAAGGGTGGTTTTGAGGCTGAAGGCAGCAGGAAAGCCTGCAGCCCCCAGGTGTGTGGGGCTACGCAAGCGGTTCCGAAAGAGCTTTAGAACAAGGCATAGTTTTCCCTGCTGGCTCTTTGGGCATGGGACCAATCTCCAGACAGATGGCCATTTTTGGGCCTGGCGTGACGCCAAGTGGGAAAGGGTGGTTTTGAGGCTGAAGGCAGCAGGAAAGCCTGCAGCCCCCAGGTCTGTGGGGCTACGCAAGCGGTTCCCAAAGAGCTTTAGAACAAGGCATAGTTTTCCCTGCTGGCTCTTTGGGCGTGGGACCAATCTCCAGACAGATGGCCATTTTTGGGCCTGGCGTGACGCCAAGTGGGAAAGGGTGGTTTTGAGGCTGAAGGCAGCAGGAAAGCCTGCAGCCCCCAGGTGTGTGGGGCTACGCAAGCGGTTCCCAAAGAGCTTTAGAACAAGGCATAGTTTTTCCTGCTGGCTCTTTGTGCATGGGACCAATCTCCAGAGATAATGCCATTTTTGTGCCTGGCGCGGCGCGAAGTGGGAAAGGGTGGTGTGAGGCTGAAGGCAGCAGGAAAGCCTGCAGCCCCCAAGTGTGTGGGGCTACGCAAGCGGTTCCCAAAGAGCTTTAGAACAAGGCATAGTTTTCCCTGCTGGCTCTTTGGGCGTGGGACCAATCTCCAGACAGATGGCCATTTTTGGGCCTAGCGAAGCGCCAAGTGGGAAAGGGTGGTTTTGAGGCTGAAGGCAGCAGGAAAGCCTGCAGCCCCCAGGTCTGTGGGTCTACGCAAGCGGTTCCCAAAGAGCTATAGAACAAGGCATAGTTTTCCCTGCTGGCTCTTTGGGCGTGGGACCAATCTCCAGACAGATGGCCATTTTTGGGCCTGGGTCGGCGCCAAGTGGGAAAGGGTGGTTTTGAGGCTGAAGGCAGCAGGAAAGCCTGCAGCCCCCAGGTGTGTGGGGCTACGCAAGCGGTTCCCAAAGAGCTATAGAACAAGGCATAGTTTTCCCTGCTGGCTCTTTGGGCGTGGCACCCATCTCCAGACATATGGCCATTTTTGGCACTGGGTCGGCGCCAAGTGGGAAAGGGTGGTTTTGAGGCTTAAGGCAGCAGGAAAGCCTGCAGCCCCCAGGTCTGTGGGGCTACGCAAGCGGTTCCCAAAGAGCTTTAGAACAAGGCATAGTTTTCCCTGCTGGCTCTTTGGGCGTGGCACCCATCTCCAGACATATGGCCATTTTTGGGCCTGGCGTGACGCCAAGTGGAAAAGGGTGGTTTTGAGGCTGAAGGCAGCAGGAAAGCCTGCAGCCCCCAGGTGTGTGGAGCTACGCAAGCGGTTCCCAAAGAGCTATAGAACAAGGCATAGTTTTCCCTGCTGGCTCCTTGGGCGTGGGACCAATTTACCGACAGATGGCCATTATTGTGACTGGCGCGGCGCCAAGTGGGAAAGGGTGGTTTTGAGGCTGAAGGCAGCAGGAAAGCCTGCAGCCCCCAGGTGTGTGGGGCTACGCAAGCGGTTCCCAAAGAGCTTTAGAACAAGGCATAGTTTTCCCTGCTGAATCTTTGGGCATGGGACCAATCTCCAGACAGATGGCCATTTTTCGGCTTGGCGTGACGCCAAGTGGGAAAGGGTGGTTTTGAGGCTGAAGGCAGCAGGAAAGCCTGCAGCCCCCAGGTGTGTGGGGCTACGCAAGCGGTTCCCAAAGAGCTTTAGAACAAGGCATAGTTTTCCCTGCTGGCTCTTTGGGCGTGGGACCAATCTCCAGACAGATGGCCATTTTTGGGCCTGGCGTGACGCCAAGTGGAAAAGGGTGGTTTTGAGGCTGAAGGCAGCAGGAAAGCCTGCAGCCCCCAGGTGTGTGGGGCTACGCAAGCGGTTCCCAAAGAGCTTTAGAACAAGGCATAGTTTTCCCTGCTGGCTCTTTGTGCATGGGACCAATCTCCAGAGATAAGGCCATTTTTGTGCCTGGCGCGACGCCAAGTGGGAAAGGGTGGTGTGAGGCTGAAGGCAGCAGGAAAGCCTGCAGCCCCCAGGTGTGTGGGGCTACGCAAGCGGTTCCCAAAGAGCTATAGAACAAGGCATAGTTTTCCCTGCTGGCTCCTTGGGCGTGGGACCAATCTCCAGACAGATGGCCATTATTGTGACTGGCGCGGCGCCAAGTGGGAAAGGGTGGTTTTGAGGCTGAAGGCAGCAGGAAAGCCTGCAGCCCCCAGGTGTGTGGGGCTACGCAAGCGGTTCCCAAAGAGCTTTAGAACAAGGCATAGTTTTCCCTGCTGGCTCTTTGGGCGTGGGACCAATCTCCAGACAGATGGCCATTTTTCGGCTTGGTTTGACGCCATGTGGAAAAGGGTGGTTTTGAGGCTGAAGGCAGCAGGAAAGCCTGCAGCCCCCAGGTCTGTGGGGCTACACAAGCGGTTCCCAAAGAGCTTTAGAACAAGGCATAGTTTTCCCTGCTGGCTCTTTGGGCATGGGAACAATCTCCACACGGATGGCCTTTCTTCGGCCTGGCGCGGCGCCAAGTGGGAAAGGGTGGTGTGAGGCTGAAGGCAGCAGGAAATCCTGCAGCCCCCAAGTGTGTGGGGCTACGCAAGCGGTTCCGAAAGAGCTTTAGAACAAGGCATAGTTTTCCCTGCTGGCTCTTTGGGCGTGGGACCAATCTCCAGACAGACGGCCATTTTTGGGCCTAGCAAGGCGCCAAGTGGGAAAGGGTGGTTTTGAGGCTGAAGGCAGCAGGAAAGCCTGCAGCCCCGAGGTCTGTGGGGCTACGCAAGCGGTTCCCAAAGAGCTATAGAACAAGGCATAGTTTTCCCTGCTGGCTCTTTGGGCGTGGCACCCATCTCCAGACATATGGCCATTTTTGGGCCTGGCGCGGCACCAAGTGGGAAAGGGTGGTTTTGAGGCTGAAGGCAGCAGGAAAGCCTGCAGCCCCCAGGTGTGTGGGGCTACGCAAGCGGTTCCGAAAGAGCTTTAGAACAAGGCATAGTTTTCCCTGCTGGCTCTTTGGGCATGGGACCAATCTCCAGACAGATGGCCATTTTTGGGCCTGGCGTGACGCCAAGTGGGAAAGGGTGGTTTTGAGGCTGAAGGCAGCAGGAAAGCCTGCAGCCCCCAGGTCTGTGGGGCTACGCAAGCGGTTCCCAAAGAGCTTTAGAACAAGGCATAGTTTTCCCTGCTGGCTCTTTGGGCGTGGGACCAATCTCCAGACAGATGGCCATTTTTGGGCCTGGCGTGACGCCAAGTGGGAAAGGGTGGTTTTGAGGCTGAAGGCAGCAGGAAAGCCTGCAGCCCCCAGGTGTGTGGGGCTACGCAAGCGGTTCCCAAAGAGCTTTAGAACAAGGCATAGTTTTTCCTGCTGGCTCTTTGTGCATGGGACCAATCTCCAGAGATAATGCCATTTTTGTGCCTGGCGCGGCGCGAAGTGGGAAAGGGTGGTGTGAGGCTGAAGGCAGCAGGAAAGCCTGCAGCCCCCAAGTGTGTGGGGCTACGCAAGCGGTTCCCAAAGAGCTTTAGAACAAGGCATAGTTTTCCCTGCTGGCTCTTTGGGCGTGGGACCAATCTCCAGACAGATGGCCATTTTTGGGCCTAGCGAAGCGCCAAGTGGGAAAGGGTGGCTTTGAGGCTGAAGGCAGCAGGAAAGCCTGCAGCCCCCAGGTCTGTGGGTCTACGCAAGCGGTTCCCAAAGAGCTATAGAACAAGGCATAGTTTTCCCTGCTGGCTCTTTGGGCGTGGGACCAATCTCCAGACAGATGGCCATTTTTGGGCCTGGGTCGGCGCCAAGTGGGAAAGGGTGGTTTTGAGGCTGAAGGCAGCAGGAAAGCCTGCAGCCCCCAGGTGTGTGGGGCTACGCAAGCGGTTCCCAAAGAGCTTTAGAACAAGGCATAGTTTTCCCTGCTGGCTCTTTGGGCATGGGAACAATCTCCACACGGATGGCCTTTTTTCGGCCTGGCGCGGCGCCAAGTGGGAAAGGGTGGTGTGAGGCTGAAGGCAGCAGGAAAGTCTGCAGCCCCCAAGTGTGTGGGGCTACGCAAGCGGTTCCGAAAGAGTTTTAGAACAAGGCATAGTTTTCCCTGCTGGCTCTTTGGGCGTGGGACCAATCTCCAGACAGATGGCCATTTTTGGGCCTAGCGAGGCGCCAAGTGGGAAAGGGTGGTTTTGAGGCTGAAGGCAGCAGGAAAGCCTGCAGCCCCCAGGTGTGTGGGGCTACGCAAGCGGTTCCCAAAGAGCTTTAGAACAAGGCATAGTTTTCCCTGCTGGCTCTTTGGGCGTGGCACCCATCTCCAGACATATGTCCATTTTTGGGCCTGGCGCGGCGCCAAGTGGGAAAGGGTGGTTTTGAGGCTGAAGGCAGCAGGAAAGCCTGCAGCCCCCAGGTGTGTGGGGCTACGCAAGCGGTTCCGAAAGAGCTTTAGAACAAGGCATAGTTTTCCCTGCTGGCTCTTTGGGCGTGGCACCCATCTCCAGACATATGGCCATTTTTGGGCCTGGCGCGGCGCCAAGTGGGAAAGGGTGGTTTTGAGGCTGAAGGCAGCAGGAAAGCCTGCAGCCCCCAGGTGTGTGGGGCTACGCAAGCGGTTCCCAAAGAGCTTTAGAACAAGGCATAGTTTTCCCTGCTGGCTCCTTGGGCGTGGGACCAATCTCCAGACAGATGGCCATTATTGTGACTGGCGCGGCGCCAAGTGGGAAAGGGTGGTTTTGAGGCTGAAGGCAGCAGGAAAGCCTGCAGCCCCCAGGTCTGTGGGGCTACGCAAGCGGTTCCCAAAGAGCTTTAGAACAAGGCATAGTTTTCCCTGCTGGCTCTTTGGGCGTGGGACCAATCTCCAGACAGATGGCCATTTTTCGGCTTGGTTTGACGCCATGTGGAAAAGGGTGGTTTTGAGGCTGAAGGCAGCAGGAAAGCCTGCAGCCCCCAGGTCTGTGGGGCTACACAACCGGTTCCCAAAGAGCTTTAGAACAAGGCATAGTTTTCCCTGCTGGCTCTTTGGTCATGGGAACAATCTCCACACGGATGGCCTTTTTTCGGCCTGGCGCGGCGCCAAGTGGGAAAGGGTGGTGTGAGGCTGAAGGCAGCAGGAAAGCCTGCAGCCCCCAGGTGTGTGGGGCTACGCAAGCGGTTCCCAAAGAGCTTTAGAACAAGGCATAGTTTTCCCTGCTGGCTCTTTGGGCGTGGGACCAATCTCCAGACAGACGGCCATTTTTGGGCCTAGCAAGGCGCCAAGTGGGAAAGGGTGGTTTTGAGGCAGAAGGCAGCAGGAAAGCCTGCAGCCCCGAGGTCTGTGGGGCTACGCAAGCATTCCCAAAGAGCTTTAGAACAAGGCATAGTTTTCCCTGCTTGCTCTTTGGGCGTGGGACCAATCTCCACAGATAAGGCCAATTTTGGGCCTGGTCCGGCGCCAAGTGGGAAGGGGTGGTTTTGAGGCTGAAGGCAGCAGGAAAGCCTGCAGCCCCCAGGTCTGTGGGGCTACGCAAGCGGTTCCCAAAGAGCTTTAGAACAAGGCATAGTTTTCCCTGCTGGCTCTTTGGGCGTGGGACCAATCTCCAGAGATAAGACCATTTTTGTGCCTGGCGCGGCGCCAAGTGGGAAAGGGTGGTTTTGAGGCTGAAGGCAGCAGGAAAGCCTGCAGCCCCCAGGTGTGTGGGGCTACGCAAGCGGTTCCCAAAGAGCTATAGAACAAGGCATAGTTTTCCCTGCTGGCTCTTTGGGCGTGGCACCCATCTCCAGACATATGGCCATTTTTGGCACTGGGTCGGCGCCAAGTGGGAAAGGGTGGTTTTGAGGCTTAAGGCAGCAGGAAAGCCTGCAGCCCCCAGGTCTGTGGGGCTACGCAAGCGGTTCCCAAAGAGCTTTAGAACAAGGCATAGTTTTCCCTGCTGGCTCTTTGGGCGTGGGACCCATCTCCAGACATATGGCCATTTTTGGGCCTGGCGTGACGCCAAGTGGAAAAGGGTGGTTTTGAGGCTGAAGGCAGCAGGAAAGCCTGCAGCCCCCAGGTGTGTGGAGCTACGCAAGCGGTTCCCAAAGAGCTTTAGAACCAGGCATAGTTTTCCCTGCTGGCTCTTTGGGCGTGGGACCAATCTCCAGACAGATGGCCATTGTTGTGCCTGGCGCGGCGCCAAGTGGGAAAGGGTGGTTTTGAGGCTGAAGGCAGCAGGAAAGCCTGCAGCCCCCAGGTGTGTGGGGCTACGCAAGCGGTTCCCAAAGAGCTTGAGAACAAGGCATAGTTTTCCCTGCTGGCTCTTTGGGCATGGGAACAATCTCCACACGGATGGCCTTTTTTCGGCCTGGCGCGGCGCCAAGTGGGAAAGGGTGGTGTGAGGCTGAAGGCAGCAGGAAAGTCTGCAGCCCCCAAGTGTGTGGGGCTACGCAAGCGGTTCCCAAAGAGCTATAGAACAAGGCATATTTTTCCCTGCTGGCTCTTTGGGCGTGGGACCAGTCTCCAGACCGATGGCCATTTTTGTTCCTGGCGCGGCGCCAAGTGGGAAAGGGTGGTTTTGAGGCTGAAGGCAGCAGGAAAGCCTGCAGCCCCCAGGTCTGTGGGGCTACGCAAGCGGTTCCCAAAGAGCTATAGAACAAGGCATAGTTTTCCCTGCTGGCTCCTTGGGCGTGGGACCAATTTACCGACAGATGGCCATTATTGTGACTGGCGCGGCGCCAAGTGGGAAAGGGTGGTTTTGAGGCTGAAGGCAGCAGGAAAGCCTGCAGCCCCCAGGTGTGTGGGGCTACGCAAGCGGTTCCCAAAGAGCTTTAGAACAAGGCATAGTTTTCCCTGCTGAATCTTTGGGCATGGGACCAATCTCCAGACAGATGGCCATTTTTCGGCTTGGCGTGACGCCAAGTGGAAAAGGGTGGTTTTGAGGCTGAAGGCAGCAGGAAAGCCTGCAGCCCCCAGGTGTTTGGGGCTACGCAAGCGGTTCCCAAAGAGCTTGAGAACAAGGCATAGTTTTCCCTGCTGGCTCTTTGGGCGTGGGACCAATCTCCAGGCAGATGGCCATTTTTGGGCCTGGCGTGACGCCAAGTGGAAAAGGGTGGTTTTGAGGCTGAAGGCAGCAGGAAAGCCTGCAGCCCCCAGGTCTGTGGGGCTACGCAAGCGGTTCCCAAAGAGCTTTAGAACAAGGCATAATTTTCCCTGCTGGCTCTTTGTGCATGGGACCAATCTCCAGAGATAAGGCCATTTTTGTGCCTGGCGCGACGCCAAGTGGGAAAGGGTGGTGTGAGGCTGAAGGCAGCAGGAAAGCCTGCAGCCCCCAGGTGTGTGGGGCTACGCAAGCGGTTCCCAAAGAGCTATAGAACAAGGCATAGTTTTCCCTGCTGGCTCCTTGGGCGTGGGACCAATCTCCAGACAGATGGCCATTATTGTGACTGGCGCGGCGCCAAGTGGGAAAGGGTGGTTTTGAGGCTGAAGGCAGCAGGAAAGCCTGCAGCCCCCAGGTGTGTGGGGCTACGCAAGCGGTTCCCAAAGAGCTTTAGAACAAGGCATAGTTTTCCCTGCTGGCTCTTTGGGCGTGGGACCAATCTCCAGACAGATGGCCATTTTTCGGCTTGGTTTGACGCCATGTGGAAAAGGGTGGTTTTGAGGCTGAAGGCAGCAGGAAAGCCTGCAGCCCCCAAGTATGTGGGGCTACACAAGCGGTTCCCAAAGAGCTTTAGAACAAGGCATAGTTTTCCCTGCTGGCTCTTTGGGCATGGGAACAATCTCCACACGGATGGCCTTTTTTCGGCCTGGCGCGGCGCCAAGTGGGAAAGGGTGGTGTGAGGCTGAAGGCAGCAGGAAAGCCTGCAGCCCCCAAGTGTGTGGGGCTACGCAAGCGGTTCCGAAAGAGCTTTAGAACAAGGCATAGTTTTCCCTGCTGGCTCTTTGGGCGTGGGACCAATCTCCAGACAGACGGCCATTTTTGGGCCTAGCAAGGCGCCAAGTGGGAAAGGGTGGTTTTGAGGCAGAAGGCAGCAGGAAAGCCTGCAGCCCCGAGGTCTGTGGGGCTACGCAAGCGGTTCCCAAAGAGCTATACAACAAGGCATAGTTTTCCCTGCTGGCTCTTTGGGCGTGGCACCCATCTCCAGACATATGGCCATTTTTGGGCCTGGCGCGGCACCAAGTGGGAAAGGGTGGTTTTGAGGCTGAAGGCAGCAGGAAAGCCTGCAGCCCCCAAGTGTGTGGGGCTACGCAAGCGGTTCCCAAAGAGCTATAGAACAAGGCATAGTTTTCCCTGCTGGCTCTTTGGGCGTGGCACCCATCTCCAGACATATGGCCATTTTTGGCACTGGGTCGGCGCCAAGTGGGAAAGGGTGGTTTTGAGGCTTAAGGCAGCAGGAAAGCCTGCAGCCCCCAGGTCTGTGGGGCTACGCAAGCGGTTCCCAAAGAGCTTGAGAACAAGGCATAGTTTTCCCTGCTGGCTCTTTGGGCGTGGGACCCATCTCCAGACATATGGCCATTTTTGGGCCTGGCGTGACGCCAAGTGGAAAAGGGTGGTTTTGAGGCTGAAGGCAGCAGGAAAGCCTGCAGCCCCCAGGTGTGTGGAGCTACGCAAGCGGTTCCCAAAGAGCTTTAGAACCAGGCATAGTTTTCCCTGCTGGCTCTTTGGGCGTGGGACCAATCTCCAGACAGATGGCCATTGTTGTGCCTGGCGCGGCGCCAAGTGGGAAAGGGTGGTTTTGAGGCTGAAGGCAGCAGGAAAGCCTGCAGCCCCCAGGTGTGTGGGGCTACGCAAGCGGTTCCCAAAGAGCTTGAGAACAAGGCATAGTTTTCCCTGCTGGCTCTTTGGGCATGGGAACAATCTCCACACGGATGGCCTTTTTTCGGCCTGGCGCGGCGCCAAGTGGGAAAGGGTGGTGTGAGGCTGAAGGCAGCAGGAAAGTCTGCAGCCCCCAAGTGTGTGGGGCTACGCAAGCGGTTCCCAAAGAGCTATAGAACAAGGCATATTTTTCCCTGCTGGCTCTTTGGGCGTGGGACCAATCTCCAGACAAATGGCCATTTTTGTTCCTGGCGCGGCGCCAAGTGGGAAAGGGTGGTTTTGAGGCTGAAGGCAGCAGGAAAGCCTGCAGCCCCCAGGTGTGTGGGGCTACGCAAGCGGTTCCGAAAGAGCTTTAGAACAAGGCATAGTTTTCCCTGCTGGCTCTTTGGGCATGGGACCAATCTCCAGACAGATGGCCATTTTTGGGCCTGGCGTGACGCCAAGTGGGAAAGGGTGGTTTTGAGGCTGAAGGCAGCAGGAAAGCCTGCAGCCCCCAGGTCTGTGGGGCTACGCAAGCGGTTCCCAAAGAGCTTTAGAACAAGGCATAGTTTTCCCTGCTGGCTCTTTGGGCGTGGGACCAATCTCCAGACAGATGGCCATTTTTGGGCCTGGCGTGACGCCAAGTGGGAAAGGGTGGTTTTGAGGCTGAAGGCAGCAGGAAAGCCTGCAGCCCCCAGGTGTGTGGGGCTACGCAAGCGGTTCCCAAAGAGCTTTAGAACAAGGCATAGTTTTTCCTGCTGGCTCTTTGTGCATGGGACCAATCTCCAGAGATAATGCCATTTTTGTGCCTGGCGCGGCGCGAAGTGGGAAAGGGTGGTGTGAGGCTGAAGGCAGCAGGAAAGCCTGCAGCCCCCAAGTGTGTGGGGCTACGCAAGCGGTTCCCAAAGAGCTTTAGAACAAGGCATAGTTTTCCCTGCTGGCTCTTTGGGCGTGGGACCAATCTCCAGACAGATGGCCATTTTTGGGCCTAGCGAAGCGCCAAGTGGGAAAGGGTGGTTTTGAGGCTGAAGGCAGCAGGAAAGCCTGCAGCCCCCAGGTCTGTGGGTCTACGCAAGCGGTTCCCAAAGAGCTATAGAACAAGGCATAGTTTTCCCTGCTGGCTCTTTGGGCGTGGGACCAATCTCCAGACAGATGGCCATTTTTGGGCCTGGGTCGGCGCCAAGTGGGAAAGGGTGGTTTTGAGGCTGAAGGCAGCAGGAAAGCCTGCAGCCCCCAGGTGTGTGGGGCTACGCAAGCGGTTCCCAAAGAGCTTTAGAACAAGGCATAGTTTTCCCTGCTGGCTCTTTGGGCATGGGAACAATCTCCACACGGATGGCCTTTTTTCGGCCTGGCGCGGCGCCAAGTGGGAAAGGGTGGTGTGAGGCTGAAGGCAGCAGGAAAGTCTGCAGCCCCCAAGTGTGTGGGGCTACGCAAGCGGTTCCGAAAGAGTTTTAGAACAAGGCATAGTTTTCCCTGCTGGCTCTTTGGGCGTGGGACCAATCTCCAGACAGATGGCCATTTTTGGGCCTAGCGAGGCGCCAAGTGGGAAAGGGTGGTTTTGAGGCTGAAGGCAGCAGGAAAGCCTGCAGCCCCCAGGTCTGTGGGGCTACGCAAGCGGTTCCCAAAGAGCTTTAGAACAAGGCATAGTTTTCCCTGCTGGCTCTTTGGGCGTGGCACCCATCTCCAGACATATGTCCATTTTTGGGCCTGGCGCGGCGCCAAGTGGGAAAGGGTGGTTTTGAGGCTGAAGGCAGCAGGAAAGCCTGCAGCCCCCAGGTGTGTGGGGCTACGCAAGCGGTTCCGAAAGAGCTTTAGAACAAGGCATAGTTTTCCCTGCTGGCTCTTTGGGCGTGGCACCCATCTCCAGACATATGGCCATTTTTGGGCCTGGCGCGGCGCCAAGTGGGAAAGGGTGGTTTTGAGGCTGAAGGCAGCAGGAAAGCCTGCAGCCCCCAGGTGTGTGGGGCTACGCAAGCGGTTCCCAAAGAGCTTTAGAACAAGGCATAGTTTTCCCTGCTGGCTCTTTGGGCGTGGGACCAATCTCCAGACAGATGGCCATTGTTGTGCCTGGGGCGGCGCCAAGTGGGAAAGGGCGGTTTTGAGGCTGAAGGCAGCAGGAAAGCCTGCAGCCCCCAGGTGTGTGGGGCTACGCAAGCGGTTCCCAAAGAGCTTTAGAACAGGGCATAGTTTTCCCTGCTGGCTCTTTGGGCGTGGCACCCATCTCTAGACAGATGGCCATTTTTGGGCCTGGCGCGGCGCCAAGTGGGAAAGGGTGGTTTTGAGGCTGAAGGCAGCAGGAAAGCCTGCAGCCCCCAGGTCTGTGGGGCTACGCAAGCGGTTCCCAAAGACCTTTAGAACAAGGCATATTTTTCCCTGCTGGCTCTTTGGGCGTGGGACCAGTCTCCAGACCGATGGCCATTTTTGTTCCTGGCGCGGCGCCAAGTGGGAAAGGGTGGTTTTGAGGCTGAAGGCAGCAGGAAAGCCTGCAGCCCCCAGGTCTGTGGGGCTACGCAAGCGGTTCCCAAAGAGCTTTAGAACAAGGCATAGTTTTCCCTGCTGGCTCCTTGGGCGTGGGACCAATTTACCGACAGATGGCCATTATTGTGACTGGCGCGGCGCCAAGTGGGAAAGGGTGGTTTTGAGGCTGAAGGCAGCAGGAAAGCCTGCAGCCCCCAGGTGTGTGGGGCTACGCAAGCGGTTCCCAAAGAGCTTTAGAACAAGGCATAGTTTTCCCTGCTGGCTCTTTGGGCATGGGACCAATCTCCAGACAGATCCATTTTTCGGCTTGGCGTGACGCCAAGTGGAAAAGGGTGGTTTTGAGGCTGAAGGCAGCAGGAAAGCCTGCAGCCCCCAGGTGTTTGGGGCTACGCAAGCGGTTCCCAAAGAGCTTGAGAACAAGGCATAGTTTTCCCTGCTGGCTCTTTGGGCGTGGGACCAATCTCCAGGCAGATGGCCATTTTTGGGCCTGGCGTGACGCCAAGTGGAAAAGGGTGGTTTTGAGGCTGAAGGCAGCAGGAAAGCCTGCAGCCCCCAGGTGTGTGGGGCTACGCAAGCGGTTCCCAAAGAGCTTTAGAACAAGGCATAGTTTTCCCTGCTGACTCTTTGTGCATGGGACCAATCTCCAGAGATAAGGCCATTTTTGTGCCTGGCGCGGCGCCAAGTGGGAAAGGGTGGTGTGAGGCTGAAGGCAGCAGGAAAGCCTGCAGCCCCCAGGTGTGTGGGGCTACGCAAGCGGTTCCCAAAGAGCTTTAGAACAAGGCATAGTTTTCCCTGCTGGCTCTTTGGGCATGGGAACAATCTCCACACGGATGGCCTTTTTTCGGCCTGGCGCGGCGCCAAGTGGGAAAGGGTGGTGTGAGGCTGAAGGCAGCAGGAAAGCCTGCAGCCCCCAAGTGTGTGGGGCTACGCAAGCGGTTCCGAAAGAGCTTTAGAACAAGGCATAGTTTTCCCTGCTGGCTCTTTGGGCGTGGGACCAATCTCCAGACAGACGGCCATTTTTGGGCCTAGCAAGGCGCCAAGTGGGAAAGGGTGGTTTTGAGGCAGAAGGCAGCAGGAAAGCCTGCAGCCCCGAGGTCTGTGGGGCTACGCAAGCGGTTCCCAAAGAGCTATACAACAAGGCATAGTTTTCCCTGCTGGCTCTTTGGGCGTGGCACCCATCTCCAGACATATGGCCATTTTTGGGCCTGGCGCGGCACCAAGTGGGAAAGGGTGGTTTTGAGGCTGAAGGCAGCAGGAAAGCCTGCAGCCCCCAGGTGTGTGGGGCTACGCAAGCGGTTCCCAAAGAGCTTTAGAACAAGGCATAGTTTTCCCTGCTGGCTCTTTGGGCATGGGACCAATCTCCAGACAGATGGCCATTTTTGGGCCTGGCGTGACGCCAAGTGGGAAAGGGTGGTTTTGAGGCTGAAGGCAGCAGGAAAGCCTGCAGCCCCCAGGTGTGTGGGGCTACGCAAGCGGTTCCCAAAGAGCTTTAGAACAAGGCATAGTTTTCCCTGCTGGCTCTTTGGGCATGGGAACAATCTCCACACGGATGGCCTTTTTTCGGCCTGGCGCGGCGCCAAGTGGGAAAGGGTGGTGTGAGGCTGAAGGCAGCAGGAAAGCCTGCAGCCCCCAAGTGTGTGGGGCTACGCAAGCGGTTCCGAAAGAGCTTTAGAACAAGGCATAGTTTTCCCTGCTGGCTCTTTGGGCGTGAGACCAATCTCCAGACAGACGGCCATTTTTGTGCCTAGCAAGGCGCCAAGTGGGAAAGGGTGGTTTTGAGGCAGAAGGCAGCAGGAAAGCCTGCAGCCCCGAGGTCTGTGGGGCTACGCAAGCGGTTCCCAAAGAGCTATACAACAAGGCATAGTTTTCCCTGCTGGCTCTTTGGGCGTGGCACCCATCTCCAGACATATGGCCATTTTTGGGCCTGGCGCGGCACCAAGTGGGAAAGGGTGGTTTTGAGGCTGAAGGCAGCAGGAAAGCCTGCAGCCCCCAGGTGTGTGGGGCTACGCAAGCGGTTCCCAAAGAGCTATAGAACAAGGCATAGTTTTCCCTGCTGGCTCTTTGGGCGTGGCACCCATCTCCAGACATATGGCCATTTTTGGCACTGGGTCGGCGCCAAGTGGGAAAGGGTGGTTTTGAGGCTTAAGGCAGCAGGAAAGCCTGCAGCCCCCAGGTCTGTGGGGCTACGCAAGCGGTTCCCAAAGAGCTTGAGAACAAGGCATAGTTTTCCCTGCTGGCTCTTTGGGCGTGGGACCCATCTCCAGACATATGGCCATTTTTGGGCCTGGCGTGACGCCAAGTGGAAAAGGGTGGTTTTGAGGCTGAAGGCAGCAGGAAAGCCTGCAGCCCCCAGGTGTGTGGAGCTACGCAAGCGGTTCCCAAAGAGCTTTAGAACCAGGCATAGTTTTCCCTGCTGGCTCTTTGGGCGTGGGACCAATCTCCAGACAGATGGCCATTGTTGTGCCTGGCGCGGCGCCAAGTGGGAAAGGGTGGTTTTGAGGCTGAAGGCAGCAGGAAAGCCTGCAGCCCCCAGGTGTGTGGGGCTACGCAAGCGGTTCCCAAAGAGCTTGAGAACAAGGCATAGTTTTCCCTGCTGGCTCTTTGGGCATGGGAACAATCTCCACACGGATGGCCTTTTTTCGGACTGGCGCGGCGCCAAGTGGGAAAGGGTGGTGTGAGGCTGAAGGCAGCAGGAAAGCCTGCAGCCCCCAAGTGTGTGGGGCTACGCAAGCGGTTCCCAAAGAGCTATAGAACAAGGCATATTTTTCCCTGCTGGCTCTTTGGGCGTGGGACCAATCTCCAGACAAATGGCCATTTTTGTTCCTGGCGCGGCGCCAAGTGGGAAAGGGTGGTTTTGAGGCTGAAGGCAGCAGGAAAGCCTGCAGCCCCCAGGTGTGTGGGGCTACGCAAGCGGTTCCCAAAGAGCTTTAGAACAAGGCATAGTTTTCCCTGCTGAAAGTTTGGGCATGGGACCAATCTCCAGACAGATGGCCATTTTTCGGCTTGGCGTGACGCCAAGTGGAAAAGGGTGGTTTTGAGGCTGAAGGCAGCAGGAAAGCCTGCAGCCCCCAGGTCTGTGGGGCTACGCAAGCGGTTCCCAAAGAGCTTTAGAACAAGGCATAGTTTTCCCTGCTGGCTCTTTGGGCGTGGGACCAATCTCCAGACAGATGGCCATTTTTGGGCCTGGCGTGACGCCAAGTGGGAAAGGGTGGTTTTGAGGCTGAAGGCAGCAGGAAAGCCTGCAGCCCCCAGGTGTGTGGGGCTACGCAAGCGGTTCCCAAAGAGCTTTAGAACAAGGCATAGTTTTTCCTGCTGGCTCTTTGTGCATGGGACCAATCTCCAGAGATAATGCCATTTTTGTGCCTGGCGCGGCGCGAAGTGGGAAAGGGTGGTGTGAGGCTGAAGGCAGCAGGAAAGCCTGCAGCCCCCAAGTGTGTGGGGCTACGCAAGCGGTTCCCAAAGAGCTTTAGAACAAGGCATAGTTTTCCCTGCTGGCTCTTTGGGCGTGGGACCAATCTCCAGACAGATGGCCATTTTTGGGCCTAGCGAAGCGCCAAGTGGGAAAGGGTGGTTTTGAGGCTGAAGGCAGCAGGAAAGCCTGCAGCCCCCAGGTCTGTGGGTCTACGCAAGCGGTTCCCAAAGAGCTATAGAACAAGGCATAGTTTTCCCTGCTGGCTCTTTGGGCGTGGGACCAATCTCCAGACAGATGGCCATTTTTGGGCCTGGGTCGGCGCCAAGTGGGAAAGGGTGGTTTTGAGGCTGAAGGCAGCAGGAAAGCCTGCAGCCCCCAGGTGTGTGGGGCTACGCAAGCGGTTCCCAAAGAGCTTTAGAACAAGGCATAGTTTTCCCTGCTGGCTCTTTGGGCATGGGAACAATCTCCACACGGATGGCCTTTTTTCGGCCTGGCGCGGCGCCAAGTGGGAAAGGGTGGTGTGAGGCTGAAGGCAGCAGGAAAGTCTGCAGCCCCCAAGTGTGTGGGGCTACGCAAGCGGTTCCGAAAGAGTTTTAGAACAAGGCATAGTTTTCCCTGCTGGCTCTTTGGGCGTGGGACCAATCTCCAGACAGATGGCCATTTTTGGGCCTAGCGAGGCGCCAAGTGGGAAAGGGTGGTTTTGAGGCTGAAGGCAGCAGGAAAGCCTGCAGCCCCCAGGTCTGTGGGGCTACGCAAGCGGTTCCCAAAGAGCTTTAGAACAAGGCATAGTTTTCCCTGCTGGCTCTTTGGGCGTGGCACCCATCTCCAGACATATGTCCATTTTTGGGCCTGGCGCGGCGCCAAGTGGGAAAGGGTGGTTTTGAGGCTGAAGGCAGCAGGAAAGCCTGCAGCCCCCAGGTGTGTGGGGCTACGCAAGCGGTTCCGAAAGAGCTTTAGAACAAGGCATAGTTTTCCCTGCTGGCTCTTTGGGCGTGGCACCCATCTCCAGACATATGGCCATTTTTGGGCCTGGCGCGGCGCCAAGTGGGAAAGGGTGGTTTTGAGGCTGAAGGCAGCAGGAAAGCCTGCAGCCCCCAGGTGTGTGGGGCTACGCAAGCGGTTCCCAAAGAGCTTTAGAACAAGGCATAGTTTTCCCTGCTGGCTCTTTGGGCGTGGGACCAATCTCCAGACAGATGGCCATTGTTGTGCCTGGGGCGGCGCCAAGTGGGAAAGGGCGGTTTTGAGGCTGAAGGCAGCAGGAAAGCCTGCAGCCCCCAGGTGTGTGGGGCTACGCAAGCGGTTCCCAAAGAGCTTTAGAACAGGGCATAGTTTTCCCTGCTGGCTCTTTGGGCGTGGCACCCATCTCTAGACAGATGGCCATTTTTGGGCCTGGCGCGGCGCCAAGTGGGAAAGGGTGGTTTTGAGGCTGAAGGCAGCAGGAAAGCCTGCAGCCCCCAGGTCTGTGGGGCTACGCAAGCGGTTCCCAAAGACCTTTAGAACAAGGCATATTTTTCCCTGCTGGCTCTTTGGGCGTGGGACCAGTCTCCAGACCGATGGCCATTTTTGTTCCTGGCGCGGCGCCAAGTGGGAAAGGGTGGTTTTGAGGCTGAAGGCAGCAGGAAAGCCTGCAGCCCCCAGGTCTGTGGGGCTACGCAAGCGGTTCCCAAAGAGCTTTAGAACAAGGCATAGTTTTCCCTGCTGGCTCCTTGGGCGTGGGACCAATTTACCGACAGATGGCCATTATTGTGACTGGCGCGGCGCCAAGTGGGAAAGGGTGGTTTTGAGGCTGAAGGCAGCAGGAAAGCCTGCAGCCCCCAGGTGTGTGGGGCTACGCAAGCGGTTCCCAAAGAGCTTTAGAACAAGGCATAGTTTTCCCTGCTGGCTCTTTGGGCATGGGACCAATCTCCAGACAGATGGCCATTTTTCGGCTTGGCGTGACGCCAAGTGGAAAAGGGTGGTTTTGAGGCTGAAGGCAGCAGGAAAGCCTGCAGCCCCCAGGTGTTTGGGGCTACGCAAGCGGTTCCCAAAGAGCTTGAGAACAAGGCATAGTTTTCCCTGCTGGCTCTTTGGGCGTGGGACCAATCTCCAGGCAGATGGCCATTTTTGGGCCTGGCGTGACGCCAAGTGGAAAAGGGTGGTTTTGAGGCTGAAGGCAGCAGGAAAGCCTGCAGCCCCCAGGTGTGTGGGGCTACGCAAGCGGTTCCCAAAGAGCTTTAGAACAAGGCATAGTTTTCCCTGCTGGCTCTTTGTGCATGGGACCAATCTCCAGAGATAAGGCCATTTTTGTGCCTGGCGCGGCGCCAAGTGGGAAAGGGTGGTGTGAGGCTGAAGGCAGCAGGAAAGCCTGCAGCCCCCAGGTGTGTGGGGCTACGCAAGCGGTTCCCAAAGAGCTTGAGAACAAGGCATAGTTTTCCCTGCTGGCTCTTTGGGCATGGGAACAATCTCCACACGGATGGCCTTTTTTCGGCCTGGCGCGGCGCCAAGTGGGAAAGGGTGGTGTGAGGCTGAAGGCAGCAGGAAAGCCTGCAGCCCCCAAGTGTGTGGGGCTACGCAAGCGGTTCCGAAAGAGCTTTAGAACAAGGCATAGTTTTCCCTGCTGGCTCTTTGGGCGTGGGACCAATCTCCAGACAGACGGCCATTTTTGGGCCTAGCAAGGCGCCAAGTGGGAAAGGGTGGTTTTGAGGCAGAAGGCAGCAGGAAAGCCTGCAGCCCCGAGGTCTGTGGGGCTACGCAAGCGGTTCCCAAAGAGCTATACAACAAGGCATAGTTTTCCCTGCTGGCTCTTTGGGCGTGGCACCCATCTCCAGACATATGGCCATTTTTGGGCCTGGCGCGGCACCAAGTGGGAAAGGGTGGTTTTGAGGCTGAAGGCAGCAGGAAAGCCTGCAGCCCCCAGGTGTGTGGGGCTACGCAAGCGGTTCCCAAAGAGCTTTAGAACAAGGCATAGTTTTCCCTGCTGGCTCTTTGGGCATGGGACCAATCTCCAGACAGATGGCCATTTTTGGGCCTGGCGTGACGCCAAGTGGGAAAGGGTGGTTTTGAGGCTGAAGGCAGCAGGAAAGCCTGCAGCCCCCAGGTGTGTGGGGCTACGCAAGCGGTTCCCAAAGAGCTTTAGAACAAGGCATAGTTTTCCCGGCTGGCTCTTTGGGCGTGGGACCAATCTCCAGACAGATGGCCATTTTTGGGCCTGGCGTGACGCCAAGTGAGAAAGGGTGGTTTTGAGGCTGAAGGCAGCAGGAAAGCCTGCAGCCAACAGGTGTGTGGGGCTACGCAAGCGGTTCCCAAAGAGCTTTAGAACAAGGCATAGTTTTTCCTGCTGGCTCTTTGTGCATGGGACCAATCTCCAGAGATAATGCCATTTTTGTGCCTGGTGCGGCGCGAAGTGGGAAAGGGTGGTGTGAGGCTGAAGGCAGCAGGAAAGCCTGCAGCCCCCAAGTGTGTGGGGCTACGCAAGCGGTTCCGAAAGAGTTTTAGAACAAGGCATAGTTTTCCCTGCTGGCTCTTTGGGCGTGGGACCAATCTCCAGACAGATGGCCATTTTTGGGCCTAGCGAAGCGCCAAGTGGGAAAGGGTGGTTTTGAGGCTGAAGGCAGCAGGAAAGCCTGCAGCCCCCAGGTCTGTGGGGCTACGCAAGCGGTTCCCAAAGAGCTTTAGAACAAGGCATAGTTTTCCCTGCTGGCTCTTTGGGCGTGGGACCAATCTCCACAGATAAGTCCAATTTTGGGCCTGGTCCGGCGCCAAGTGGGAAAGGGTGGTTTTGAGGCTGAAGGCAGCAGGAAAGCCTGCAGCCCCCAGGTCTGTGGGGCTACGCAAGCGGTTCCCAAAGAGCTTTAGAACAAGGCATAGTTTTCCCTGCTGGCTCTTTGGGCGTGGGACCAATCTCCAGAGATAAGACCATTTTTGGGCCTGGCGCGGCGCCAAGTGGGAAAGGGTGGTTTTGAGGCTGAATGCAGCAGGAAAGCCTGCAGCCCCCAGGTGTGTGGGGCTACGCAAGCGGTTCCCAAAGAGCTATAGAACAAGGCATAGTTTTCCCTGCTGGCTCTTTGGGCGTGGCACCCATCTCCAGACATATGGCCATTTTTGGCACTGGGTCGGCGCCAAGTGGGAAAGGGTGGTTTTGAGGCTTAAGGCAGCAGGAAAGCCTGCAGCCCCCAGGTCTGTGGGGCTACGCAAGCGGTTCCGAAAGAGCTTTAGAACAAGGCATAGTTTTCCCTGCTGGCTCTTTGGGCGTGGCACCCATCTCCAGACATATGGCCATTTTTGGGCCTGGCGTGACGCGAAGTGGAAAAGGGTGGTTTTGAGGCTGAAGGCAGCAGGAAAGCCTGCAGACCCCAGGTGTGTGGGGCTACGCAAGCGGTTTCCAAAGAGCTTTAGAACAAGGCATAGTTTTCCCTGCTGGCTCTTTGGGCGTGGGACCAATCTCCAGACAGATGGCCATTGTTGTGCCTGGCGCGGCGCCAAGTGGGAAAGGGTGGTTTTGAGGCTGAAGGCAGCAGGAAAGCCTGCAGCCCCCAGGTGTGTGGGGCTACGCAAGCGATTCCCAAAGAGCTTGAGAACAAGGCATAGTTTTCCCTGCTGGCTCTTTGGGCATGGGAACAATCTCCACACGGATGGCCTTTTTTCGGCCTGGCGCGGCGCCAAGTGGGAAAGGGTGGTGTGAGGCTGAAGGCAGCAGGAAAGTCTGCAGCCCCCAAGTGTGTGGGGCTACGCAAGCGGTTCCGAAAGAGTTTTAGAACAAGGCATAGTTTTCCCTGCTGGCTCTTTGGGCGTGGCACCCATCTCCAGACATATGGCCATTTTTGGGCCTGGCGCGGCGCCAAGTGGGAAAGGGTGGTTTTGAGGCTGAAGGCAGCAGGAAAGCCTGCAGCCCCCAGGTCTGTGGGGCTACGCAAGCGGTTCCCAAAGAGCTTTAGAACAAGGCATAGTTTTCCCTGCTGGCTCTTTGGGCGTGGGACCAATCTCCAGACAGATGGCCATTGTTGTGCCTGACGCGGCGCCAAGTGGGAAAGGGTGGTTTTGAGGCTGAAGGCAGCAGGAAAGCCTGCAGCCCCCAGGTGTGTGGGGCTACGCAAGCGGTTCCCAAAGAGCTTTAGAACAGGGCATAGTTTTCCCTGCTGGCTCTTTGGGCGTGGGACCAATCTCCAGACAGATGGCCATTTTTGTGCCTGGCGCGGCGCCAAGTGGGAAAGGGTGGTTTTGAGGCTGAAGGCAGCAGGAAAGCCTGCAGCCCCCAGGTCTGTGGGGCTACGCAAGCGGTTCCCAAAGAGCTATAGAACAAGGCATATTTTTCCCTGCTGGCTCTTTGGGCGTGGGACCAGTCTCCAGACCGATGGCCATTTTTGTTCCTGGCGCGGCGCCAAGTGGGAAAGGGTGGTTTTGAGGCTGAAGGCAGCAGGAAAGCCTGCAGCCCCCAGGTGTGTGGGGCTACGCAAGCGGTTCCCAAAGAGCTATAGAACAAGGCATAGTTTTCCCTGCTGGCTCCTTGGGCGTGGGACCAATTTACCGACAGATGGCCATTATTGTGACTGGCGCGGCGCCAAGTGGAAAAGGGTGGTTTTGAGGCTGAAGGCAGCAGGAAAGCCTGCAGCCCCCAGGTGTGTGGGGCTACGCAAGCGGTTCCCAAAGAGCTTTAGAACAAGGCATAGTTTTCCCTGCTGGCTCTTTGTGCATGGGACCAATCTCCAGAGATAAGGCCATTTTTGTGCCTGGCGCGGCGCCAAGTGGGAAAGGGTGGTGTGAGGCTGAAGGCAGCAGGAAAGCCTGCAGCCCCCAGGTGTGTGGGGCTACGCAAGCGGTTCCCAAAGAGCTTGAGAACAAGGCATAGTTTTCCCTGCTGGCTCCTTGGGCGTGGGACCAATCTCCAGACAGATGGCCATTATTGTGACTGGCGCGGCGCCAAGTGGGAAAGGGTGGTTTTGAGGCTGAAGGCAGCAGGAAAGCCTGCAGCCCCCAGGTGTGTGGGGCTACGCAAGCGGTTCCCAAAGAGCTTTAGAACAAGGCATAGTTTTCCCTGCTGGCTCTTTGGGCGTGGGACCAATCTCCAGACAGATGGCCATTTTTCGGCTTGGTTTGACGCCAAGTGGAAAAGGGTGGTTTTGAGGCTGAAGGCAGCAGGAAAGCCTGCAGCCCCCAGGTCTGTGGGGCTACGCAAGCGGTTCCCAAAGAGCTTTAGAACAAGGCATAGTTTTCCCTGCTGGCTCTTTGGGCATGGGACCAATCTCCACACGGATGGCCTTTTTTTGGCCTGGCGCGGCGCCAAGTGGGAAAGGGTGGTGTGAGGCTGAAGTCAGCAGGAAAGCCTTCAGCCCCCAAGTGTGTGGGGCTACGCAAGCGGTTCCGAAAGAGCTTTAGAACAAGGCATAGTTTTCCCTGCTGGCTCTTTGGGCGTGGGACCAATCTCCAGACAGACGGCCATTTTTGGGCCTAGCAAGGCGCCAAGTGGGAAAGGGTGGTTTTGAGGCAGAAGGCAGCAGGAAAGCCTGCAGCCCCGAGGTCTGTGGGGCTACGCAAGCGGTTCCCAAAGAGCTATACAACAAGGCATAGTTTTCCCTGCTGGCTCTTTGGGCGTGGCACCCATCTCCAGACATATGGCCATTTTTGGGCCTGGCGCGGCACCAAGTGGGAAAGGGTGGTTTTGAGGCTGAAGGCAGCAGGAAAGCCTGCAGCCCCCAGGTGTGTGGGGCTACGCAAGCGGTTCCCAAAGAGCTTTAGAACAAGGCATAGTTTTCCCTGCTGGCTCTTTGTGCATGGGACCAATCTCCAGAGATAATGCCATTTTTGTGCCTGGCGCGGCGCCAAGTGGGAAAGGGTGGTGTGAGGCTGAAGGCAGCAGGAAAGCCTGCAGCCCCCAAGTGTGTGGGGCTACGCAAGCGGTTCCGAAAGAGCTTTAGAACAAGGCATAGTTTTCCCTGCTGGCTCTTTGGGCGTGGGACCAGTCTCCAGACAGATGGCCATTTTTGGGCCTAGCGAAGCGCCAAGTGGGAAAGGGTGGTTTTGAGGCTGAAGGCAGCAGGAAAGCCTGCAGCCCCCAGGTCTGTGGGTCTACGCAAGCGGTTCCCAAAGAGCTATAGAACAAGGCATAGTTTTCCCTGCTGGCTCTTTGGGCGTGGGACCAATCTCCAGACAGATGGCCATTTTTGGGCCTGGGTCGGCGCCAAGTGGGAAAGGGTGGTTTTGAGGCAGAAGGCAGCAGGAAAGCCTGCAGCCCCCAGGTGTGTGGGGCTACGCAAGCGGTTCCCAAAGAGCTATAGAACAAGGCATAGTTTTCCCTGCTGGCTCTTTGGGCGTGGGACCAATCTCCAGACAGATGGCCATTGTTGTGCCTGGCGCGGCGCCAAGTGGGAAAGGGTGGTTTTGAGGCTGAAGGCAGCAGGAAAGCCTGCAGCCCCCAGGTGTGTGGGGCTACGCAAGCGGTTCCCAAAGAGCTTTAGAACAAGGCATAGTTTTCCCTGCTGGCTCTTTGGGCATGGGAACAATCTCCACACGGATGGCCTTTTTTCGGCCTGGCGCGGCGCCAAGTGGGAAAGGGTGGTGTGAGGCTGAAGGCAGCAGGAAAGTCTGCAGCCCCCAAGTGTGTGGGGATACGCAAGCGGTTCCGAAAGAGTTTTAGAACAAGGCATAATTTTCCCTGCTGGCTCTTTGGGCGTGGGACCAATCTCCAGACAGATGGCCATTTTTGGGCCTAGCGAGGCGCCAAGTGGGAAAGGGTAGTTTTGAGGCTGAAGGCAGCAGGAAAGCCTGCAGCCCCCAGGTGTGTGGGGCTACGCAAGCGGTTCCCAAAGAGCTATAGAACAAGGCATAGTTTTCCCTGCTGGCTCCTTGGGCGTGGGACCAATTTACCGACAGATGGCCATTATTGTGACTGGCGCGGCGCCAAGTGGAAAAGGGTGGTTTTGAGGCTGAAGGCAGCAGGAAAGCCTGCAGCCCCCAGGTGTGTGGGGCTACGCAAGCGGTTCCCAAAGAGCTTTAGAACAAGGCATAGTTTTCCCTGCTGGCTCTTTGTGCATGGGACCAATCTCCAGAGATAAGGCCATTTTTGTGCCTGGCGCGGCGCCAAGTGGGAAAGGGTGGTGTGAGGCTGAAGGCAGCAGGAAAGCCTGCAGCCCCCAGGTGTGTGGGGCTACGCAAGCGGTTCCCAAAGAGCTTGAGAACAAGGCATAGTTTTCCCTGCTGGCTCCTTGGGCGTGGGACCAATCTCCAGACAGATGGCCATTATTGTGACTGGCGCGGCGCCAAGTGGGAAAGGGTGGTTTTGAGGCTGAAGGCAGCAGGAAAGCCTGCAGCCCCCAGGTGTGTGGGGCTACGCAAGCGGTTCCCAAAGAGCTTTAGAACAAGGCATAGTTTTCCCTGCTGGCTCTTTGGGCGTGGGACCAATCTCCAGACAGATGGCCATTTTTCGGCTTGGTTTGACGCCAAGTGGAAAAGGGTGGTTTTGAGGCTGAAGGCAGCAGGAAAGCCTGCAGCCCCCAGGTCTGTGGGGCTACGCAAGCGGTTCCCAAAGAGCTTTAGAACAAGGCATAGTTTTCCCTGCTGGCTCTTTGGGCATGGGACCAATCTCCACACGGATGGCCTTTTTTTGGCCTGGCGCGGCGCCAAGTGGGAAAGGGTGGTGTGAGGCTGAAGTCAGCAGGAAAGCCTTCAGCCCCCAAGTGTGTGGGGCTACGCAAGCGGTTCCGAAAGAGCTTTAGAACAAGGCATAGTTTTCCCTGCTGGCTCTTTGGGCGTGGGACCAATCTCCAGACAGACGGCCATTTTTGGGCCTAGCAAGGCGCCAAGTGGGAAAGGGTGGTTTTGAGGCAGAAGGCAGCAGGAAAGCCTGCAGCCCCGAGGTCTGTGGGGCTACGCAAGCGGTTCCCAAAGAGCTATAGAACAAGGCATAGTTTTCCCTGCTGGCTCTTTGGGCATGGGACCAATCTCCAGACAGATGGCCATTTTTGGGCCTGGCGTGACGCCAAGTGGGAAAGGGTGGTTTTGAGGCTGAAGGCAGCAGGAAAGCCTGCAGCCCCCAGGTGTGTGGGGCTACGCAAGCGGTTCCCAAAGAGCTTTAGAACAAGGCATAGTTTTCCCTGCTGGCTCTTTGTGCATGGGACCAATCTCCAGAGATAATGCCATTTTTGTGCCTGGCGCTTCGCGAAGTGGGAAAGGGTGGTGTGAGGCTGAAGGCAGCAGGAAAGCCTGCAGCCCCCAAGTGTGTGGGGCTACGCAAGCGGTTCCGAAAGAGCTTTAGAACAAGGCATAGTTTTCCCTGCTGGCTCTTTGGGCGTGGGACCAGTCTCCAGACAGATGGCCATTTTTGGGCCTAGCGAAGCGCCAAGTGGGAAAGGGTGGTTTTGAGGCTGAAGGCAGCAGGAAAGCCTGCAGCCCCCAGGTCTGTGGGTCTACGCAAGCGGTTCCCAAAGAGCTATAGAACAAGGCATAGTTTTCCCTGCTGGCTCTTTGGGCGTGGGACCAATCTCCAGACAGATGGCCATTTTTGGGCCTGGGTCGGCGCCAAGTGGGAAAGGGTGGTTTTGAGGCAGAAGGCAGCAGGAAAGCCTGCAGCCCCCAGGTGTGTGGGGCTACGCAAGCGGTTCCCAAAGAGCTATAGAACAAGGCATAGTTTTCCCTGCTGGCTCTTTGGGCGTGGGACCAATCTCCAGACAGATGGCCATTGTTGTGCCTGGCGCGGCGCCAAGTGGGAAAGGGTGGTTTTGAGGCTGAAGGCAGCAGGAAAGCCTGCAGCCCCCAGGTGTGTGGGGCTACGCAAGCGGTTCCCAAAGAGCTTTAGAACAAGGCATAGTTTTCCCTGCTGGCTCTTTGGGCATGGGAACAATCTCCACACGGATGGCCTTTTTTCGGCCTGGCGCGGCGCCAAGTGGGAAAGGGTGGTGTGAGGCTGAAGGCAGCAGGAAAGTCTGCAGCCCCCAAGTGTGTGGGGATACGCAAGCGGTTCCGAAAGAGTTTTAGAACAAGGCATAATTTTCCCTGCTGGCTCTTTGGGCGTGGGACCAATCTCCAGACAGATGGCCATTTTTGGGCCTAGCGAGGCGCCAAGTGGGAAAGGGTGGTTTTGAGGCTGAAGGCAGCAGGAAAGCCTGCAGCCCCCAGGTGTGTGGGGCTACGCAAGCGGTTCCCAAAGAGCTATACAACAAGGCATAGTTTTCCCTGCTGGCTCTTTGGGCGTGGCACCCATCTCCAGACATATGGCCATTTTTGGGCCTGGCGCGGCACCAAGTGGGAAAGGGTGGTTTTGAGGCTGAAGGCAGCAGGAAAGCCTGCAGCCCCCAGGTGTGTGGGGCTACGCAAGCGGTTCCCAAAGAGCTTTAGAACAAGGCATAGTTTTTCCTGCTGGCTCTTTGTGCATGGGACCAATCTCCAGAGATAATGCCATTTTTGTGCCTGGCGCGGCGCGAAGTGGGAAAGGGTGGTGTGAGGCTGAAGGCAGCAGGAAAGCCTGCAGCCCCCAAGTGTTTGGAGCTACGCAAGCGGTTCCGAAAGAGTTTTAGAACAAGGCATAGTTTTCCCTGCTGGCTCTTTGGGCATGGGACCAATCTCCAGACAGATGGCCATTTTTGGGCCTGGCGTGACGCCAAGTGGGAAAGGGTGGTTTTGAGGCTGAAGGCAGCAGGAAAGCCTGCAGCCCCCAGGTGTGTGGAGCTACGCAAGCGGTTCCCAAAGAGCTTTAGAACAAGGCATAGTTTTCCCGGCTGGCTCTTTGGGCGTGGGACCAATCTCCAGACAGATGGCCATTTTTGGGCCTGGCGTGACGCCAAGTGAGAAAGGGTGGTTTTGAGGCTGAAGGCAGCAGGAAAGCCTGCAGCCAACAGGTGTGTGGGGCTACGCAAGCGGTTCCCAAAGAGCTTTAGAACAAGGCATAGTTTTTCCTGCTGGCTCTTTGTGCATGGGACCAATCTCCAGAGATAATGCCATTTTTGTGCCTGGTGCGGCGCGAAGTGGGAAAGGGTGGTGTGAGGCTGAAGGCAGCAGGAAAGCCTGCAGCCCCCAAGTGTGTGGGGCTACGCAAGCGGTTCCGAAAGAGTTTTAGAACAAGGCATAGTTTTCCCTGCTGGCTCTTTGGGCGTGGGACCAATCTCCAGACAGATGGCCATTTTTGGGCCTAGCGAAGCGCCAAGTGGGAAAGGGTGGTTTTGAGGCTGAAGGCAGCAGGAAAGCCTGCAGCCCCCAGGTCTGTGGGGCTACGCAAGCGGTTCCCAAAGAGCTTTAGAACAAGGCATAGTTTTCCCTGCTGGCTCTTTGGGCGTGGGACCAATCTCCAGACAGATGGCCATTTTTGTGTCTGCCGCGGCGCCAAGTGGGAAAGGGTGGTTTTGAGGCTGAAGGCAGCAGGAAAGCCTGCAGCCCCCAGGTCTGTGGGGCTACGCAAGCGGTTCCCAAAGCGCTATAGAACAAGGCATAGTTTTCCCTGCTGGCTCTTTGGGCGTGGCACCCATCTCCAGACAGATGGCCATTTTTGTGCCTGGCGCGGCGCCAAGTGGGAAAGGGTGGTTTTGAGGCTGAAGGCAGCAGGAAAGCCTGCAGCCCCCAGGTGTGTGGGGCTACGCAAGCGGTTCCCAAAGAGCTATAGAACAAGGCATAGTTTTCCCTGCTGGCTCTTTGGGCGTGGGACCAATCTCCAGAGATAAGGCCATTTTTGTGTCTGGCGCGGCGCCAAGTGGGAAAGGGTGGTTTTGAGGCTGAAGGCAGCAGGAAAGCCTGCAGCCCCCAGGTCTGTGGGGCTACGCAAGCGGTTCCCAAAGAGCTTTAGAACAAGGCATAGTTTTCCCTGCTGGCTCTTTGGGCGTGGGACCAATCTCCACAAGGATGGCCTTTTTTAGGCCTGGCGCGGCGCCAAGTGGGAAAGGGTGGTGTGAGGCTGAAGGCAGCAGGAAAGCCTGCAGCCCCCAAGTGTGTGGGGCTACGCAAGCGGTTCCGAAAGAGCTTTAGAACAAGGCATAGTTTTCCCTGCTGGCTCTTTGGGCGTGGGACCAATCTCCAGACAGATGGCCATATTTGTGTCTGCCGCGGCGCCAAGTGGGAAAGGGTGGTTTTGAGGCTGAAGGGCAGCAGGAAAGCCTGCAGCCCCCAGGTGTGTGGGGCTACGCAAGCGGTTCCCAAAGAGCTTTAGAACAAGGCATAGTTTTTCCCTGCTGGCTCTTTGGGCGTGTGAACAATCTCCAGACAGATGGCCATTTTTGGGCCTGGGTCGGCGCCAAGTGGGAAAGGGTGGTTTTGAGGCTGAAGGCAGCAGGAAAGCCTGCAGCCCCCAGGTGTGTGGGGCTACGCAAGCGGTTCCCAAGGAGCTGTAGAACAAGGCATAGTTTTCCCTGCTGGCTCTTTGGGCGTGGGACCAATCTCCAGACAGATGGCCATTTTTGTGTCTGGCATGGCGCCAAGTGGGAAAGGGTGGTTTTGAGGCTGAAGGCAGCAGGAAAGCCTGCAGCCCCCAAGTGTGTGGGGCTACGCAAGCGGTTCCGAAAGAGCTTTAGAACAAGGCATAGTTTTCCCTGCTGGCTCTTTGGGCGTGGGACCAATCTCCAGACAGATGGCCATTTTTGGGCCTAGCGAGGCGCCAAGTGGGAAAGGGTGGTTTTGAGGCTGAAGGCAGCAGGAAAGCCTGCAGCCCCCAGGTCTGTGGGGCTACGCAAGCGGTTCCCAAAGAGCTTTAGAACAAGGCATAGTTTTCCCTGCTGGCTCTTTGGGCGTGGGACCAATCTCCAGGGATGTGGCCATTTTTGTGTCTGGCGCGGCGCCAAGTGGGAAAGGGTGGTTTTGAGGCTGAAGGCAGCAGGAAAGCCTGCAGCCCCCAGGTGTGTGGGGCTACGCAAGCGGTTCCCAAAGAGCTTTAGAACAAGGCATAGTTTTCCCTGCTGGCTCTTTGGGCGTGGGACCCATCTCCAGACAGATGGCCATTTTTGTGTCTGCCGCGGCGCCAAGTGGGAAAGGGTGGTTTTGAGGCTGAAGGCAGCAGGAAAGCCTGCAGCCCCCAGGTCTGTGGGGCTACGCAAGCGGTTCCCAAAGCGCTATAGAACAAGGCATAGTTTTCCCTGCTGGCTCTTTGGGCGTGGGACCAATCTCCAGACAGATGGCCATTTTTGGGCCTGGGTCGGCGCCAAGTGGGAAAGGGTGGTTTTGAGGCAGAAGGCAGCAGGAAAGCCTGCAGCCCCCAGGTGTGTGGGGCTACGCAAGCGGTTCCCAAAGAGCTATAGAACAAGGCATAGTTTTCCCTGCTGGCTCTTTGGGCGTGGGACCAATCTCCAGACAGATGGCCATTGTTGTGCCTGGCGCGGCGCCAAGTGGGAAAGGGTGGTTTTGAGGCTGAAGGCAGCAGGAAAGCCTGCAGCCCCCAGGTGTGTGGGGCTACGCAAGCGGTTCCCAAAGAGCTTTAGAACAAGGCATAGTTTTCCCTGCTGGCTCTTTGGGCATGGGAACAATCTCCACACGGATGGCCTTTTTTCGGCCTGGCGCGGCGCCAAGTGGGAAAGGGTGGTGTGAGGCTGAAGGCAGCAGGAAAGTCTGCAGCCCCCAAGTGTGTGGGGATACGCAAGCGGTTCCGAAAGAGTTTTAGAACAAGGCATAATTTTCCCTGCTGGCTCTTTGGGCGTGGGACCAATCTCCAGACAGATGGCCATTTTTGGGCCTAGCGAGGCGCCAAGTGGGAAAGGGTGGTTTTGAGGCTGAAGGCAGCAGGAAAGCCTGCAGCCCCCAGGTGTGTGGGGCTACGCAAGCGGTTCCCAAAGAGCTATACAACAAGGCATAGTTTTCCCTGCTGGCTCTTTGGGCGTGGCACCCATCTCCAGACATATGGCCATTTTTGGGCCTGGCGCGGCACCAAGTGGGAAAGGGTGGTTTTGAGGCTGAAGGCAGCAGGAAAGCCTGCAGCCCCCAGGTGTGTGGGGCTACGCAAGCGGTTCCCAAAGAGCTTTAGAACAAGGCATAGTTTTTCCTGCTGGCTCTTTGTGCATGGGACCAATCTCCAGAGATAATGCCATTTTTGTGCCTGGCGCGGCGCGAAGTGGGAAAGGGTGGTGTGAGGCTGAAGGCAGCAGGAAAGCCTGCAGCCCCCAAGTGTTTGGAGCTACGCAAGCGGTTCCGAAAGAGTTTTAGAACAAGGCATAGTTTTCCCTGCTGGCTCTTTGGGCATGGGACCAATCTCCAGACAGATGGCCATTTTTGGGCCTGGCGTGACGCCAAGTGGGAAAGGGTGGTTTTGAGGCTGAAGGCAGCAGGAAAGCCTGCAGCCCCCAGGTGTGTGGAGCTACGCAAGCGGTTCCCAAAGAGCTTTAGAACAAGGCATAGTTTTCCCGGCTGGCTCTTTGGGCGTGGGACCAATCTCCAGACAGATGGCCATTTTTGGGCCTGGCGTGACGCCAAGTGAGAAAGGGTGGTTTTGAGGCTGAAGGCAGCAGGAAAGCCTGCAGCCAACAGGTGTGTGGGGCTACGCAAGCGGTTCCCAAAGAGCTTTAGAACAAGGCATAGTTTTTCCTGCTGGCTCTTTGTGCATGGGACCAATCTCCAGAGATAATGCCATTTTTGTGCCTGGTGCGGCGCGAAGTGGGAAAGGGTGGTGTGAGGCTGAAGGCAGCAGGAAAGCCTGCAGCCCCCAAGTGTGTGGGGCTACGCAAGCGGTTCCGAAAGAGTTTTAGAACAAGGCATAGTTTTCCCTGCTGGCTCTTTGGGCGTGGGACCAATCTCCAGACAGATGGCCATTTTTGGGCCTAGCGAAGCGCCAAGTGGGAAAGGGTGGTTTTGAGGCTGAAGGCAGCAGGAAAGCCTGCAGCCCCCAGGTCTGTGGGGCTACGCAAGCGGTTCCCAAAGAGCTTTAGAACAAGGCATAGTTTTCCCTGCTGGCTCTTTGGGCGTGGGACCAATCTCCAGACAGATGGCCATTTTTGTGTCTGCCGCGGCGCCAAGTGGGAAAGGGTGGTTTTGAGGCTGAAGGCAGCAGGAAAGCCTGCAGCCCCCAGGTCTGTGGGGCTACGCAAGCGGTTCCCAAAGCGCTATAGAACAAGGCATAGTTTTCCCTGCTGGCTCTTTGGGCGTGGCACCCATCTCCAGACAGATGGCCATTTTTGTGCCTGGCGCGGCGCCAAGTGGGAAAGGGTGGTTTTGAGGCTGAAGGCAGCAGGAAAGCCTGCAGCCCCCAGGTGTGTGGGGCTACGCAAGCGGTTCCCAAAGAGCTATAGAACAAGGCATAGTTTTCCCTGCTGGCTCTTTGGGCGTGGGACCAATCTCCAGAGATAAGGCCATTTTTGTGTCTGGCGCGGCGCCAAGTGGGAAAGGGTGGTTTTGAGGCTGAAGGCAGCAGGAAAGCCTGCAGCCCCCAGGTCTGTGGGGCTACGCAAGCGGTTCCCAAAGAGCTTTAGAACAAGGCATAGTTTTCCCTGCTGGCTCTTTGGGCGTGGGACCAATCTCCACAAGGATGGCCTTTTTTAGGCCTGGCGCGGCGCCAAGTGGGAAAGGGTGGTGTGAGGCTGAAGGCAGCAGGAAAGCCTGCAGCCCCCAAGTGTGTGGGGCTACGCAAGCGGTTCCGAAAGAGCTTTAGAACAAGGCATAGTTTTCCCTGCTGGCTCTTTGGGCGTGGGACCAATCTCCAGACAGATGGCCATATTTGTGTCTGCCGCGGCGCCAAGTGGGAAAGGGTGGTTTTGAGGCTGAAGGCAGCAGGAAAGCCTGCAGCCCCCAGGTGTGTGGGGCTACGCAAGCGGTTCCCAAAGAGCTTTAGAACAAGGCATAGTTTTCCCTGCTGGCTCTTTGGGCGTGTGAACAATCTCCAGACAGATGGCCATTTTTGGGCCTGGGTCGGCGCCAAGTGGGAAAGGGTGGTTTTGAGGCTGAAGGCAGCAGGAAAGCCTGCAGCCCCCAGGTGTGTGGGGCTACGCAAGCGGTTCCCAAGGAGCTGTAGAACAAGGCATAGTTTTCCCTGCTGGCTCTTTGGGCGTGGGACCAATCTCCAGACAGATGGCCATTTTTGTGTCTGGCATGGCGCCAAGTGGGAAAGGGTGGTTTTGAGGCTGAAGGCAGCAGGAAAGCCTGCAGCCCCCAAGTGTGTGGGGCTACGCAAGCGGTTCCGAAAGAGCTTTAGAACAAGGCATAGTTTTCCCTGCTGGCTCTTTGGGCGTGGGACCAATCTCCAGACAGATGGCCATTTTTGGGCCTAGCGAGGCGCCAAGTGGGAAAGGGTGGTTTTGAGGCTGAAGGCAGCAGGAAAGCCTGCAGCCCCCAGGTCTGTGGGGCTACGCAAGCGGTTCCCAAAGAGCTTTAGAACAAGGCATAGTTTTCCCTGCTGGCTCTTTGGGCGTGGGACCAATCTCCAGGGATGTGGCCATTTTTGTGTCTGGCGCGGCGCCAAGTGGGAAAGGGTGGTTTTGAGGCTGAAGGCAGCAGGAAAGCCTGCAGCCCCCAGGTGTGTGGGGCTACGCAAGCGGTTCCCAAAGAGCTTTAGAACAAGGCATAGTTTTCCCTGCTGGCTCTTTGGGCGTGGGACCCATCTCCAGACAGATGGCCATTTTTGTGTCTGCCGCGGCGCCAAGTGGGAAAGGGTGGTTTTGAGGCTGAAGGCAGCAGGAAAGCCTGCAGCCCCCAGGTCTGTGGGGCTACGCAAGCGGTTCCCAAAGCGCTATAGAACAAGGCATAGTTTTCCCTGCTGGCTCTTTGGGCGTGGGACCAATCTCCAGACAGATGGCCATTTTTGGGCGTGGCGCGGCGCCAAGTGGGAAAGGGTGGTTTTGAGGCTGAAGGCAGCAGGAAAGCCTGCAGCCCCCAGGTGTGTGGGGCTACGCAAGCGGTTCCCAAAGAGCTTTAGAACAAGGCATAGTTTTCCCTGCTGGCTCTTTGGGCGTGGGACCAATCTCCAGAGATAAGACCATTTTTGGGCCTGGCGCGGCGCCAAGTGGGAAAGGGTGGTTTTGAGGCTGAAGGCAGCAGGAAAGCCTGCAGCCCCCAGGTGTGTGGGGCTACGCAAGCGGTTCCCAAAGAGCTTTAGAACAAGGCATAGTTTTCCCTGCTGGCTCCTTGGGCGTGGGACCAATTTCCAGACAGATGGCCATTATTGTGACTGGCGCGGCGCCAAGTGGGAAAGGGTGGTTTTGAGGCTGAAGGCAGCAGGAAAGCCTGCAGCCCCCAGGTGTGTGGGGCTACGCAAGCGGTTCCCAAAGAGCTTTAGAACAAGGCATAGTTTTCCCTGCTGGCTCTTTGGGCGTGGGACCAATCTCCAGACAGATGGCCATTTTTGGGCCTGGCGTGACGCCAAGTGGAAAAGGGTGGTTTTGAGGCTGAAGGCAGCAGGAAAGCCTGCAGCCCCCAGGTCTGTGGGGCTACGCAAGCGGTTCCCAAAGAGCTTGACAACAAGGCATAGTTTTCCCTGCTGGCTCTTTGGGCGTGGGACCAATCTCCAGACAGATGGCCATTTTTGGGCCTGGCGTGACGCCAAGTGGAAAACGGTGGTTTTGAGGCTGAAGGCAGCAGGAAAGCCTGCAGCCCCCAGGTGTGTGGGGCTACGCAAGCGGTTCCCAAAGAGCTTTTAAAAAAGGCATAGTTTTTCCTGCTGGCTCTTTGTGCATGGGACCAATCTCCAGAGATAATGCCATTTTTGTGCCTGGCGCGGCGCCAAGTGGGAAAGGGTGGTTTTGAGGCTGAAGGCAGCAGGAAAGCCTGCAGCCCCCAAGTGTGTGGGGCTACGCAAGCGGTTCCGAAAGAGCTTTAGAACAAGGCATAGTTTTCCCTGCTGGCACTTTGGGCGTGGGACCAATCTCCAGACAGATGGCCATTTTTGGGCCTAGCGAGGCGCCAAGTGGGAAAGGGTGGTTTTGAGGCTGAAGGCAGCAGGAAAGCCTGCAGCCCCCAGGTCTGTGGGGCTACGCAAGCGGTTCCCAAAGAGCTTTAGAACAAGGCATAGTTTTCCCTGCTGGCTCTTTGGGCGTGGGACCAATCTCCAGAGATAAGGCCATTTTTGTGTCTGGCGCGGCGCCAAGTGGGAAAGGGTGGTTTTGAGGCTGAAGGCAGCAGGAAAGCCTGCAGCCCCCAGGTGTGTGGGGCTACGCAAGCGGTTCCCAAAGAGCTTTAGAACAAGGCATAGTTTTCCCTGCTGGCTCTTTGGGCGTGGGACCAATCTCCAAAAGGATGGCCTTTTTTCGGCCTGGCGCGGCGCCAAGTGGGAAAGGGTGGTGTGAGGCTGAAGGCAGCAGGAAAGCCTGCAGCCCCCAAGTGTGTGGGGCTACGCAAGCGGTTCCGAAAGAGCTTTAGAACAAGGCATAGTTTTCCCTGCTGGCTCTTTGGGCGTGGGACCAATCTCCAGACAGATGGCCATATTTGTGTCTGCCGCGGCGCCAAGTGGGAAAGGGTGGTTTTGAGGCTGAAGGCAGCAGGAAAGCCTTTAGCCCCCAGGTCTGTGGGGCTACACGAGCGGTTCCCAAAGAGCTTTAGAACAACGCATATTTTTCCCTGTTGGCTCTTTGGGCGTGGGACCAGTCTCCAGAGATATGGCCATTTTTGGGCCTAGAACGGTGCCTTGTGGAAAGGGTGGTTTTGAGGCTGAAGGCAGCAGGAAAGCCGGCAGCCCCCAAGTGTGTGGGGCTACACAAGCAGTTCCGAAAGAGCTTTAGAACAAGGCATAGTTTTCCCTGCTGGCTCTTTGGGCATGGGACCAATCTCCAGACAGATGGCCATTTTTGGGCATGGCGCGGCGCCAAGTGGGAATGGGTGGTTTTGAGACTGAAGGCAGCAGGAAAGCCTTTAGCCCCCAGGTGTGTGGGGCTACGCAAGCGGTTCCCAAAGAGCTTTAGAACAAGGCATAGTTTTCCCTGCTGGCTCTTTGGGCATGGGACCAATCTCCAGACAGATGGCCATTTTTGTGTCTGGCGCGGCGCCAAGTGGGAAAGGGTGGTTTTGAGGCTGAAGGCAGCAGGAAAGCCTGTAGCCCCCAGGTCTGTGGGGCTACGCAAGCGGTTCCCAAAGAGCTTGAGAACAAGGCATAGTTTTCCCTGCTGGCTCTTTGGGTGTGGGACCAGTCTCCAGAGAGATGGCCATTTTTGTGCCTGGCGCGGCGCCAAGTGGGAAAGGGTGGTTTTGAGGCTGAAGGCAGCAGGAAAGCCGGCAGGCCCCAGGTCTGTGGGGCTACGCAAGCGGTTCCCAAAGAGCTTTAGAACAAGGCATAGTTTTCTCTGCTGGCTCTTTGGGCGTGGGACCAATCTCCAGAGATAAGACCATTTTTGTGCCTGGCGCGGCGCCAAGTGGGAAAGGGTGGTTTTGAGGCTGAAGGCAGCAGGAAAGCCTGCAGCCCCCAGGTGTGTGGGGCTACGCAAGCGGTTCCCAAAGAGCTTTAGAACAAGGCATAGTTTTCCCTGCTGGCTCTTTGGGCGTGGCACCCATCTCCAGACATATGGCCATTTTTGGGCCTGGGTCGGCGCCAAGTGGGAAAGGGTGGTTTTGAGGCTTAAGGCAGCAGGAAAGCTTGCAGCCCCCAGGTGTGTGGGGCTACGCAAGCGGTTCCCAAAGAGCTTTAGAACAAGGCATAGTTTTCCCTGCTGGCTCTTTGGGCGTGGGACCAATCTCCAGACAGATGGCCATTTTTGTGCCTGGCGCGGCGCCAAGTGGGAAAGGGTGGTTTTGAGGCTGAAGGCAGCAGGAAAGCCTGCAGCCCCCAGGTGTGTGGGGCTACGCAAGCGGTTCCCAAAGAGCTATAGAACAAGGCATAGTTTTCCCTGCTGGCTCTTTGGGCGTGGGACCAATCTCCAGAGATAAGGCCATTTTTGTGTCTGGCGCGGCGCCAATTGGGAAAGGGTGGTTTTGAGGCTGAAGGCAGCAGGAAAGCCTGCAGCCCCCAGGTCTGTGGGGCTACGCAAGCGGTTCCCAAAGAGCTTTAGAACAAGGCATAGTTTTCCCTGCTGGCTCTTTGGGCGTGGGACCAATCTCCACAAGGATGGCCTTTTTTCGGCCTGGCGCGGCGCCAAGTGGGAAAGGGTGGTGTGAGGCTGAAGGCAGCAGGAAAGCCTGCAGCCCCCAAGTGTGTGGGGCTACGCAAGCGGTTCCCAAAGAGCTTTAGAACAAGGCATAGTTTTCCCTGCTGGCTCTTTGGGCGTGGGACCATTCTCCAGGGATGTGGCCATTGTTGTGCCTGGCGTGACGCCAAGTGGGAAAGGGTGGTTTTGAGGCTGAAGGCAGCAGGAAAGCCTGCAGCCCCCAGGTGTGTGGGGCTACGCAAGCGGTTCCCAAAGAGCTTTAGAACAAGGCATAGTTTTCCCTGCTGGCTCTTTGGGCGTGGGACCAATCTCCAGACAGATGGCCATTTTTGGGCCTGGGTCGGCGCCAAGTGGGAAAGGGTGGTTTTGAGGCTGAAGGCAGCAGGAAAGCCTGCAGCCCCCAGGTGTGTGGGGCTACGCAAGCGGTTCCCAAAGAGCTTGAGAACAAGGCATAGTTTTCCCTGCTGGCTCTTTGGGCGTGGGACCAATCTCCAGACAGATGGCCATTTTTGTGTCTGGCGTGGCGCCAAGTGGGAAAGGGTGGTTTTGAGGCTGAAGGCAGCAGGAAAGCCTGCAGCCCCCAAGTGTGTGGGGCTACGCAAGCGGTTCCGAAAGAGCTTTAGAACAAGGCATAGTTTTCCCTGCTGGCTCTTTGGGCGTGGGACCAATCTCCAGACAGATGGCCATTTTTGGGCCTAGCGAGGCGCCAAGTGGGAAAGGGTGGTTTTGAGGCTGAAGGCAGCAGGAAAGCCTGCAGCCCCCAGGTCTGTGGGGCTACGCAAGCGGTTCCCAAAGAGCTATAGAACAAGGCATAGTTTTCCCTGCTGGCTCTTTGGGCGTGGGACCAATCTCCAGACATATGGCCATTTTTGTGTCTGGCGCGGCGCCAAGTGGGAAAGGGTGGTTTTGAGGCTGAAGGCAGCAGGAAAGCCTGCAGCCCCCAGGTGTGTGGGGCTACGCAAGCGGTTCCCAAAGAGCTTTAGAACAAGGCATAGTTTTCCCTGCTGGCTCTTTGGGCGTGGGAGCAATCTCCAGACAGATGGCCATTTTTGTGTCTGCCGCGGCGCCAAGTGGGAAAGGGTGGTTTTGAGGCTGAAGGCAGCAGGAAAGCCTGCAGCCCCCAGGTGTGTGGGGCTACGCAAGCGGTTCCCAAAGCGCTATAGAACAAGGCATAGTTTTCCCTGCTGGCTCTTTGGGCGTGGCACCCATCTCCAGACAGATGGCCATTTTTGGGCCTGGGTCGGCGCCAAGTGGGAAAGGGTGGTTTTGAGGCTTAAGGCAGCAGGAAAGCTTGCAGCCCCCAGGTGTGTGGGGCTACGCAAGCGGTTCCCAAAGAGCTTTAGAACAAGGCATAGTTTTCCCTGCTGGCTCTTTGGGCGTGGGACCAATCTCCAGACAGATGGCCATTTTTGTGCCTGGCGCGGTGCCAAGTGGGAAAGGGTGGTTTTGAGGCTGAAGGCAGCAGGAAAGCCTGCAGCCCCCAGGTGTGTGGGGCTACGCAAGCGGTTCCCAAAGAGCTATAGAACAAGGCATAGTTTTCCCTGCTGGCTCTTTGGGCGTGGGACCAATCTCCAGACAGATGGCCATATTTGTGTCTGCCGCGGCGCCAAGTGGGAAAGGGTGGTTTTGAGGCTGAAGGCAGCAGGAAAGCCTTTAGCCCCCAGGTCTGTGGGGCTACACGAGCGGTTCCCAAAGAGCTTTAGAACAACGCATATTTTTCCCTGTTGGCTCTTTGGGCGTGGGACCAGTCTCCAGAGATATGGCCATTTTTGGGCCTAGAACGGTGCCTTGTGGAAAGGGTGGTTTTGAGGCTGAAGGCAGCAGGAAAGCCGGCAGCCCCCAAGTGTGTGGGGCTACACAAGCAGTTCCGAAAGAGCTTTAGAACAAGGCATAGTTTTCCCTGCTGGCTCTTTGGGCATGGGACCAATCTCCAGACAGATGGCCATTTTTGGGCATGGCGCGGCGCCAAGTGGGAATGGGTGGTTTTGAGACTGAAGGCAGCAGGAAAGCCTGCAGCCCCCAGGTGTGTGGGGCTACGCAAGCGGTTCCCAAAGAGCTTTAGAACAAGGCATAGTTTTCCCTGCTGGCTCTTTGGGCATGGGACCAATCTCCAGACAGATGGCCATTTTTGTGTCTGGCGCGGCGCCAAGTGGGAAAGGGTGGTTTTGAGGCTGAAGGCAGCAGGAAAGCCTGTAGCCCCCAGGTCTGTGGGGCTACGCAAGCGGTTCCCAAAGAGCTTGAGAACAAGGCATAGTTTTCCCTGCTGGCTCTTTGGGTGTGGGACCAGTCTCCAGAGAGATGGCCATTTTTGTGCCTGGCGCGGCGCCAAGTGGGAAAGGGTGGTTTTGAGGCTGAAGGCAGCAGGAAAGCCGGCAGGCCCCAGGTCTGTGGGGCTACGCAAGCGGTTCCCAAAGAGCTTTAGAACAAGGCATAGTTTTCTCTGCTGGCTCTTTGGGCGTGGGACCAATCTCCAGAGATAATGCCATTTTTGTGCCTGGCGCTTCGCGAAGTGGGAAAGGGTGGTGTGAGGCTGAAGGCAGCAGGAAAGCCTGCAGCCCCCAAGTGTGTGGGGCTACGCAAGCGGTTCCGAAAGAGCTTTAGAACAAGGCATAGTTTTCCCTGCTGGCTCTTTGGGCGTGGGACCAGTCTCCAGACAGATGGCCATTTTTGGGCCTAGCGAAGCGCCAAGTGGGAAAGGGTGGTTTTGAGGCTGAAGGCAGCAGGAAAGCCTGCAGCCCCCAGGTCTGTGGGTCTACGCAAGCGGTTCCCAAAGAGCTATAGAACAAGGCATAGTTTTCCCTGCTGGCTCTTTGGGCGTGGGACCAATCTCCAGACAGATGGCCATTTTTGGGCCTGGGTCGGCGCCAAGTGGGAAAGGGTGGTTTTGAGGCAGAAGGCAGCAGGAAAGCCTGCAGCCCCCAGGTGTGTGGGGCTACGCAAGCGGTTCCCAAAGAGCTATAGAACAAGGCATAGTTTTCCCTGCTGGCTCTTTGGGCGTGGGACCAATCTCCAGACAGATGGCCATTGTTGTGCCTGGCGCGGCGCCAAGTGGGAAAGGGTGGTTTTGAGGCTGAAGGCAGCAGGAAAGCCTGCAGCCCCCAGGTGTGTGGGGCTACGCAAGCGGTTCCCAAAGAGCTTTAGAACAAGGCATAGTTTTCCCTGCTGGCTCTTTGGGCATGGGAACAATCTCCACACGGATGGCCTTTTTTCGGCCTGGCGCGGCGCCAAGTGGGAAAGGGTGGTGTGAGGCTGAAGGCAGCAGGAAAGTCTGCAGCCCCCAAGTGTGTGGGGATACGCAAGCGGTTCCGAAAGAGTTTTAGAACAAGGCATAATTTTCCCTGCTGGCTCTTTGGGCGTGGGACCAATCTCCAGACAGATGGCCATTTTTGGGCCTAGCGAGGCGCCAAGTGGGAAAGGGTGGTTTTGAGGCTGAAGGCAGCAGGAAAGCCTGCAGCCCCCAGGTGTGTGGGGCTACGCAAGCGGTTCCCAAAGAGCTATACAACAAGGCATAGTTTTCCCTGCTGGCTCTTTGGGCGTGGCACCCATCTCCAGACATATGGCCATTTTTGGGCCTGGCGCGGCACCAAGTGGGAAAGGGTGGTTTTGAGGCTGAAGGCAGCAGGAAAGCCTGCAGCCCCCAGGTGTGTGGGGCTACGCAAGCGGTTCCCAAAGAGCTTTAGAACAAGGCATAGTTTTTCCTGCTGGCTCTTTGTGCATGGGACCAATCTCCAGAGATAATGCCATTTTTGTGCCTGGCGCGGCGCGAAGTGGGAAAGGGTGGTGTGAGGCTGAAGGCAGCAGGAAAGCCTGCAGCCCCCAAGTGTTTGGAGCTACGCAAGCGGTTCCGAAAGAGTTTTAGAACAAGGCATAGTTTTCCCTGCTGGCTCTTTGGGCATGGGACCAATCTCCAGACAGATGGCCATTTTTGGGCCTGGCGTGACGCCAAGTGGGAAAGGGTGGTTTTGAGGCTGAAGGCAGCAGGAAAGCCTGCAGCCCCCAGGTGTGTGGAGCTACGCAAGCGGTTCCCAAAGAGCTTTAGAACAAGGCATAGTTTTCCCGGCTGGCTCTTTGGGCGTGGGACCAATCTCCAGACAGATGGCCATTTTTGGGCCTGGCGTGACGCCAAGTGAGAAAGGGTGGTTTTGAGGCTGAAGGCAGCAGGAAAGCCTGCAGCCAACAGGTGTGTGGGGCTACGCAAGCGGTTCCCAAAGAGCTTTAGAACAAGGCATAGTTTTTCCTGCTGGCTCTTTGTGCATGGGACCAATCTCCAGAGATAATGCCATTTTTGTGCCTGGTGCGGCGCGAAGTGGGAAAGGGTGGTGTGAGGCTGAAGGCAGCAGGAAAGCCTGCAGCCCCCAAGTGTGTGGGGCTACGCAAGCGGTTCCGAAAGAGTTTTAGAACAAGGCATAGTTTTCCCTGCTGGCTCTTTGGGCGTGGGACCAATCTCCAGACAGATGGCCATTTTTGGGCCTAGCGAAGCGCCAAGTGGGAAAGGGTGGTTTTGAGGCTGAAGGCAGCAGGAAAGCCTGCAGCCCCCAGGTCTGTGGGGCTACGCAAGCGGTTCCCAAAGAGCTTTAGAACAAGGCATAGTTTTCCCTGCTGGCTCTTTGGGCGTGGGACCAATCTCCAGACAGATGGCCATTTTTGTGTCTGCCGCGGCGCCAAGTGGGAAAGGGTGGTTTTGAGGCTGAAGGCAGCAGGAAAGCCTGCAGCCCCCAGGTCTGTGGGGCTACGCAAGCGGTTCCCAAAGCGCTATAGAACAAGGCATAGTTTTCCCTGCTGGCTCTTTGGGCGTGGCACCCATCTCCAGACAGATGGCCATTTTTGTGCCTGGCGCGGCGCCAAGTGGGAAAGGGTGGTTTTGAGGCTGAAGGCAGCAGGAAAGCCTGCAGCCCCCAGGTGTGTGGGGCTACGCAAGCGGTTCCCAAAGAGCTATAGAACAAGGCATAGTTTTCCCTGCTGGCTCTTTGGGCGTGGGACCAATCTCCAGAGATAAGGCCATTTTTGTGTCTGGCGCGGCGCCAAGTGGGAAAGGGTGGTTTTGAGGCTGAAGGCAGCAGGAAAGCCTGCAGCCCCCAGGTCTGTGGGGCTACGCAAGCGGTTCCCAAAGAGCTTTAGAACAAGGCATAGTTTTCCCTGCTGGCTCTTTGGGCGTGGGACCAATCTCCACAAGGATGGCCTTTTTTAGGCCTGGCGCGGCGCCAAGTGGGAAAGGGTGGTGTGAGGCTGAAGGCAGCAGGAAAGCCTGCAGCCCCCAAGTGTGTGGGGCTACGCAAGCGGTTCCGAAAGAGCTTTAGAACAAGGCATAGTTTTCCCTGCTGGCTCTTTGGGCGTGGGACCAATCTCCAGACAGATGGCCATATTTGTGTCTGCCGCGGCGCCAAGTGGGAAAGGGTGGTTTTGAGGCTGAAGGCAGCAGGAAAGCCTGCAGCCCCCAGGTGTGTGGGGCTACGCAAGCGGTTCCCAAAGAGCTTTAGAACAAGGCATAGTTTTCCCTGCTGGCTCTTTGGGCGTGTGAACAATCTCCAGACAGATGGCCATTTTTGGGCCTGGGTCGGCGCCAAGTGGGAAAGGGTGGTTTTGAGGCTGAAGGCAGCAGGAAAGCCTGCAGCCCCCAGGTGTGTGGGGCTACGCAAGCGGTTCCCAAGGAGCTGTAGAACAAGGCATAGTTTTCCCTGCTGGCTCTTTGGGCGTGGGACCAATCTCCAGACAGATGGCCATTTTTGTGTCTGGCATGGCGCCAAGTGGGAAAGGGTGGTTTTGAGGCTGAAGGCAGCAGGAAAGCCTGCAGCCCCCAAGTGTGTGGGGCTACGCAAGCGGTTCCGAAAGAGCTTTAGAACAAGGCATAGTTTTCCCTGCTGGCTCTTTGGGCGTGGGACCAATCTCCACACAGATGGCCATTTTTGGGCCTAGCGAGGCGCCAAGTGGGAAAGGGTGGTTTTGAGGCTGAAGGCAGCAGGAAAGCCTGCAGCCCCCAGGTCTGTGGGGCTACGCAAGCGGTTCCCAAAGAGCTTTAGAACAAGGCATAGTTTTCCCTGCTGGCTCTTTGGGCGTGGGACCAATCTCCAGGGATGTGGCCATTTTTGTGTCTGGCGCGGCGCCAAGTGGGAAAGGGTGGTTTTGAGGCTGAAGGCAGCAGGAAAGCCTGCAGCCCCCAGGTGTGTGGGGCTACGCAAGCGGTTCCCAAAGAGCTTTAGAACAAGGCATAGTTTTCCCTGCTGGCTCTTTGGGCGTGGGACCCATCTCCAGACAGATGGCCATTTTTGTGTCTGCCGCGGCGCCAAGTGGGAAAGGGTGGTTTTGAGGCTGAAGGCAGCAGGAAAGCCTGCAGCCCCCAGGTCTGTGGGGCTACGCAAGCGGTTCCCAAAGCGCTATAGAACAAGGCATAGTTTTCCCTGCTGGCTCTTTGGGCGTGGGACCAATCTCCAGACAGATGGCCATTTTTGGGCGTGGCGCGGCGCCAAGTGGGAAAGGGTGGTTTTGAGGCTGAAGGCAGCAGGAAAGCCTGCAGCCCCCAGGTGTGTGGGGCTACGCAAGCGGTTCCCAAAGAGCTTTAGAACAAGGCATAGTTTTCCCTGCTGGCTCTTTGGGCGTGGGACCAATCTCCAGAGATAAGACCATTTTTGGGCCTGGCGCGGCGCCAAGTGGGAAAGGGTGGTTTTGAGGCTGAAGGCAGCAGGAAAGCCTGCAGCCCCCAGGTGTGTGGGGCTACGCAAGCGGTTCCCAAAGAGCTTTAGAACAAGGCATAGTTTTCCCTGCTGGCTCCTTGGGCGTGGGACCAATTTCCAGACAGATGGCCATTATTGTGACTGGCGCGGCGCCAAGTGGGAAAGGGTGGTTTTGAGGCTGAAGGCAGCAGGAAAGCCTGCAGCCCCCAGGTGTGTGGGGCTACGCAAGCGGTTCCCAAAGAGCTTTAGAACAAGGCATAGTTTTCCCTGCTGGCTCTTTGGGCGTGGGACCAATCTCCAGACAGATGGCCATTTTTGGGCCTGGCGTGACGCCAAGTGGAAAAGGGTGGTTTTGAGGCTGAAGGCAGCAGGAAAGCCTGCAGCCCCCAGGTCTGTGGGGCTACGCAAGCGGTTCCCAAAGAGCTTGACAACAAGGCATAGTTTTCCCTGCTGGCTCTTTGGGCGTGGGACCAATCTCCAGACAGATGGCCATTTTTGGGCCTGGCGTGACGCCAAGTGGAAAACGGTGGTTTTGAGGCTGAAGGCAGCAGGAAAGCCTGCAGCCCCCAGGTGTGTGGGGCTACGCAAGCGGTTCCCAAAGAGCTTTTAAAAAAGGCATAGTTTTTCCTGCTGGCTCTTTGTGCATGGGACCAATCTCCAGAGATAATGCCATTTTTGTGCCTGGCGCGGCGCCAAGTGGGAAAGGGTGGGTTTTGAGGCTGAAGGCAGCAGGAAAGCCTGCAGCCCCCCAAGTGTGTGGGGCTACGCAAGCGGTTCCGAAAGAGCTTTAGAACAAGGCATAGTTTTCCCTGCTGGCACTTTGGGCGTGGGACCAATCTCCAGACAGATGGCCATTTTTGGGCCTAGCGAGGCGCCAAGTGGGAAAGGGTGGTTTTGAGGCTGAAGGCAGCAGGGAAAGCCTGCAGCCCCCAGGTCTGTGGGGGCTACGCAAGCGGTTCCCAAAGAGCTTTAGAACAAGGCATAGTTTTCCCTGCTGGCTCTTTGGGCGTGGGACCAATCTCCAGAGATAAGGCCATTTTTGTGTCTGGCGCGGCGCCAAGTGGGAAAGGGTGGTTTTGAGGCTGAAGGCAGCAGGAAAGCCTGCAGCCCCCAGGTGTGTGGGGCTACGCAAGCGGTTCCCAAAGAGCCTTTAGAACAAGGCATAAGTTTTCCCCTGCTGGCTCTTTGGGCGTGGGACCAATCTCCAAAAGGATGGCCTTTTTTCGGCCTGGCGCGGCGCCAAGTGGGAAAGGGTGGTGTGAGGCTGAAGGCAGCAGGGAAAGCCTGCAGCCCCCAAGTGTGTGGGGCTACGCAAGCGGTTCCGAAAGAGCTTTAGAACAAGGCATAGTTTTCCCCTGCTGGCTCTTTGGGCGTGGGACCAATCTCCAGACAGATGGCCATATTTGTGTCTGCCGCGGCGCCAAGTGGGAAAGGGTGGTTTTGAGGCTGAAGGGCAGCAGGAAAGCCTTTAGCCCCCCAGGTCTGTGGGGCTACACGAGCGGTTCCCAAAGAGCTTTAGAACAACGCATATTTTTCCCTGTTGGCTCTTTGGGCGTGGGACCAGTCTCCAGAGATATGGCCATTTTTGGGCCTAGAACGGTTGCCTTGTGGAAAGGGTGGTTTTGAGGCTGAAGGCAGCAGGAAAGCCGGCAGCCCCCAAGTGTGTGGGGCTACACAAGCAGTTCCGAAAGAGCTTTAGAACAAGGCATAGTTTTCCCTGCTGGCTCTTTGGGCATGGGACCAAATCTCCAGACAGATGGCCATTTTTGGGCATGGCGCGGCGCCAAGTGGGAATGGGTGGTTTTGAGACTGAAGGCAGCAGGAAAGCCTGCAGCCCCCAGGTGTGTGGGGCTACGCAAGCGGTTCCCAAAGAGCTTTAGAACAAGGCATAGTTTTCCCCTGCTGGCTCTTTGGGCATGGGACCAATCTCCAGACAGATGGCCATTTTTGTGTCTGGCGCGGCGCCAAGTGGGAAAGGGTGGTTTTGAGGCTGAAGGCAGCAGGAAAGCCTGTAGCCCCCAGGTCTGTGGGGCTACGCAAGCGGTTCCCAAAGAGCTTGAGAACAAGGCATAGTTTTCCCCTGCTGGCTCTTTGGGTGTGGGACCAGTCTCCAGAGAGATGGCCATTTTTTGTGCCTGGCGCGGCGCCAAGTGGGAAAGGGTGGTTTTGAGGCTGAAGGCAGCAGGAAAGCCGGCAGGCCCCAGGTCTGTGGGGCTACGCAAGCGGTTCCCAAAGAGCTTTAGAACAAGGCATAGTTTTCTCTGCTGGCTCTTTGGGCGTGGGACCAATCTCCAGAGATAAGACCATTTTTGTGCCTGGCGCGGCGCCAAGTGGGAAAAGGGTGGTTTTGAGGCTGAAGGCAGCAGGAAAGCCTGCAGCCCCCAGGTGTGTGGGGCTACGCAAGCGGTTCCCAAAGAGCTTTAGAACAAGGCATAGTTTTCCCTGCTGGCTCTTTGGGCGTGGCACCCATCTCCAGACATATGGCCATTTTTGGGCCTGGGTCGGCGCCAAGTGGGGAAAGGGTGGTTTTGAGGCTTAAGGCAGCAGGAAAGCTTGCAGCCCCCAGGTGTGTGGGGGCTACGCAAGCGGTTCCCAAAGAGCTTTAGAACAAGGCATAGTTTTCCCTGCTGGCTCTTTGGGCGTGGGACCAATCTCCAGACAGATGGCCATTTTTGTGCCTGGCGCGGCGCCAAGTGGGAAAGGGTGGTTTTGAGGCTGAAGGCAGCAGGAAAGCCTGCAGCCCCCAGGTGTGTGGGGCTACGCAAGCGGTTCCCAAAGAGCTATAGAACAAGGCATAGTTTTCCCTGCTGGCTCTTTGGGCGTGGGACCAATCTCCAGAGATAAGGCCATTTTTGTTGTCTGGCGCGGCGCCAATTGGGAAAGGGGTGGTTTTGAGGCTGAAGGCAGCAGGGAAAGCCTGCAGCCCCCAGGTCCTGTGGGGCTACGCAAGCGGTTCCCAAAGAGCTTTAGAACAAGGCATAGTTTTCCCTGCTGGCTCTTTGGGCGTGGGGACCAATCTCCACAAGGATGGCCTTTTTTCGGCCTGGCGCGGCGCCAAGTGGGAAAGGGTGGTGTGAGGCTGAAGGCAGCAGGAAAGCCTGCAGCCCCCAAGTGTGTGGGGCTACGCAAGCGGTTCCCAAAGAGCTTTAGAACAAGGCATAGTTTTCCCTGCTGGCTCTTTGGCGTGGGACCATTCTCCAGGGATGTGGCCATTGTTGTGCCTGGCGTGACGCCAAGTGGGAAAGGGTGGTTTTGAGGCTGAAGGCAGCAGGAAAGCCTGCAGCCCCCAGGTGTGTGGGGCTACGCAAGCGGTTCCCAAAGAGCTTTAGAACAAGGCATAGTTTTCCCTGCTGGCTCTTTGGGCGTGGGACCAATCTCCAGACAGATGGCCATTTTTGGGCCTGGGTCGGCGCCAAGTGGGAAAGGGTGGTTTTGAGGCTGAAGGCAGCAGGAAAGCCTGCAGCCCCCAGGTGTGTGGGGCTACGCAAGCGGTTCCCACAAAGAGCTTGAGAACAAGGCATAGTTTTCCCTGCTGGCTCTTTGGGCGTGGGACCAATCTCCAGACAGATGGCCATTTTTGTGTCTGGCGTGGCGCCAAGTGGAAAGGGTGGTTTTGAGGCTGAAAGGCAGCAAGGAAAGCCTGCAGCCCCCAAGTGTGTGGGGCTACGCAAGCGGTTCCGAAAGAGCTTTAGAACAAGGCATAGTTTTTCCCTGCTGGCTCTTTGGGCGTGGGACCCAATCTCCAGACAGATGGCCATTTTTGGGCCTAGCGAGGCGCCAAGTGGGAAAGGGTGGTTTTGAGGCTGAAGGCAGCAGGAAAGCCTGCAGCCCCCAGGTCTGTGGGGGCTACGCAAGCGGTTCCCAAAGAGCTATAGAACAAGGCATAGTTTTCCCTGCTGGCTCTTTGGGGCGTGGGACCAATCTCCAGACATATGGCCATTTTTGTGTCTGGCGCGGCGCCAAGTGGGAAAGGGTGGTTTTGAGGCTGAAGGCAGCAGGAAAGCCTGCAGCCCCAGGTGTGTGGGGCTACGCAAGCGGTTCCCAAAGAGCTTTAGAACAAGGCATAGTTTTCCCTGCTGGCTCTTTGGGCGTGGGAGCAATCTCCAGACAGATGGCCATTTTTGTGTCTGCCGCGGGCGCCAAGTGGGAAAGGGTGGTTTTGAGGCTGAAGGCAGCAGGAAAAGCCTGGCAGCCCCCAGGTGTGTGGGGCTACGCAAGCGGTTCCCAAAGCGCTATAGAACAAGGCATAGTTTTCCCTGCTGGCTCTTTGGGCGTGGCACCCATCTCCAGACAGATGGCCATTTTTGGGCCTGGGTCGGCGCCAAGTGGGGAAAAGGGTGGTTTTGAGGCTTAAGG